>NC_053397.1:217407505-217733676 GCF_905171765.1 Bufo bufo
CTAAAAACTGGTATATAGAGCTAAGACAATATACCAAATTAATTTAGGGTCGAATTCGGTCAAATCGACGTCAGTGTGTTCGGTGACGTCACCGGCTCTGAGAGGCGGGCTTTAGCTCTGCCCTAGCCGTTTTACTGGCTAGGGCAGAGCTAAATCCCGCCCATCAGTGCCGGTGACGTCACCGGGGTTCCTGTCAGCCCCATGGAGAGCCCCGGTACGTCACCGGAACTTCTAAAAATGCCTTTGCCCTGCACGATTTAGCGCAGGGCAAAGGAGAGCATTGGAGCATAAACTGCTCCGATGCTCATGTCAGGGGGGCTTCCGGGGTGAAAATGGAGGGATGTCCGGGTTCAGCTCTGAACCCAGACAACCCCTTTAAGTATAAGCAAGATATTGCTGCATTTGTGGGAGGGGAGGCTGATTACAAGGCTATTTATAGGCACCTGTGGGCCCAGGCTGACGCCGATTTAGCTGATTTCACCCACCCACCCCTTCTTACAGTCACTTCACATTAGGGTTGCCCCCCTTTAGGCTGCCCTACCATAGCAGTTATGGCATAACTCTACTGCTTGTTGTAGATAGGTTAGGTTCACCTTTCTGATAGCCGATCTGACCACAAATAACACATGGTGGTGTCAGATAATTTTTTTTTTATTAAAGCACACTCCAAAATGTTTCCCTTTTTGGTCATATACGAGTTCTTCTCTGCCTTATGACCTGTAAAATGCTGAGTTTTCCATTCATGGAAAATTTGAACCTTCCTTTTCTCAAATATTTCAGGAAATTTGTAATAATTTGATTTGTACAGAATCGATTCATTGATCACTACTGGTGTATTTGAAAAATTGTATTAATATTTTATTACTAAGCAACAATATATATGTAAGAACCACAGAATGTGCAGCTGGATGGAAGAAACGGCTCGGAAATACATTATGGAACATGTCATGGTAGTGAGGATGGGTCCTTTAGGCCATGAACAGGCCATTGTCCAAAAGTTCACAGGGACTGTTGAGTGGTCTGTCCGTACATAGCCATAGACCCGTGTATATTATTGGTCCAGGTTGCAAGGAGGACAGTAATGGAGTAGGGGGAAAACAGGAAACTTAAAATAACTAAATCTATGTCCCCTAAATATGATATCTCATTCTCCGAGCTGTCTGCCGTAACTCTCTCACCATGTCGGAGAATCTCATGTGGCGCAGGGCATCCCTCAGCATCAGGCAGTGAGTGGTATGTAAGTAGTGACTACTTTATTAACACTGGAGGGTCTCCAAACAGAATATGTTCTTAGAACCATGTATTAAGCTGGCAGCATTCTTAAACCCCATTCACATAGCTGTATGAGGGCTTGTTTTTCGCAGGACAATTTGTAGTTTCTATTGGCACCATTTAATATTGCAGACATTGTAGTGGGAAGCTGGAAAAATGCCAAATGGCGTGGTACTGGGAAGAAAATGCATAGTTGTATGGATTTAGTTTTTACGGCTTTCACTATGTTATCTTCTTTCTTCAAGACAGTATCATTACAGTGATACCACATTTGATTTTTGATTTGCATCACCATATTCTGACGCCCATAACTTTTTCACATTTACGTCTTTGTGTATGACTTTTTTGTAAACATTTTTGGGGGAGATGAAACAACAAAACAAAAACGAATCAACCAATTTTTTTTTCACCGTACAGAAAACATACGTTTATATTTCAATAGTTCAGGTGTTATGGGACGCAACTGTCCTCATGATTTTAATTTTTTGGTTTAATTTAATTATTGGGAAATGAATGATTTGAATGTTTATATATTTTTTTATTTAAAAAAAAACAACTATATTTTAAGTCCCCTTAGAGGACTTTAACAAGCGATTGTTAGATCGCTTGTGCCATAGACTGCAGTGAATTACCATTTTAGGGTCCATTCACACGTCCGCAAAATGGGTCCGCATCCGTTCCGCAATTTTGCAGAACAGGTGCGAACCTATTTATTTTCAACGAGGCCGGAATGTGCTGTCCGCATCCGAATTTGCGGATCCGCAACTCCGTTCCGGAAAAAAATAGAACATGTCCTATTCTTGTCCGCAATTGCGGACAAGAAAAGGCATTTTCTATGAGAGTGCCAGCGATGTGCGGTCCGCAAAATGCGGAACGCACATTGCCGGTGTCAGTGTTTTGCGGATCCGCAAAACACATACGAACGTGTGAATGGACCCTTAGTGTGTAGCAGATTCGCCGTGTTCCCACCTGCAGGCCTCCATGGGATCTACTGCTGCAGTAGCCTGGGATTCTTTAGTGAGACCGAGGGTATTACAGAGAATGAATGGCTCCCCTGAACATTTTCTAATCCATTTTAGCCACACTGCTTTATCTAGGTGCAAAAAGTATTACATTTGGTACACGCTATGCACTTAAAGGGAACCTGTCACAGAGATTTTGGGTATAGAGCTGAGGACATGGGCTGCTAGATGGCCGCTAGCACATCCGCAATACCCAGTCCCCATAGCTCTGTGTGCTTTTATTGTGTATAAAAACCGATTTGATACATATGCAAATTAACCTGAGATGAGTCAGAGCTTGAAAATATGACTCTTCTCTGGTCACACAGGTAACATATGACTCTTATGTTAATTTGCATAAAAGGTGGGAAGTACAAAAAAGCATAATACTTATTGAATTCGTCTGCAAATGAAATTAAAAGTGTCATTTATATGTTTAGGGTAACACAATGAACATTTAGAAACACTCAGTGAGGGTAGCATAGTAGAGGTGACAGGTTCAGTGATGGCCAGTTCGCATGTGTTCGCGGGCGAACAAGGCGAACTGGCCATTACTGGACAGGTTCCCTTTAAACTTTTTTTTGTCACACTTTGCTTGGTAAGTGTGTGCTGCTGTGTGAATGGCACTACTATGTGGGAACCACTGGATCCAAAATACAGCACAAAAAAAGAAGATGTTAATTTTTCCAGTTTTCTTCTCCTTCATGTCTCAATATTACAATATTTCTGAGATCTCCGCTTGATGTCAATAAAAGGAAGCCATTCTTTTTTTTTTTAACACTCAGGGGGCTAAAAAACCCACCCACTAGATAAGTACTGAAGAGTGACTTTGGCCGCAACACACGTAGTGCAACACTGCAACCTCGCAACTAGTGAAATTGAGTGTTGTGACGCACGAAGTTGAGACCCGGCAGTCACAAGAAGTCCAGCAGGTTTGGATGTCTTGAAGCTGTCAGGCTGCAGCAACATGTGGGTCGCAATGTCACCCCATTCGCGTTTATTTTGCCGCAATATATAACACAACAGCACTGCGATACTGCAGTCTTTGGCCGTGAGCCCCCGCCTAAGCATTCTATAAAACAGACTCACCAGACCCGGCTGCATTCTTCCCTCTATCATTTTGTCCACTGTTCTTTGGAGAAAAGCTGATGTTGTAGTTGGGTCTGTTTTGCGGAGACGAGTGCAAGACGTTTTGCTGCGATTTTGACTGCCAGGAATATCCAGAGTTCGGTTGCCAATTCCCTCCTCCGTGCTGTGGAGATGGCTTCTGTGGCGACCCTACAGGGGGAAATCCTCCGCTGCTACCAGTTGGGGTTGTTGGTTTACTTGCAAATGAGGAACCACCTAGATGGAAATGATGAGAATGAAAACAAGCAGTGCTATATAACTATTAGGGCTCATGCACACGACCGTTGGGCGTTTTGCAGTCTGTAAACTGCGGATCCCCAAAACACAGATAGCAACCGCGTGCATTCCGCATTTTGTGTAATGGAAGGGCCGGCCCCTAATAGAACAGTCCTATCCTTGTCTGTAAGGCGGACAATAATAGGACATGTTCTATTGTTTTGCGGACATACGGACACAGCATGCTCAGTCATTTCCGGGATTTTTTTATGCGGTGCTACTGAAGTGAATGGTTCCGCATAGGGGCCGCAAAAAAAAATTGAATGAACACAGGGGAAAAAATGTTTGTGTGCATGGGCCCCAATGTGGGTAATTTCACACCAATTAAAATGTAATTCTCCTGAACTCACAGAGCTGCCATTTTCTACAGTTTCTTTAAAATGACCTAAACATTTCATGCCACCTTTGTGCCAGAATGTATCAGACATATCAATCAGGACAGTTTACAGGGTGTGGATAATTTTCCAACAATTTTGATTTATTGCTCCAATACATCTAAAATAAAAAAAATGCTGTAACTTTGTGAATAGTCTGCACTGTTCTTGTGTATATTTCCTAAGCAGACTACAGGCTATAAACCCAGAGTTGCCAACATTCCTGAATTTTGAGGTCTCAAATAGACGTGCGAGTCACACTTAGAATTTTTTTTTTACAATTTGATAGAAAAAGGATAACTCAGATATGTGTATTTACCGGTGAGCGCTTTGCTTTTGCAGAGCTTATTTTTAAATAGATAGCATAATATTACCAGCAAGATTTGCACCCAGCGCCCCAAGGTCGGCAAATGGGTCAAGTGTCTGCGGCTTGGTCTGGTGTTGCGGTGTACTGTGCGGCGATCCAGTGGGGCTGGTAGCAGCCGATCTACTGCCAACTCCACCTGCAGAAATTAAAATGTCAATGAAAGATTACATTTGTATGGTCTAAAGCTGTGTTCACACATGACAGGTTTGTCAGTTGAGTTAGGCCCCTTTTACACGAGCGTGACGGATTAGGTCCGGATGCGTTCAGTGAAACTCGCAACATTCAGTCAGTTTTGTCTGCGATTGCGTTCAGTTTTTTCTGCACGGGTGCATTGCGTTTTGATGCATTTTTCACACATGTGATAAAAAACTGAAGGTTTACAAACAACATCTCTTATCAACCATCAGTGAAAAACACATCACATCCGGACTTGCTTCCGGATGCAATGCGTTTTTCACTGAAGCCCCCATTCACTTCTATGGGGCCAGGGCTGCGTGAAAAACGCAGAATATAGAACATGCTGCGTTTTTCACGCAACACAGAACTGATGCGTGATAAACATCGCTCATGTACACAGACCTATTGAAATGAATGGGTCAGGGTTCAGTGCGGGTGCAATGCGTTCACGTCACGCAATTACACCCGCGCGGAAAACTTGCTCGTGTGAAAGGGGCCTTACAGTTTTGACACCTTTCCTCTCAAAACCGCAACAACAAAATTTAAACTGTAGCATATTAGCGATCCATAGAAACAATAGGCCATTTGACTTAAGAGGTCCTGGAAATTCTGGTGCAGATAATCCTCCTATATTACCTTGTGCTGGAGTACCCCAATCCCACGGCGCTGATACATCAGGCTGGATGGATACAGAGGGTGGAGCTGGTGAAGAAAGTAGAAATATATAGAACAGGGTCTTCTTGGTATATACCTTGTGTACTGCAGCGTACATTCACACAGTGGGTAAGAAGGCGCAGTTTTCATGACCATTTTTTTAAGAGCCATTAAAAACGCCCCCCCCCCCCCCCCCCCCCCCCCTTTAATTGTATTCAGGCCGTCAGTCTGTGAAAATGGCCAAAAAAGGAGATCTCCTATTTTTCTGCCGGCCACTATTCAATGGCCATTAAAAAAACAGCCATATGAATAGCTCCATAGACTTCAATTGGTGACGGGCGTTACTTAAATGGTCATTTTTCACTTTCGTATGAAATGTAGACTTAGGCTCCATTCACACGTCCGTGGTGTGTTGCGGACCCGCAAATTGCGAATCCGCCACACACCCGCCCGACACCCCCATAGAAATGCCTATTCTTGTCCGCAAGTTGCGGACAAGAATAGGACATGTTCTATCTTTAGCGGAGCTGCGGACTCGAAGATCGGGGCCGCGCTCCGCAATTGCGGCTGCAGACAGCACACTGTGTGCTGTCCGCATCCATTCCGTCCCCATAGAAAATGAATGGGTCCGCACCCGTTCCGCAAAATTGCGGAACGGATGCGGACCCATTTTGCGGACGTGTGAATGGAGCCTTAAAGGGGTTCAACCCCTGTAAGTAGAGATGAACGAAGTTTTGAAAAATTTGACTCGCCGGCTTGGCGGAATTTTGACAAGAAATGCGATTTGTGACGAATTACTGTACTTTGTCACAAATCACTTTCCATTGTATGGAGTGGGCGCAGTGACGGGGAACGGCGATCGCGCCACCCCCCCTGTCATTTAACCCCTCAAATGCCGCATTCAGTGCTTATCATGGCATCTGTGACTCACATTCTGCTGCTTAGGGGTTAAAAAAAAATATTATACCCACCTCATCCACTTGATCGCAGAGAGGCCATCTGCTTCCGTCTTGACTGAAGAAAGCCTGCCAAAGGACCTGCAGCTTTTTTTCAACCAAAAAGGGAGCGGACGGCCCAAGTGGATGAGGCGAGTATCATTTTTTTAACTTTCATCCACCATTTTAGGAAAAATTGTTCAGTTACCACGAAACACAAGGAAATTTGCCATTGTGACAAATCAAATTTTTCCTGAAATTCGGATTGAAGTCCACTTTAGGTACTTCGATTTGCTCACACAATAAGTGTTCATTTTCTGCCTGCTGCAGCTCACCTGTCAGCTTTGCTGTGTAGACTTGGACTGAGTCAGCAGGGGAAGAATTTTAATGGCCTGTCTTGTACTGCTGGACACCTAAATTAGACAGGGCAGTAACGCTACAGAAACAGATACACAGATTTAATACTGTGTGCAGCTCCACTGCTGCTCCTCTGTCTCTAACAATCAGGTGTTGCCCTAAGGCCCCATTTACACAAGCGAGTTTTCCGTGCGGGTGCAATGCGTGACGTGAACGCATAGCACCCGCATTGAATCCTGACCCATTCATTTCAATGGGTCTGTGTACATAAGCGATATTTATCACGCATCAGTTTTGCGTTGCTGTTCTATATTCTGTGTTTTTCACGTAGCCCTGGCCCCAATGAAGTCAATGAGGCTTCAGTGAAATACGCATTGCATCCGGAAGCAAGTGCGTTTTTCACTGATGGTTGCTAAGAGATGTTGTTTGTAAACCTTTAGTTTATCACGCATGTGAAAAACGCATCAAAACACATTGCACCTGCACGGAAAAAACTGAACGCAATCGCAGACAAAACTGACTGAACTTGCTTGCAAAATGGTGCGAGTTTCACTGAACGCATCCTGAACGCATCCGGACCTCATTCGTCACGCTCGTGTGAAAGGGGCCTAAGGCCTAGTTCACATTTCAGTGATTTTCATCAGTAATGGTGAGCCCAAACCAGTTACCTGTCAAAAACACAGAACAGGTGCAAAATCTTTCCATTATACCATATCTCGGTGTAGGATCCACTCCTGGTTTTGGCTCACAATCACTGAAGTGTGACTAGGTTCAATAACCGACTCCCATTCATTGCAGCTGCCATAAAGCACACATTCTGCTGCACAGTCTATACAGACAGTACAGGAAGGAACTGTGCGACTCCAATATGGCCGCCATCACTGCCTTTATATACAGGTGATAAATAAATAGTTTTAGGTGATAAAAAGCTACATTTAAAAAAACAGACACTTAACAGAACTC
The DNA here is from genome assembly GCF_905171765.1 of Bufo bufo. Lineage (NCBI taxonomy): Eukaryota > Metazoa > Chordata > Amphibia > Anura > Bufonidae > Bufo > Bufo bufo. The sequence continues at coordinate 217,415,010 of NC_053397.1, forward strand.
AACAAGCCCTTATTTATCAAGAGCGGCCTGCACTGACGGAGCAGACATTTCATTTGTGACGAGGCATAAATGAAATGCCTCCTCCGACAGCCCGCGTGCCAGATGGGGATCTACTCCAGCTCATAGCTGCCGTTGAGTTCAGTCATTATGTACACCAGGTCCTGGGGTAAATGATGATGAGTGTTCCAGGGCCGATGGAACCTCCCACACCCAGCCCTCATCATACCCCTATTTCGGAAACTGGCAAAGGCAGTGTAAAAATGGCAGTTGGAACTTTTTGATTGATAAATCTCTCCCATTATGGCTCCTCTACAGACTGAAATCTAAATACTGAAATTGGAATGAAATACATGAGGCATTGGCTTTAAATAACGTATATGAATTACAAAGTGACATCTTACCCATGTTAAAGGGATCCACATGGCCTCCTGGGGTCGGAGAGGGGGAGGGACTCCTTGCGGGTTGCAGAAATGTGTCTCCAGAGGTGGCATTTGACGCACTCAGCAAGGAGCCAAGAAAGTCTTGACCTGGCTGCTTTGGGCTTGATCCAAATAGATCAAAGGTGGAAGCTGCAAATGTTAAAGATGTTTCTTGAGTTCAGTCTACAATAATTAACTACACTACACCGTCTAATAATTAACAATATGGCTGAGAAGATCTTCAGAAATGATTACTGAAATGTGTATGATGGTCAAAATATCAGCTTTGACCCATGGAAATTTAGCAATTGGATGTAAGAGACTAAGGACATACTATAAAGGGGTTTATAGGATTAGAAAAACATGGCTGCTTTTTTCCCAAAAATGTACGAACATAATATTTTTTTTTTACTATGGAAGTCAATCTAAATACAGTAAGCTCCTAAGCTCCCCCTAGTGGTGGCTGAATGTAGACAGAATTTTACTGTTTCATTATATGACTATGCATTGGGTTTGGAGCTTTGTATCAGGAAGGCCAAGGAACATAATTAGGAGGTTTGTGGCTATTTCTAAGGCCAAAAATAATGCCTGGACCTACACAAACCAAGAAAATAGCAAGTTCAATGTACCTTCCCCTACTCTCGGAGACGGTGATGGAGAGGGTGACGCTGCAGATCGCCGTGGTGTCGAGTGAGCAGATCCTATGCCTCCTGCCTGGAACATGGCATCTCCAGGTACCTGAGCTGCCCCAAAAAGGTCACTGAGAAGATCGGAGTTAGTAGGGGGTGGTTTTGGCTCAGATGGAGCTGTATTCACCCCGCTTCCATCTAAGCAGAGCAGATCCACATCTTCTGGAGGCGCTGCAGGAGCCGGAGGATCGACTTTTTTGTGTTTGGGGGTTCCATGGTGCTTTTCGCCACTGGTGTTACTGTGCTGACTGGAGAGGGACAAAAGTTCATCGTCTGATGGCTCACTCTCTTCATGGACCAGGGCTGCCCGATCATCGGAGGCTGGATGAGAGCTGGCCTTGTCTGACTTCTGGTCTAAGATATCAATGGAGAAGAGCATAGAACAACAAAAAAAATCATATCATTATATGTAACTTTCTCTAAGGTTAGGCAAGTTGCTGCATGAGATTCCGTCAGTGACGTCTTGTGGTTCAGTGCATGCAATTGTAAAGGTCTGTAATGTGAACACGCTTCCAAAATGGGGAATTACTGCAGGAGAAAATCCAGGAATACCATAAGACAGGCTCTATAGCCCCTTGCATGTGGCTTGCAAGCTGTTACTAATTGTAATTATCATTACACAATCAGGTCAAGTGATGGCTATAGAAACTTCATTTGTTTGCTCATTTCTAGGCTGTAATCATAATGGAATCTACTTAAAAAGTCACTAGAAATATTTTGAGAAAATCTCTCCTAACCACCCTCTTCCCTCATACTCTCCACTCAGCTTCATGTAAGAAATCGTGGGGCCAAATGACATCATTAGGGAATGTTCAGACCATTTTTTCCATGTGAATTTAATTTTGTATTCCGTGTGAAAAAACGCATCCATTGAATGTGAATGGGGATTCTGCAACTCCAATCGCATGCATAGGAAACTTTTTGTGTGGTTTGCCGTGAACATAGTATATACGTGTGTAGGGTGATATATCTGCCGTGTTGAACAGAGTCAAACACTTGCAGTAAAGACCCCAAAGAAAAAATGAGGGAAAACGAGCGCCAAACCCTGTGTCAAAGAACAGTTGAAAAATAAAAAATGAAATAAGAGTAGAAGGCACCAATTGCAGTGATAACTACTATGTTGCACAAAATATATCATAAAGCATTAGAGTGGAGTAAGGATGATGGGTACTCCGGATGGAAAACCTGGATATACAAGGCTAGTAGAAAAGGGACCGACTAAAACCATGTAAGCATAGTAAAAATAATAATATAGTAAAAATAATATAAATAGTATAGTAAAATTTGTGTAAACAGTGTGGAGTGCCCCTTACTACAGTTACACACAGATGAATAAATAAAACTCACTTCACTGGGGGGTAGTCATCAGGATAAGCATAATACACCTGTGACTTGAACCCCCCCGGCCAGGATCACATGTAGAATCGTAGTGATGGAAGGCAGCAAAAATCCAGTGCTTCTGATCAATCACCTTTAATATGCATATGTGGCTCGACGCGTTTCGGGGACAACAATTCCCCTTCCTCAGGAGCATTACATAACCAAATGACAATAAAGTAAAAGAATTTATACCTTGATAACCCTGAAAAGGGCGCAATTTTCAAAAGACCGGAAGTGGTATGACGCCGCTTCCGGTATTTGGAACGCATATGCGTACCATATACAAATAAAGCATCTTGAATAATAGTGGTAAAACATCAAGTAATGTAGTGTGTAATACAAAACGAGCTAGATATATCCAGAGTTGCCCTTTGTATGGAAGAACTATGTCTAGCAACTCAGATATATCGGACCGGAAAAGCCCCTGACTTCCGCTCTGTGGACCGCAAAGAGATGCGCTCCACCAGGGACCAGAGACGGGGGTCCGGTGGCAATATCTACAAATACTACAAGTTCCTCTATCTAACCGTGGGGATTACTTGCCGGAATATTCAAAAGTCCTGTGAATTGTTGCGTCGGGACAGGACGCTCCGGGCCGGAAGTGTACCTGACTTCCGCTCTGTGGAACGCACCTAATGCGCTCCAACAGAGACAGGAGCCAGGGTTTCCGTTCCGTGACATCAAGGCTCCGGCGGAACGCACAGTGCGGGTCAAAAAAGACCCATGATGTTTAGCAATTAATGCCAAAGGAGATTGCTAAACATCATGGGTCTTTTTTGACCCGCACTGTGCGTTCCGCCGGAGCCTTGATGTCACGGAACGGAAACCCTGGCTCCTGTCTCTGTTGGAGCGCATTAGGTGCGTTCCACAGAGCGGAAGTCAGGTACACTTCCGGCCCGGAGCGTCCTGTCCCGACGCAACAATTCACAGGACTTTTGAATATTCCGGCAAGTAATCCCCACGGTTAGATAGAGGAACTTGTAGTATTTGTAGATATTGCCACCGGACCCCCGTCTCTGGTCCCTGGTGGAGCGCATCTCTTTGCGGTCCACAGAGCGGAAGTCAGGGGCTTTTCCGGTCCGATATATCTGAGTTGCTAGACATAGTTCTTCCATACAAAGGGCAACTCTGGATATATCTAGCTCGTTTTGTATTACACACTACATTACTTGATGTTTTACCACTATTATTCAAGATGCTTTATTTGTATATGGTACGCATATGCGTTCCAAATACCGGAAGCGGCGTCATACCACTTCCGGTCTTTTGAAAATTGCGCCCTTTTCAGGGTTATCAAGGTATAAATTCTTTTACTTTATTGTCATTTGGTTATGTAATGCTCCTGAGGAAGGGGAATTGTTGTCCCCGAAACGCGTCGAGCCACATATGCATATTAAAGGTGATTGATCAGAAGCACTGGATTTTTGCTGCCTTCCATCACTACGATTCTACATGTGATCCTGGCCGGGGGGGTTCAAGTCACAGGTGTATTATGCTTATCCTGATGACTACCCCCCAGTGAAGTGAGTTTTATTTATTCATCTGTGTGTAACTGTAGTAAGGGGCACTCCACACTGTTTACACAAATTTTACTATACTATTTATATTATTTTTACTATATTATTATTTTTACTATGCTTACATGGTTTTAGTCGGTCCCTTTTCTACTAGCCTTGTATATCCAGGTTTTCCATCCGGAGTACCCATCATCCTTACTCCACTCTAATGCTTTATGATATATTTTGTGCAACATAGTAGTTATCACTGCAATTGGTGCCTTCTACTCTTATTTCATTTTTTATTTTTCAACTGTTCTTTGACACAGGGTTTGGCGCTCGTTTTCCCTCATTTTTTCTTTGGGGTCTTTACTGCAAGTGTTTGACTCTGTTCAACACGGCAGATATATCACCCTACACACGTATATACTATCTTGTTAAGTGTCTGTAATCACAAACACTTTCTGGAGCTGCCTTCCCCTCCCTCTCCCTCACATTCTCTTTCTCCTTTTTCCACCACCCCTGTCGGCGCCCCGATTTTTCATTCCTTTGGGATACTCCGTGATCCCTACGGGTCTGAATTAACTTCCTCTTTTTTCTCTGTTCTTTTTTGCCGTGAACATGGCAGGGAAAATCCTATATCACTTATTTCAGGTGGGAAAACAACCCAGATTACCACATTACACGACAACGGGGCTAATCCTCATTTGAATCCAGTAGTGTTGGATTTTTAGCAATTTTGGTGTCACTGCAAACGTGCAGACCGCGCTGCGACCTCATTAATTTCTATGCTAGCATTGTTACACTGTGATCCCACTGATTCTTGGGCAGAACAGGGGTCACGTGACCAAGATAGCCACGTAGCCGAACCCTATGGTTAAAGACATCCCCTATGTTAGCTTATGGGGATGAAAAGTGTCAATACCTGCGCTCTAATAGAACAGAACACAAACTTTTTGTTGCAGATTTCCAGTCTCCGTTCATTTAATTGGAGGAGATTTAATCCGCAACGAAACAGCGGCCGCAGTAACACCTGTACAAGCGTCAGACGCCTGTTCAGGCCATTTTACCCCTTGAAAAAAGTCTGACATATATCAACACGTATCAGACTTTTCCCTGCCATTCACAAGCGCAGGACAGGCTGCCGGACCATTCAGCACAACGCTCTGAAGCACCGGATTGCAATCTACATGCACACACCATGTGCACAGGGCAGCTCTACAGCATCGGGAACACCATGCACAGGAACTATAGCAGTGCCCGCCCTCCGGCCCTACTACCAGTGAACATGGCTGCTGCTGTGCCTACAGCTGAGCTCAGTCTAAGGCCTCTTGCACACGACCGTTGTTCTGGTCCGTATCCGAGCTGCAGTTTTTGCGGCTCGGGTGCGGACCCATTCACTTCAAAGGGGCCGCAAAAGATGCGGACAGCACTCCGTGTGCTGTCCGCATCCGTTGCTCCGTTCCTATTCTTGTCCGTTTTGCGGACAAGAATAGACCATTTCTACAATGGGCCGCCTGTTCCGATCCGCAAATTGCGGAAAGCACAAAATGGAACGGTCGTGTGCATGAGGCCTTAATCTGGAGTACGTCAACTTATGCTGCAGATTTTAACCACAGATTTTGGTGAAATCTACAGCGAATACCCAACAAATCTGCATGTAACACTTGAGAAATTTACTGAATATTTTGCAGAGAGTCGTAGCACACGTCCGTAAGTGTTTTGTGGATCCGCAAATTGCGGATCCACAAAACACGGACACCTCCAATGTGCGATCCACAATTTGCGGATCCGCACATCACAGACGCTATAATAGAAAATGCCTTTTCTGGTCCGCGATTGCGGACAAGAATAGGACATGTTCTATTTTTTTCAGGAACGAAATTGCGGATCCCGAAAAAAACGGATCCCGAAAATGCAGATGCGGATCCAGGAAATGTGGATTTGCATCCGTTCGAGCCCTATTGAAAGTGAATGGGTCCGCAAATTGCGGAACGAATGCGGACCCAAATTACGGACGTGTGAATTGACCCTTATGGGCTTACCTTAGCAGAAGCTTTAGGCCTCTTGTACACTAATGTGTGCGCCCCGTGGCCGTGCTGCGGCCCGCAAATTGAATTAATGAATGTTATGAGGTCAGGAGATCAGAGATAAAGCTTCACATGAGCTGTCAGCTGATGGGACTGAGAAGTGATACTCTGCAAACACACTGATTTGTAACCCCTGTACTAATAAAACGACTATACATTTTTAATAAAGACCAATCGAAAAAAATATCAGCTTGTAGTCATTCAAAGCAAACACTGCAGCCAGATGCAGAAATGTAGCCTATTCATGTCCAACCGACATAAAGGTGTGGTTCGTTACAGTGTATCAGGACGCCATGCACCAGTGTTTTCAGCCTAAGGCCTCATGCACACAACCGTATGTATTTTGCGATCCGCAAAAAACGGATCCGCAAAAAAATACGGATGACATCTGTGTGCATTTCGTATTTTGCGGAACGGAACATCTGGCCCCTAATAGAACAGTCCTATCCTTGTCCGTAATGCAGACAATAATAGGGCATGTTCTATTTTTTTTGCAGAATGGAAATACGGACATACGGAAACAGAATGCACACATAGTAACTTCAGTTTTTTTTGCGGACCCATTGAAGTGAATGCTTTCACATATAACGGACACGGAAAGAAAATATTTTTGTGTGCATGAGCCTTAGGCCTCCTGCACACGAACGTATTTTTTTGCGGTCCGCAAAAACGGGTCCCGTTTTTCCGTGACCGTTTTTTCGTCCATGGGTCTTCCTTGATTTTTGGAGGATCCACGGACATGAAAAAAAAGTCGTTTTGGTGTCCGCCTGGCCGTGCGGAGCCAAACGGATCCGTCCTGAATTACAATGCAAGTCAATGGGGACGGATCCGTTTGACGTTGACACAATATGGTGCCATTTCAAACGGATCCGTCCCTATTGACTTTCAATGTAAAGTCTGTAGTCCCTTTTATACCATCGGATCGGAGTTTTCTCCAATCCGATGGTATATTTTAACTTGAAGCGTCCCCATCACCATGGGAACGCCTCTATGTTAGAATATACTGTCGGATATGAGTTAGATCGTGAAACCTCATTTCCGACAGTATATTCTAACACAGAGGCGTTCCCATGGTGATGGGGACGCTTCTAGTTAGAATATACTACAAACTGTGTACATGACTGCCCCCTGCTGCCTAGCAGCATCCGATCTCTTACAGGGGGCCGTGATCAGCACAATTAACCCCTCAGGTGCCGCACCTGAAGGGGTTAATTGTACTATCATATCCCCCTGTAAGAGATCAGGGCTGCCAGGCAGCAGGGGGCAGACCCCCCCTCCCCAGTTTGAATATCATTGGTGGCCAGTGCGGCCCCCCCCCCCCTTCCTCCCTCTATTGTAATAATTCGTTGGTGGCACAGTGTGCGCCCCCCCCCCCCTTCCTCCCTCTATTGTAATAATTCGTTGGTGGCACAGTGTGCACCCCCCCCCCCTCCTCCCTCTATTGTAATAATTTGTTGGTGGCACAGTGTGCGCCCCCCCCCTTCCTCCCTCTATTGTAATAATTCGTTGGTGGCACAGTGTGCGCCCCCCCCTCCTCCCTCTATTGTAATAATTCGTTGGTGGCACAGTGTGCGCCCCCCCCTTCCTCCCTTTATTGTAATAATTCGTTGGTGGCACAGTGTGCGCCCCCCCCCTTCCTCCCTCTATTGTAATAAATCGTTGGTGGCACAGTGTGCGCCCCCCATCGGCCCCCCCTCCCTCTATAGCATTAACAACATTGGTGGCCAGTGTGCGGCCTCCCATCTAACCCCCCCCCGATCATTGGTGGCAGCGGGTTACTAGCAATAGTACAATAGTAAAAGATTCATACTTACCTGGGAGCTGCGATGTCTGTGTCCGGCCGGGAGCTCCTCCTACTGGTAAGTGACAGTTCATTTAGCAATGCGCCGCACAGACCTGTCACTTACTAGTAGGTGGAGCTCCCGGCCGGACACGAACATCGCAGCAGCCACCAGCAGGTAAGTATGAATCTTCTACTATTGTACTATTGCTAAGTAACCATGGCAACCAGGACTGTAGTAGCGTCCTGGTTGCCATGGTTACCGATCGGAGCCCCAGCGATTAAACTGGGACTCCGATCGGAACTCCGCTGCCACCAATGATAGGGGGGGGGGGGGGGGGGGGGGAGATGGGAGGCCGCACACTGGCCACCAATGTTGTTAATGCTATAGAGGGAGGGGGGGCCGATGGGGGGCGCACACTGTGCCACCAACGAATTATTACAATAGAGGGAGGGGGGGGGGCGCACACTGTGCCACCAACGAATTATTACAATAGAGGGAGGGGGGGCCGCACTGGCCACCAACCTATTATTACAATAGAGGGGGGGGGGGGGCCGCACTACAAACTGTGTACACTACAAACTGTGTACAAGACTGCCCCCTGCTGCCTGGCAGCCCTGATCTCTTACAGGGGGATATGATAGTACAATTAACCCCTTCAGGTGCCGCACCTGAAGGGGTTAATTGTGCTGATCACGGCCCCCTGTAAGAGATCAGGGCTGCCAGGCAGCAGGGGGCAGTCTTGTACACAGTTTGTAGTGTATTCTAACTAGAAGCGTCCCCATCACCATGGGGACGCCTCTGTGTTAGAATATACTGTCGGTTCTGAGTTTTCACGAAGTGAAAACTCAGCTATGAAAAAGCTTTTATGCAGACTGATCTTCGGATCCGTCTGTATAAAAAGTAACCTACGGCCACGGATCACGGACACGGATGCCAATCTTGTGTGCATCCGTGTTCTTTCACGGACCCATTGACTTGAATAGGTCCGTGAACCATTGGCCGTGAAAAAAATAGGACAGGTCATATTTTTTTCACGGCCAGGAAACACGGATCTCGGATGCGGCTGCAAAACGGTGCATTTTCCGTTTTTTCCACGGACCTATTGAAAGTCAATGGGTCCGTGAAAAAAACGGAAAACGGCACAACGCCAACGGGTGCACACAACGGTCGTGTGCATGAGCCCTAAGAATGTAAAGAATCTTTTGATGCAGAAGAAAATTGCCAACATGCGGCTGCTTCATTTTACAGATCATACCTTGCCAGCTCAAGGAGGAGAAGAAGGCCCCCTGTCCGGAATTCTTCATGTTGTCTTGAGGTTGCTCTACAGGAGCCTTGCCTGTTTCAAGTGGGCACAAATTATACAGAAAGTTGATTTCTACAGATGAGAACAGAAGACTCTTGGTTTGGTAAGATTAACCCCTGCTCCACTGCTTACCAGCCACAGCCAATGCGTCCTGCTGCTCCTGCTGGGATGAGAACAGGATACTAGGGTTCACATCTTTAGATATAAAATTCTCCCATGGAGGGGTGAGGTCTGTCTGTCTGTCGGTGGCTTCAATCTCAATGTCCAGGGTGACATGAAACAGCTGAGGGTATTTGTCTGGGGAGTCACAAGCATCAAGTTCTGGTCTACAAAGCAGAAAATTAGTTCACATGGTTAAAACATGATGACTGCGTTTAGCTCGTGTTCTCACTGAATTTTGATGTGTTTTTTTCCTAAAACTTCCCATAGCTTTGTGTTCCTCTGGGAACTAAACAGTTTGCACTCCATCCTGTACTGACACATTGTCATAGTTTATCAGGATCTGTGCTGCAAAGGGTGTTTAGTTCACAGAACATTGTCTAAACTGGATACGGCCTCATGCACACGACCGTTGTTTTATTCTGTGTCCGTTGTTCCGCTTTTCGTGATTTTCTGCGGACCCATTGACTTTCAATGGGTCCGTTGAAAACTCGGCTAATGCACCGTTTGCCATCCGCGTCCGTGATCCGTGTTTCCAGTCCGTCCAAAAAATATAACCCGTCCTATTTTTTTCACGGAAAACGGTTCGCGGACCCATTCAAGTCAATGGGACCGTGAAAAAACGCGGAGGCACACAAGATTGTCATCCGCGTCCGCATCCGTATTTTTCCTATCATTTGCATGGCAAACTTGACTTAGATTTTTTTTTAACTTTCCTTCATATCTGGTGATCCTCCAAAAATAAAGGAAGACACACGGAAACAAAAACGGAAACTGATCACGGAACCCCATTTTGCGGAACGGAACACAACAACGGTCGTGTGCATGAGGCCTACAACTGTTGCAAACCTTCAGCTGTGGGAAATATTATGTGAGGACAGGTTATATACCTTCTCTAATGTAAATAATTCAGATGTATAAATTTGGAATTACACATTGATGACTAAGGGTTTTTTGCCACATTTTTGATGTTTTTTGTTGTGTTTTTTTTTTTATGCCAGATCCAGATGTAAGCCGTCTCATGCACATGAACATATTTTCTTTCTTCGTCCATTCCGTTTTTTTTACGGACCGTATGCGGAACCATTCAGTCCGCAAAAACGGATCTGCAAAAAAAACGGATGACGTCTGTGTGCATTCCGTATTTTGCGCAACGGAACAGCTGGCCCCTAACATAACAGTACTATCCTTGTCCGTAATGCAGACAATAATAGGACATGTTCTATTTTTTTGGTGGAACGGAAATACGGACGTACGGAAACAAAATGCACACGGAGTAACTTCCGTGTGCGGAACCATTTATTTCAATGGGTCCGCAAAAAAAACGGAACATGAGCCCCTTACTTATTTGTATGCATTCCGTTTATCTGTTCCGCAAAAAAATAGAACATGTCCTATTATTGTCCTCATTATTGACAAGGATAAGACTGTTCTATTAGGGGCCAACTGCTCCGTTCTGCAAAATACGGAATGCACATAGAAAAATTGCCGCATGCTCTGGCTATGGCATCTTTTGCTCACTTGTGCCATAGATATCCATATTTCATAAAATGCATGTGTCAATATGTGTAGTTTTTTTTAAAGAGGATTTCATATTGGGTTTTTTATTATGTTCTACAGATGAAGTGACATCAGAAGGGCATACATGCTTTCCAGTTTAAAAACACACGGTTTGCAACAAAAAAAAAACCGTAGCAAGCGTAGCAAACACCACTTAAAAAAACCTTGCATAAATACCATAAAATGCATGTCACATAAGAAAATTCAGTGTGAAGGAAGCTTTAAACAGGCTGCTCTATATGGCTGCTGCAGGCATGTGCCCACAGGAAGTGATTCTCTGGTGTAACAACCAGGGTAGAAGGCATGTCTAATGTAATAGGCCTAGAAGATAAAAGGGACGGCCTCTGCTGTTAAAGGCATGTACACCATTAATCACATTGCATTGCATCATTTATGTCATGAAAAGTACTTACTTAATGGTTTCCATTAAAAACTTTAGTAAGCTGCCGAATGCCGTTCTGACGGCTCGTCACCATCCCCTCTGTCTCCTCTTCAGCAGCTGGAGACGAGCCGTCAGGTAACTTGGCACTGAATGGCATCCTGCATCTTGCTAGCATGAAAGCCACCGAAGCTAAATGCTACAAAATTGTTAATGGACTCAAATGGAAAATGTTTATGGGTTTATATGACTTATATGATCAATGCAATGCAATAAAAAACAAGTGATTACAACAAATACAAACCATGGTATGGGAGGGGGGAATTATTACAGGGTGATCATTCCTGCACAGGAGGAGCTTTTTTTTCTATATACAGTGCATCCAGCATGCACCAACTAGGAAGCAGACGGGGCTTCTGAACGTGCAAGAGCTCCCCCGACAGTGATATGAGGTAGGTGAGCCTAGAGAAGTACTAATGCAATGACCAGGAGACCCATGAGGAATGATGCTTTGGAGCCTCTGCATGCTATATCCATATCTGCTCTTCTGCCTAGCCACTCTGCTTCCTATACAGATTTAGACTTAAGCCTCAATCACACGTCAGTGATTTCCATCAGTGATTGCGAGCCAAAACCAGGATTGGAGCCTCCACAGACATGAGGTATAAGGGAAAGATCTGCACCTGTTCTGTGTTTAGAGGCGCACCTGGTTTTGGTTCACAATCACTGATGGAAAACACTGACGTGTGAATGAGGCATTATAGGAACTATCCAAGAAAAAACATTAAGACAAATTTGTGGAGAACCCCTTTAGATTATTCAAGGACATGATAATAACACTGTTAGGCTACTTTCACACTTGCGTTTTTCTTTTCCGGCACTGAGTTCCATCCTAGGGGCTCTATACCAGAAAAGAACTGATCAGTTTTATCCCCATGCATTCTGAATGGAGAGCAATCCGTTCAGGATGCATCAGGACGTCTTCAGTTCAGTCTTTTTGACTGATCAGGAGGCAGCATGCTCCGGTTTTATCTCCGGCCAAAAAAGCTGAACACATGCCTGAATGGCGGATCCGTCCTTCCGGTCTGCGCATTCACAGACTGAAAAAAAGGTGAATAAAATGAATGCCGGATCCGTTTTTCTGGATGACACAGGAAAGACGGATCCGGTATTGCAGTGGATTTTTCAGACTGATCAGGATCCTGATCAGTCTTACTAATGCCATCAGTTAGCATACGTTTTGCCGGGTCCGGCAGGCAGTTCCGGCGATGGAACTGCTTCCCGGATCACTCTGCCACAAGTGTGAAAGTAGCCTTATACAACTTCTTTTAGCTTCATACTCACTTTGTAAATTTTAACACTGTTGTGCCGAGTGCTATAAATCCAGTATGAAACTGTATCTGCAGAATCTGAGTATTTGTCATCTGGAATAAGAAGACACAGATAAAAAGGCCACACAGAATACATGCAGCTGACCTTTAACTACACTGTAAGCGCTGATGTTTCTTTTTTATTTTTTTTGCTCTTATCATCCATACAGACTATTTGTAAAATATTCGTAATACTTGCAGCGAATGTCCCCAGTTACCACTATGTAGTTATCAGGTTCAATATTTTGAGCTAATTCATTTCGTAAGATATCTTTATGGCAGACAGAGCTCAGTTTTTTCTGATACAGAGCTCCAAATCCCCTGTGTAGACATAAATAATACCATTCTGGCTGCCTGAAGCCACCACTAGAGGATGCTTACTGCATACTGTCTTATCACTGAGTGCAATGTAAATGCATAGAAGTTCCCTCTAATGGTGGCAACAGGTAGCAAGTATTTTATAATTTTCCACTGTCTTTGGAGGGAATTTGGAGCTTGTATTTATAAAACTGAGCTCTAATGTCTATGAAGATATATAAAAAAATGAATAAGTATAAATTTTTCAAAAGTTTGAAAAATTAAGATTGTAAAAGGTGAAGATATGGCCAATTATCAATGTGTTGGTAATATAGTAGCTACAACAACTAAACGATTTAGGCTATTTTCACACTAGCGTTTTTTGCGGATCCGTTATGGATCTGCAAAAACGCTTCCGTTACAATAATTCAACCGCCTGCATCCGTCATGAATGGATCCGGTTGTATTATGTCTTCTAGAGCCATGACGGATCCGTCTTGAACACCATTGAAAGTCAATGGGGGACGGATCCGTTTTCTATTGTGCCAGATTGTGTCAGAGAAAACGTATCCGTCCCCATTGACTTACATTGTGTGTCAGGACGGATCCGTTTGGCTCCGCTTCGTCAGGCGGACAGCAAAACGCTGCAGGCAGCCTCCAGAGCGGAATGGAGACTGAACGGAGGCAAACTCATGCATTCTGAGCGGATCCTTTTCCATTCAGAATGCATTAGGGCAAAACTGATCCGTTTTGGACCGCTTGTGAGAGCCCTGGACGGATCTAAGAAACGGAAAGCCAAAACGCGAGTGTAAACGTAGCCTTTTTCCAGGGTAAAGGACAGATTCCTTTGCCTAGATAACATAGCCCTCTTACCTTGGCTTGTAGTCTTCCTCCAATTGTTGACCTCATGTGATAAATGGAAATCACAACATCTCCATGGACGGTGACTCCCAGAGGAAACACCACTTTTCCTTCTTGGACACGATACTCTCTACAACATAAATGGGAAAACTGAACATGGCAACCCCTGTGTCCTATTATATCTTACGATTACATAGCTTAAGCTGGCCATATACATTAGATGTAGATTGGGGGCGAACCCGGCGATTTTGGCAGGACTGGACGACCACCTCATTTGTATGGTGGTCTTCTGAATCTTCATTTTAATGTGTCCGATCATTTTGTTTTTAGCGGGATAAGCCACTGCCAGGGGTGTCTAAAAGCGGCTTAGTACCTTCTCTCCATTCAGAATACATGCACACTCCTCCGAGCCCAGCATGCATGTGTATGGAGGGTTAAGAGAGACATCTATCAGTCATCTTTACAGTTTATATCCACACAATGTTGAGTAACTTCACAAATACTTTTCTTTACTTATTTTCAGTTGTATCTAATACTCCAGTTACATCAAAAGCTGCAGTAAGTCTTTTTATAATTTTTTTTATTTTTGCTGACCCATGCTGGTTCTGTAGAATCCAACAGCTCATTATGCTGGGGGAAGCTGCAGGCGGCCAGACAGATGTAATACAAGGAGGCACACCACTGCGGGAGCTGCTCTTGGACGGATTCCGAAACTTCTCAAAATTGTGTGGTCAATTAATGTCTGACAACTGGGTAAAACAGCCTCTGTATAGTAGCCTGACGTTAATAAATAATTGGTTCTAGTATGCACTGCATTTGGTGTTATAGCTAAATTTTTGTATGGTAGCCCACAGGTTTTTTTTCGCTGCAGCTCTTGGTGTGGTTGGAGCACAAGATATAATCTAACTTAGGGCTATCAATCATGATAATGCCGCGGGCTTCCTAGAACACACGATCCCTCTCTCACACGGAGCGTGATTCCCGCAAGGAACACACTAGTGTGAAAGAGACCTTAAGATACAAAGGTAAAGTTACAGGGGTTTTCCCATAATATAGTATTAAGTGTTCTAGCATATCGATTAGATGAGGTCCACGGGGCCCACTGTACCTCTGTATGTCTCCAATTTCATACTTTTCATTCTGTTAGATTTATACGAGCTGCGTTTCGTTGGATGTTGCATTATCTTAATGGATCTGAATGTCTGAAGGTTTATGATTTATGAGCAGCAGAAGCCTTTATGAAATATGAATTCATCAATATGGCTTCCCTGCTCTCACTTATTGGAAATCACTTCATGTAAACAGCATTTCACTCAGTGTTAGGGCTCATTCAGACGGCCGTATGCTTTCTGCAAAAATACTGAATGCTATCCGTTTTTTTGCGGATCCGCAAAAAAACGGATAGCATTCAGTATTTTTGCGTACCCATAGACTTCAATGGGGCCATGTCCTGATTTTCACGGACAAGTATAGGACATGTTTCATTTGTTTTGCGGAACCCGTGGAATAGAAAAGGGCCCCATAGAAGTGAATAGGTCAGCATCTAATCCGCAAAAAAACTGATCCGCATTTTTGCGGATAGCATACGGCCGTCTGAATGACCCCTTATACATAGCCCTAAACTCTATAGAGATGGTCAAAAGTGGTGCTCGGCATGCAAGTGCTCACCTCCCCACTAAGAAATACATTTATTTTAAATGATGGCCGCTAGGCCTAGTACAGAAAACCAGAGCCAGAATACATAGTCATTGCCGCCTGTCACTCACTTCATCCTCTCATAGTCCTGCATTGTGCTGAAGATCCGCGTTTCCCCAATGAGGAGCTCACAGAACGGCCGGCAGCCATTCCTCTGCTTGTTGAAGCACGGCACCGGGCTGATGGTGACATTCTTAATGACAATAGGTTTGCAGTGAGGATCCGTAGGCTTGTCGGACACCAGGTCACAGATATGTCCAATGTACCTGGACACAAATCATAAATTAACCATTTTATTGCTTTTAGGCTACATGCACATGAACGTTGTTTGTTTCCGTTCTGTTTCTTTTGCGGATAGGATGCGGACCCATTCATTTCAATGGGTCCGCAAAAAATGCAGACAGCACACCGTGTGCTGTCTGCATCAGTATGTCCGTTCCGTAGCCCCGCAAAAAAAATGTCCTATTCTTGTCCCTTTTAGCCGTCTTTCACACAACCGTTTTTTGCGTTCCGTATACGGGCCGTTTTTTGCGTTCTGTATACGGAACCATTCATTTCAATGTCTCCGCAAAAAAAACGGAATCTACTCCGTATGCATTCCGTTTTTCCGTTCCGTTGAAAGATAGAACATGTCCTATTATTTCCCGCAAATCACGTTCCGTTTCTCTATTCAAGTCAATGGGTCCGCAAGAAAAACGGAACACATACGAAAATGCCTCCGTATGTCTTCCGTATACGTTTTTGCGGGACCATCTATTGAAAATGTTATGCCCAGCCCAATTTTTTCTATGTAATTACTGTATATACCATACGGAAAAACAGAACGGAAACGGAAACACAACTGAAACAAAAAAACGGAAGAACGGATCCGTGAAAAACAGACCGCAAAATACTGAAAAAGCCATACGGTCATGTGAAAGAGGTCTCAGGCATTGTTACAATGGATCCGCAAAAAAAAACTGATGGCATACGGTCGTGTGCATGTAGCCTTACTTCGGTTTTTTTTTATTCTCGCATCCTGCAGGAATTCTCACCTCCTATGTGATGGCCACAGTCCTATTCCTGGACGTTTCACATTGAGCAGCTGGATTGCAGACACCGGATTGGTGAAAAGATGACAAAAACAGAACATGGCGCTGACTAAGACTGCAGAGGCCGCACGACCATCCTGGGGAAGGCAGACAACAAGCATACAATGAGCAAAGAACACTACTACCGGTATGTACTGTATGCTCAGAAGCATTTGTGGCAGTTTTTTTTTTTTATTTACATAAAAAGTTGAATCATTATGTACATAAATTACATTACTTATCCTGTATTATACTCCAGAGCTGCACTCACTATTCTGCTGGTGGAGTCACTGTGTACATCCATTACTTATCCTGTAGTGATCCTGAGTTACATCCTGTATTATACTTCAGAGCTGCACTCACTATTCTGCTGGTGGAGTCACTGTGTACATACATTACATTACTTATCCTGTAGTAATCCTGAGTTACATCCTGTATTATACTCCAGAGCTGCACTCACTATTCTGCTGGTGCAGTCACTGGGTACATACATTACATTACTTATCCTGTACTGATGCTGAGTTACATCCTGTATTATACTGCAGAGCTGCACTCACTATTCTGCAGGTGGAGTCACTGTGTACATACATTACTTATCCTGTACTGATCCTGAGTTACATCCTGTATTATGCTCCAGAGCTGCACTCACTATTCTGCTGGTGCAGCCACTGTGTGGAATGGAATCACTGTGGGGGGAAGGGGAGGCTACTAATGTTGTATCATGTGTTTGTAGCATAATAAATATATATATTTTTAAAAAATTTCCTTCCCTTGGTGCTGCTGTGGGCAGACTCTGAACAGTATCAGTCTTGTTCCCCCTCTCGTAGCTGTCAATAAAGTCTCTTCATATTTCATACTTCTCCTGTAGAAGAAGTCTTCTCATCTATCCTGCCATCTCTATGCAGAGACCTGGCGGTGGGTAGGGTGACTGAGCATGTCTGTTCACCAGCAATCGGCTCATTACACAGATGTGCACAGTTCTATACACTTTTAACACCAGGTGGCGCCACACTATCTCACCCAGGCATGCTCAACCTGCGGCCCTCCAGCTCTTGCAAAACTACCACTCCCATCATTCCCAGACAGCTTACAGCTATCAGCCTACAGAAGGGCATTGTGGGAGTTGTAGTATTACAGCAGCTGGAGGGCCGCAGGTTGAGCGTGCCTGATCTAACCAAATGTAATATCTCTTCACTGGATCGGTAAATAGCATGTGCACTACAACATATATGAATATGATAATTCACTGTGGGACGATCCCTTTACCGTTACATTTCATTCCTATCAGTAGTATAACATTCCGTACGGAGTCAGCACTTACCATGCAGTGGATAACGCACACATTTTTGGGGTTCTGTTGTAACCAGTTGTGCATGTTCTTGCAAACTGCAAATAAATTATGCAAACTCGGAGCTTGTCTTACAGGCCAACTGCATTCTGAGACCTGCAAGAAATAAGCGTATATCAGACCTGACCCACACTACATTGAGACAGAAAATCTCAAGTCCTTCTAAACTCCAGGCACCAATAACGTATAACCTCATGGGTGTGATAGGGCCCACTAACAGTCTCATGCAGCTCTGAGAAAATTTAGCGCATCCTACATGTAAGCCAAGGGTTCCCCTCGTCGGTGATCCCTCAGAGCAGTGTTTAGTTTCCCTGCAGTGACACCACAGGTTAAATGAAGTATTGCACAGTGCCCATTCTCATCAATTGGTTGCCTATGTAATAAACGACAGGACAGGTCCTCCAGAGTGAGAGACACTCTTTGTAACTGCTCTCCACCCTAAACAAGAGATGAGGATCCTGAAGGAAGGTCCGACCCCCTATATTAACCCAGAATTCCTTAATAGAATGTAAAAATTAGGGGGTGGGGTGAGGTGGCATTTATTAAGACCAGCGTTTTAGACACCGGTCTTAATAATCCCTATAGCTAGAGGTGGATCCGCCGAAGTTATGAAGAGGTGCCAGCCTGTACATAACTTCAGCGTATCCAGCGCCATTCTAAACGTAAGACCGCTTCCGAGCTGTCTTACATTTATATCATTTTCTTCATCATTAAAACATGCATCCCCACCCAAGCCCCCTTTTTTAAAAAAAAGCAAAAGTCGCAAATTGTGGCGCAAATAACCTTTGCACCGCAATCTGCACCAGAAATTCACCTAATAGAGGTGTATTTCTGGATAGTAAATGACCCCCAAGGTTTTCAAAACTAGACACCTAGTGCATGTTTAGTCTTGTTGCGATCTGCCCCATACTTTTCACAATTTTGTCAGTTGCTCCTTAGCAACAAAATGCTGTAAATGCACTAGTTTCTGATCTGTTGCTGTGAAGAAAGTGACAAAATATTTCATTGAATGCTACAAAATTTATTAAGAGCCTACTCCTTAAGGCGCACCTAACCTGTCAACAAACTCTGCGTTAATCTATAGTACAGTGTGTGTACATGAGGAATAACACTATTTCTGGACGTTATATCACTTGTATCTGGCACTTTTTAGCAGTTTTCCTCTGTGCTTGCTGAATAGCTGGTTTGCAATTCTCTCAGACATGGCAGGTGGAGACTAGCTGCCATCCACTGCACACAGAAAGTAGAGGAGAAGCTGCTTTCTAACTGTCTCACAGTCAGTCAGAACAAGCCCCAGGATAATGGAGGACATTGACCTGTAATTTTGTGAATGAAGCACTAGTGCTGAGCTATAACCTTCCTGTGTAGCTATGCAGTCTCTTTTTGTCTGTGCCTGTCTCCTCTGTCTCGCTCTGCTCTTGCTCACTCCTCTCCCCTTCCCTCTTCACAGATTTATATTGACATGTGTATTATGATCCTTGTGTGGAGACGGATTGAAAGCATTTTTCAAAGTGAAAAGCAATTGGCAAGGAAGGGGGGAGAGGCAAACAGCTGGTAACATGAGAACAATACATTTCTCACTGATAAAACATATTAGAAAGTTTCTTGTGGTCGGTTGTAATATAAGTACAGTGACTGAGGGAAGGAACAATTCAAGGAACACGGCTGTAAGTCCCTAGACCAGTAGCGGCTGTTTACAGTGGTTCTATAGAGGGGTTCAATGGGATACCCCATGAGTGGTGTCCGTATTTCATAATAGAGGTATCCTTCCACATGTAAATGACAATTACCCACCCGATTATGGAACTTGGCACTGCGGTAAGACCTCGGTGACAAATTGAACACTGTGTAATGGTCCAGATGTCTTGAATCCAGGAAGGAGCGGACATCCTCGATGTGGTTTCTGAATCCTAATTCCACACCTTCTGCCGGGAAGGACATGACTAGGAAAATAAGAATGTGGCACATCGCTAAATATAAGGCCAGTGCTGACATCCTTCATATATAATACTGTCTAAAGTCCTATGTCACAATTATATTGAGTCACTGTGTACATACACTATATTACTTTACATCCTGTATTATATTCCAGAGCTGAACTCACTATTCTACTGGTGGAGGTGTTGGAATCAGTTTAAGCAATTTAATGTATGTGTACAGTCGCTGCACCAGCAAAATAGTGAGTGCAGCTCTGGAGTATAATACAGGATGTGACGCATGATCAGTACAGGATAAGTAATGTAATGTATGTACACGGTAACTCCACCAGCAGAATAATGAGTGCAGCTCTGGAGTATAATACAGGATGTAACTCAGGATCAGTACAGGATAAGTAATGTAATGTATGTACACAGTGACTGCACCAGCAGAATAGTGAGTGCAGCTCTGGAGTATAATACAGGATGTAACTCAGGATCAGTACAGGATAAGTAATGTATGTACACAGTGACTGCACCAGCAGAATAGTGAGTGCAGCTCTGGGGTATAATACAGGATGTAATTCAGGATCAGTACAGGATAAGTAATGTAATGTATGTACACAGTGACTCCACCAGCAGAATAGTGAGTGCAGCTCTGCAGTATAATACAGGATGTAACTCAGGATCAGTACAGGATAAGTAATGTAATGTATGTACACAGTGACTCCACCAGCAGAATAGTGAGTGCAGCTCTGCAGTATAATACAGGATGTAACTCAGGATCAGTACAGGATAAGTAATGTAATGTATGTACACAGTGACTGCACCAGCAAAATAGTGAGTGCAGCTCTGCAGTATAATACAGGATGTAACTCAGGATCAGTACAGGATAAGTAATGTATGTACACAGTGACTGCACCAGCAGAATAGTGAGTGCAGCTCTGGAGTATAATACAGGATGTAAATGAGGATCAGTACAGGATAAGTAATGTATGTACACAGTGACTGCACCAGCAGAATAGTGAGTGCAGCTCTGGAGTATAATACAGGATGTAACTCAGGATCAGTACAGGATAAGTAATGTAATGTACACAGTGACTGCACCAGCAGAATAGTGAGTGCAGCTCTGGAGTATAATACAGGATGTAACTGAGGATCAGTACAGGACAAGTAATACATTTAGAAAGTGACTCAACATTTTATTTTGCTCTCAAGAAAGCAGTAAGCTAGTCCCTACTGTATGGATTTTTCATAATTAGAATACCCCAAACATTTCATCCTTTACATAAAAGTATAGACACCATTGAATTAGTGTACTATTCAGAACAGCAATTCCTCACCAATAATCCTTGAGGTAATATATGAGATATCAAGCTCTCCTTTTGCATAACTAGAAAAAAAAGCAAAAACATATCAAACATTGTAAATGCAACAAATTCCTTAGACAAAATATACAAAGTGGCAGCAAGTCATATCCTTATCCTTAGGCCTCTTTCACACGGGCGTTGCGGAAAAATGTGCGGGTGCATTGCGGGAACACCCGCGATTTTTCCGTGCGAGTGCAAAACATTGTAATGCGTTTTGCACTCGCGTGAGAAAAATCGCGCGTGTTTGGTACCCAAACCCGAACTTCTTCACAGAAGTTCGGGCTTGGGATCGGTGTTCTGTAAATAGTATTATTTTCCCTTATAACATGGTTATAAGGGAAAATAATAGCATTCTGAATACAGAATGCATAGTAAAACAGGGCTGGAGGGGTTAAAAAAAAATAAAAAATCATTTAACTCACCTTAATCCACTTGCTCGCGATGCCCGGCATCTCCGTCTGACTCTTTTACTGTATAGGACCTGTGGAGAGCATTAACTATAGTTTAAGGACCTGGGATGACGTCACTCTGGTCATCACATGGTACGTCACATGATCTTTTACCATGGTGAATCACCATGGTAAAAGATCATGTGACGTACCATGTGATGACCGGAGTGACGTCATCCCAGGTCCTTAAACTATAGTTAATGCTCTCCACAGGTCCTATACAGTAAAAGAGTCAGACGGAGATGCCGGGCATCTCGAGCAAGTGGATTAAGGTGAGTTAAATGATTTTTTATTTTTTTTTAACCCCTCCAGCCCTGTTTTACTTAGCATTCTGAATATATTATTTTCCCTTATAACCATGTTATAAGGGAAAATAATAAGGTTCGGGTCTCCATCCCGATCGTCTCCTAGCAACCGTGCGTGAAAATCGCACCGCATCTGCACTTGCTTGCGGATGCTTGCGATTTTCACGCAACCCCATTCATTTCTATAGGGCCTGCGTTACGTGAAAAACGCACAAAGAGGAGCATGCTGTGATTTTCACGCAACGCAAAAGTGATGCGTGAAAATCACCGCTCGTGTGCACAGCCCCATAGAAATGAATGGGTCAGTATTCAGTGCGGGTGCAATGCGTTCACCTCCCGCATCGCATCCGCGCGGAATACTCGCTCGTGTGAAAGGGGCCTTAGGATTCTGCACATTGAACATGCAACATGATTTATACAGTAAGGCCCCTTTCACACGAGCAAGTTTTCCGCGCGGGTGCAATGCGTGACGTGAACGCATAGCACCCGCACTGAATCCTGACCCATTCATTTCAATGGGGCTGTGTACATGAGCGTTGTTTTTCACGCATCAGTTCTGCGTTGCGTGAAAATCCCAGCATGTTCTATATTCTGCGTTTTTCACGCAGCCCTGGCTCCATAGAAGAGAATGGGGCTGCGTGAAAAACGCATTGCATCCGCAAGCAAGTGCGGGTGCGATGCGTTTTTCACTGATGGTTGCTAAGAGATGTTGTTTGTAAACCTTCAGTTTTTTATCACGCGCGTGAAAAACGCATCAAAACGCATTGCACCCGCGCGGAAAAAACTGAACGCAATCGCAGACAAAACTGACTGAGCTTGCTTGCAAAATAGTGCGAGTTTCACTGAACGCACCCTGAACGCATCCGGATCTAATCCGTCACGCTCATCCGTCATGTGAAAGGGGCCTAACTTATACCAACTGAACATTATATGTACAGGAGATGGCCAGGTTACACCATATATATTTGTGTAGATAGCACTGTGTACTGTAGGGGTTACCTGGCGACTGACTGCATTACTTTAGTCGATGTGTCCTTCAATGTATCCTTTAAATTGTCCTTCAAGTTGCTGAACAGACGTCCTGCTCCCCCTTTGACCATGTCCAATAGGCCACCTCCATAATTGGACTCCAAGTCTGGTGACGAGGCACCTGAAAGAACAGAAGGATTTATAAGGAACTATTAAAAAGAAGCAATAATTGCTCTGTATATGTAAGGGGAAATGTCTTCAGGCTATGGATTTTAATATTAAGGTGGCTCTTTAAATATATTTTCATTAAGTCACCACAATCCCATTATCATGCAAATGGAAATGACAAGCATTGCTAAAAGATTTGCTGAGCACATTCAGAATAGATGCAGGTTTTCCTTCACATAATCAGATGTACTGAACACATAAACAGCTTTCCTACTGAAGAACAAAGCTGGTGCAAAACCGTATCCCCTGTTCCATATGTCCTGACTGACCAGCCAATCACTTTTCTATATGTACCTTAATCACTTACTATTAAATCAGCAACATTACCCTAAATATGCTAAAGTGCAATGGTAAAGAGCCTTATGACGGGAAGGATTCAGGTGTTGCAAAGTAGCAAAAAAAAAATCAAAAATCATATGATCACTATGTCATGCAAATGGTAAACTTATAAACCTTTTACTGAAGTTACGCTCACTGTTATTTTGTAACAATCACTAGGTACAGAGCTCTGGTTTTGACACATAAAGCTCCAAAATCCCTTCAATTTCTTTAAATCAGGGATGCTCAACCTGCGGCCCTCCAGCTGTTGTAAAACTAAAACTCCCACCATGTCCTGGTGTAGGCTGTTCAGGCATGCTGGGAGTTGTAGTTTTGCAACAGCTGGAGGGCCAGAGGTTGAGCATGCCTGCCTTAAATGAATAAAACTCTGACTACCTGTAGCTGCCACTAGGGGGAGCTTATTCATGTAAAGTTTATACAGTTACTATTTAACCTAGTAGGAGCTGTAAAAATCTTTAGCCTGTGATTCCCCTTAGGGTCTGTTCACATTTGTGTTGCAGTTTTTACAAGCCTACAATGCAGATGACTAAGCAACAAGTCAAAGCATCTTATGCAGATGTGAACAACACCTAAGCGAAAGCAGCAGGTAAAAAAAACTCTCACTACAGGCCCCATTGCTTGGTGTGCCCTTTCTTCTGAGTCTTCGGAAGCTACAAGGCTAGCGCCAAACAGCAATTTCTGACATACAAGCCCCAGCCCAAGGTGATGCTGCAATCCAGAATTATTCAGTGTTGTCCCTGGTATGTCACATGAACAGCCACAATGCAACATTTTAAATTGAGCCCTTAAGGCTGGGTTCAGACCTGAGCGTCTTTGATATGCGCGTTTAACGCGCGTTTTTGACGCGCGTTTTTTATGCGCGTTTTTTGCAATAGTAAACGCGCGTTTGACGCGCGTTTGACGCGCGTTTGTGTGATTGACTGCAATGTCCTATGGCCACAAACGCGCTGTAAAACGCCCCAAAGAAGCTCAGCGCTGTAAAACGCTCAAGTGAGAACCAGGGCCATAGGGAAGCATTGGTTTTCATGTGTTGAGCGTTTTACAGCGCGTTTGAACGCGCTGTAAAACGCTCAAGTGTGAACCCAGCCTAAGGCTCAGTTCACACCTGAGCGTTCTGAAAGGAGCGCTCTGTATGCGCGATTGTACGGGCGTTTACAAGCGCGCATACAGAGACAAGTGTGCACACAGTGTCGCGCGTTCCCGAAAGTCTATGTACGGGAACGCGCGACAAGCGCCCAAAAAAACGCTCCTGTACTTGTGTGAGCGTCGGGCGTTTTACAGTGCGATCGTACGCGCTGTAAAACGCCCAGGTGAGAACCATTCCCATAGGGAAGCATTGGTTTCTCCTTGTTGAGCGTTTTACAGCGCGTAGGAACGCGCTGTAAAACGCTCAGGTGTGAACTGAGCCTAAAGGGGTTGTCCGGCCTAGAAGCCAAGAACCTCAGTGGTCAGCAAGTGTGCTACACTGGGGAAAAAAAACAAAAACACCTGTTTGTAGTCCCTGCTGGTCGCTTGTGGTCCCATGGAAGAGTATTTGTCCCATGTCTGCTGCAGCCAATCACTGGCCTCAACGTCACTAGCATGCCATTCAAGAACATGTGACCTCTGCGGCCAATCACTGCAAGCCACTAGCTAGAAAATGAAGCAGGGCCAGCAAACTGGCAGTGTAACGGTGGAGAGGTGAATGTTTTTTTTTTATTGAGGCACACCTTCCGACCACTGTGGTTGTCAGCTCCCAGGCTGGACAAACCCTTTATTCTTGGACAAACCCTAGTATTCTTTAAAGGGATTTCCATTTTATGTCAATAAAGCTTAATAATTTTACTGTAAAAGTTCTGTAACTTCACAATATACTTTGAGTTTCAATTCCTCACTATTTTTAAGATCTCTGCTTGCTGTTGGTGAATGCAAAGGTGGCTACTTTCACACCAGCGTTTTAGTTTTCCGGTATTAAGATCCGTCATAGGGGCTCAATACGGAAAAAAAAATGCTTCAGTTATGTCCCCATTCACTGTCAATGGGGACAAAACTGAACTGAACTGAGAGCACCAGAATGCATTCTGTTCCGTTTAGTTGCGTTCCCAGACCAGAGAGCAAACCGCAACATGTTGTATTTTGCTTTCCGTCCTTGGATGTGGAGCAAGACGGATCCGGCATGACCCCCAATGCAAGTCAATAAGGGACAGATCCGTTTTCTCTGCCACAATCTGACACAATAGAAAACGGATCCGTCCCCCTTTGACTTTCAATGGAGTTCATGACGGATCCGTCTTGGCTATGTTAAAGACAATACAACCGGATCCATTCATAATGGATGCAGATGGTTGTATTATCAGTAACGGAAGCGTTTTTGCTGAACCCTGCCGGATCCAGCAAAAAGCTTTGGATATGTACGATACAGACTTTCGGTGTCTTCATTTTAACAGGAATAGGCTACTTTCACACTAGCGTTTTTACTGGATGGTGAAGAATTGAAATAGAAATTATATTATAAAGTTAGATAATATTACACTAATAGCTGTAGGCTATCCATGCATGCTGGGAATTGTAGTTTTGCAACAGCTGGAGGGCCGCAGGTTGGGCATCCCTGCACTATACCGTTTCATGTTTGCATAAAACCTGTAGTATCACCAAAGTATTAGATACAATTGATGCCTGTATCCTCCCCCACATACGGGTTCTCCGGGAGACCTGCAGTGCATCCAAATCTGAGCAAAGAAATCAACTATTTGACGATTTATTTAATGAATGTCCTCCATTTGACGACTAAGGCTGGGTTCACACGGGCGTTGCGGGAAAATGTGCGGGTGTGTTGCGGGAACACCCGCGATTTTTCCGCGCGAGTGCAAAACATTGTAATGCGTTTTGCACTCGCGTGAGAAAAATCGCGCATGTTTGGTACCCAAACCCGAACTTCTTCACAGAAGTTCAGGCTTGGGATCGGTGTTCTGTAGATTGTATTATTTCCCTTATAACATAGTTATAAGGGAAAATAATAGCATTCTGAAAACAGACTGCATAGTAAACTAGCGCTGGAGGGGTTAAAAAAATAATAATAATAATTTAACTCACCTTAGTCCACTTGATCACGTAGCCCGGCATCTCCTTCTGTCTCCTTTGCTGAACAGGACCTGTGGTGAGCATTAATTACAGGTAAAGGACCTTTGGTGATGTCACTCCGGTCATCACATGATCCATCACCATGGTAAAAGATCATGTGATGGATCATGTGATGACCGGAGTGACGTCACCAAAGGTCCTTTACCTGTAATTAATGCTCACCACAGGTCCTGTTCAGCAAAGGAGACAGAAGGAGATGCCAGGCTACGCGATCAAGTGGACTAAGGGCTCTTTCACACTTGCGTTGTCCGGATCCGGCGTGTACTCCATTTGCCGGAATTACACGCCGGATCCAGAAAAACGCAAGTGAACTGAAAGCATTTGAAGACGGATCCGTCTTCAAAATGCGTTCAGTGTTACTATGGCAGCCAGGACGCTATTAAAGTCCTGGTTGCCATAGTAGTAGTGGGGAGCGGGGGAGCAGTATACTTACCGTCCGTGCGGCTCCCGGGGCGCTCCAGACTGACGTCAGAGCGCCCCATGCGCATGGATGACGTGTCCATGCGATCACGACATCCATGAGCGTGGGGCGCCCTGACGTCACTCTGGAGCGCCCGGGGAGCCAGACGGTAAGTATACTGCTCCCCCGCTCCCCACTACACTTTACCATGGCTGCCAGGACTTTAGCGTCCCGGCAGCCATGGTAACCATTCAGAAAAAGCTAAACGTCGGATCTGGCAACGTTTAGCTTAAGGCCGGATCCAGATTAATGCCTTTCAATGGGCATTAATTCCGGATCCGGCCTTGCGGCAAGTGTTCCGGATTTTTGGCCGGAGCAAAAAGCGCAGCATAGTGCGGTATTGTCTCCGGCCAAAAAACGTTCCGGTCCGGAACTGAAGACATCCTGATGCATCCTGAACGGATTTCTCTCCATTCAGAATGCATTAGGATAAAACTGATCAGGATTCTTCCGGCATAGAGCCCCGACGACGGAACTCTATGCCTGGAAGAAAAGAACGCAAGTGTGAAAGAGCCCTTAGGTGGGTTAAAAATTATTATTATTTTTTTTAACCCCTCCAGTTTTACTATGCATTCTGTATTCAGAATGCTATTATTTTCCCTTATAACCATGTTATAAGGGAAAATAATAATGATCGGGTCTCCATCCCGATCGTCTCCTAGCAACCGTGCGTGAAAATTGCACCGCATCCGCACTTGCTTGCGGATGCTTGCGATTTTCACGCAGCCCCATTCACTTCTATGGGGCCTGCGTTGCGTGAAAAAACGCAGAATATAGAGCATGCTGCGATTTTCACGCAACGCACAAGTGATGCGTGAATATCACCGCTCATGTGAACAGCCCCATAGAAATAAATGGGTCAGTATTCAGTGCGGGTGCAATGTGTTCAACTCACGCATCGCATCCGCGCGGAATACTCGCCCGTGTGAAAGGGGCCTAAGTCTGCTTTCACACTGGCGTTTTGGCTTTCCGTTTGTGAGATCCGTTCAGGGCTCTCACAAACGGTCCAAAACGGATCAGTTTGCATTCTAATGCATTCTGAATGGAAAAGGATCCGCTCAGAATGCATCAGTTTGCCTCCGATGAAACTGAGCCAAACGGATCCGTTCTAGCACACAATGTAAGTCAACGGGGACGGATCCGTTTTCACTGACACAATCTGGCACAATAGAAAACGGATCCGTCCTCCATTGACTTTCAGTGGTGTTCAAGACGGATCCGTCTTGTCTATGTTAAAGATATTACAAACTGATCAGTTCTGAACGGATCTGTCCATGACGGAGCCACACAAAACGCGAGTGTGAATGTAAGCTAAAAAAGCTGTTTAAGAATATGTCCGTTCACTGGAGCCCATGTTGCCAGCAGATGCATATTTCATGGGTGGGCACTGAGAGAACAGCAGGGGCTGTGTACAGTGAAACCTAAATATAGAGCAAACTATAGCGACATTCAACTTGCAGCAAACGTCCGCCTACACTGCACCGTAGCAGTGGGCATAGCACTTACATTCCTTTAGCCTAACCCACTGAGGAAGTGGGCTCTTGGCATGTTCTTTATAATGCAGTCTTCAAGTCCATAGCAAAATGTGACATAAGCAATAAGCATGCCATCATTCAGAAACAGATAGCCTACCCCAATCCATGGCAGTTTAATCCCCACGGAGTATGCTACCCCTAGCTGACCTATAGTGTCAGCCACAAAAGCCACTCTCAGTTCCAGCGTCATATGCCTCATAACAACCTACCCCCACATTCCCTTATAACTGCCCCCACATTCCCCTATAATTGCTCCACCTATCCCTTATAACTGCCCCTACATTCCCTCATAACTGCCACACATTCCCCTATAATTGCTCCACCCGGCCCTTATAACTGCCCCCACATTCCCCTATAACTGCTCCCATATTTCCCTATAACAAACCCCTACATTCCCTTATAACTGCCCCCACATTCCCCTATAACTGCCCCCACATTCCCCTATAATTGCTCCACCCGGCCCTTATAACTGCCCCCACATTCCCCTATAACTGCTCCCATATTTCCCTATAACAAACCCCTACATTCCCTTATAACTGCCCCCACATTCCCCTATAACTGCCCCCACATTCCCCTATAATTGCTCCACCCGGCCCTTATAACTGCCCCCACATTCCCCTATAACTGCTCCCATATTTCCCTATAACAAACCCCTACATTCCCTTATAACTTCCCCCTATAACTACTCCTATATTCTCCTATAACTGCTCCCATATTCCCCTATAACAACCCCTACATTCTCCTGTAACTGCCCCCACATTCCCCTATAACTGCCCCCACATTCCCCTATAACTGCTCCCATATTTCCCTATAACAACCCCTACATTCCCTTATAACTTCCCCCTATAACTACTCCTATATTCTCCTATAACTGCTCCCATATTCCCCTATAACAACCCCTACATTCTCCTGTAACTGCCCCTACATTCCCCTATTACTGCCCCCTATAACTACCCCTATATTCTCCTATAATTGCCCAAAAACCTGCTGGCAAGTGTAGTGAACCCTCAGCTGTAAGTACTGTTAGCGCTGTACTGGTTTTCAGCCTCTAGAGATACACAATAATTTTTCTATTCAATGACCGTAAGCAGAGATCTTCAAAATGGTGAGGAACCAAGCAAATATATAAAAAATATATAAAAAAGAAACAGAACTTTTCAGTATACAGTGACATGACAAAAAGCATGAGAAGGGACATGTGTACCATAGTGGCAGCTCATGCTGCTCTTATGTGGCCCCTGGAGAGTGGGGGCCAGCCTACACAGATGCACTAAAAAAAGAAAACTGTGCTGGAGTCACCAGGACCTGGTTACCAGTGTGCTAATGTCAAGCAGCAGCAGAAAGCAGCCTCATTTTTGTCTTTGGGACCAATGTCTGGCGTCTGCACAAATGAGAAAATAATGTCAGTTTTGTCTTTTTTCTGCAATCCACCAGAAATTACCTGTAATGACGATTAAGTCATTACTTCCTAATGATGGCGCTGATCATTAACCTGACATCAGCAGCATCGCCAACCGAACCACAAACAGGATCCTGATCTCGCCGTGAACCGCTCTTTATTGGGTTATAGAGACATGTAAAGGAGACGTCTCCAGAGCCAACGGAGAATTACGGAAACCTTTTTCCATCCCACATCAATTCTAAGCAGTTTGAACACTTTCCTGTAGGTTTTGTGGACGTTCTGATGAGCCATGCAAACTAGTACAATCCAAGAAAATTTCCATAAACCCGAGCTGCACGACGGTAGCGCCTGCCAAGCTTCCCGACGCCGCCGTGAGGTATCGGTCAGCATTCAGGAGAAGCACAACTGGCCCTCTTGTATGAAAATGCAAACACACAGCAACACAAAGACATCCTTATGTGAAGGTCGGAGGGCAGACAGAATTGTCTCACTGATGAATAGGGAGAAAGCACGCCGTGCGCCGCCGCAGTGATGCACACCAGCAAACACTATAGCGCCGAACAAAAGGATAGTTCAGGGAAAAAGTTTCATTTCATGAACATTTCATAGGATACAAAAACTTCCTGACCTAGATCACCAGAGATCCGCAATATTAGGTAGCTCCACTTTTTACATGAATTCTATGGGGACATGGTCTCCTATATTGGTGTATCATACAGATGACCTAATAATGTGTCTATGAACAGCTTACATTTTGTACCTGCCTGTTCTTCCAGTAACAACTCCAAAAATGTCTGGTATGACTGCAACTAAGCGCAATATTATAACCAATGGGCTTTCGGGTGTACAAGCCCTTCCTCATAGCCCTATGAGGAAGAAGGGCTTGTACGCCCGAAACGCATAAGCACAGTGGTTTTAATATTTTTCTACTGTGTTCTGAGTCAATAAAGAAATTTGTTTTTAATTGAGTGCCAGATCTACCCACAATCTTTGAGGGATGCGCCTCATCATAAATTATCTCTAAACGGGCCCTGGTGGAGACCCTCGGGATATATTATGAAAAGAACTGTGCCGGTCAAAGGCCGGAAAATCCCTGTCGGGGTCCTACCTATCTCTTTTAAAACATATACTTTATTGATATCATTAAAACCCAAACCTATACTAACGCAAATTATACGGGAAATAGGGCGATGCACTATTGTGGATTACGGAGCCTTATCATGAATTGCTCCTATGGTATTTCCTGCATGAGTGGGCAATGGGTAATAGCACTTTGTTTATGGTGACGGTGTTTTAGTACCATGGGGCTGATAGTCCCTGACTGAGTACTATGAAGTGGAGCTGCTACTCCTGTCACCTCATAGTACTCATAGTACTCAGTCAGGGACTATCAGCCATAGGAGAAATTCATGATAAGGCTCCGTAATCCACAATAGTGCATCGCCCTATTTCCCGTATAAGGCCTGATAGTTTTCATTTGCGTTAGTATAGGTTTGGGTTTTAATGATATCAATAAAGTATAAGTTTTAAAAGAGATAGGTAGGACCCCTACAGGGATTTTCCGGCCTTTGACCGGCACAGTTCTTTTCATCATAAATTAGGCGCATCCTCCAGCAGTTCGTGCGCCTATACTGAAATCTATGCCGGTCCCTGACTGGAGTAGATTTCAGTCGTCACTTGGGCCTGGAAACAGGAGTAAGCATTAGTGAATTTGCCTGGGACTGATGGCCTGGCCCTCCACTCCCCAGTGGCGAGGACGGCGTAAAAATGCCCGTGCAACTAAATTTGGTTGCACTGGCATGATAAAAGTCACTGGTCTTGCGATTTTTGTATGCCAAAAACTAGCATGAAATTCTTAGGATACAGCATACAGGATACAGCTTTTTGCTGGGTCCTCACACTGTTATCTCAAGATTTAAAGGGGTTGTTCAAGGATAGGAGATAAGTTTCTGATCGGTGGGCGTCTGACCACTGAGACTCCCACCCAGGGGCGTAGCTAAAGGCTCATGGGCCCTGGTGCAAGATTTCAGCTTGGGCCCCCCCTTTTCTCACTGCTTTGTGGCCAGGGAGGCAAAAATTGAAACGGCACCCCCCAACTCCCCCACCCCCCCCCCCCCCCCCCCCCCCATGCCAAATTCTTGACCTAACCCCTTCCCTCTAGCCAGGGGTGTAACTTGACCAGCATGCACTTTCCATAATACCGGTGTCTTCTTATGTGGCACAAGGGTCTTTGGGCACCCTCAGGCTCCTGGGCCCGGTAGCGTCTGCTACCTCTGCACCCTCTATAGCAGGCATCCTCAAACTGCGGCCCTCCAGCTGTTGTAAAACTACAACTCCCACAATGCCCTGCTGTAGGCTGATACCTGTAGGCTGTTCGGGCATGCTGGGAGTTGTAGTTTAGCAACAGCTGGAGGGCCGCAGTTTGAGGATGCCTGCTCTATAGCTACGCCCCTGCTCCCACCAATCACTAGAACGGCGTGCTGTGTCCTCCTGTGTGAATGGAACGATGATCGAGCATGCATGCTGCGGAACCATTCGTTCTTTTTGGGACTGGTGGAGATTGTCAGCATTCAACACCATCTGGCAATCCCATAGGGAATGGATGGAGCAGCAGTGTGCATGCTGAACTGTCGCTCCATCCATAGGGGGAGGACACAGGACTCCGTACTAGTGATCGATGGGAGTCCCACAGCTTCTCATCTCTTTATATCCCTGCTTCCTGATTCCCTGGGGGGAAATTGGGGTTTCTAGGCACTTTTGACCAATATTTCCCCCTCCCCGTGGACAGATGTAAGAGGGCTCCACAGTAAACATTAAGCAGTACTACCATCTGGTGCCAATTAACACTACCATACCCCAAATGAACTGGTACAGGTGGGATTGCAGGTAAATTGCACCACTGTTTACTAATGTTAAAGGATGCAGGGGGGGACCTTGCACAGATCAACACCCATCAAATTGAGGGATCCAGTCAAGCTGTTCTGGGCCCCTCTCTCCAGTGGCCCTATAGCAGGTGCTTCTATGGTGTGGCTTTTGCAGACAACTGCTGCCATACATAAGAAACATATAGACGGAATCTGCCAGGAACTATATCCAGTGTAGCTGTAGGCTCAGTGCAGTCACCTGGTACTCAGACCCCGGCGGGAATGTAGGGCAGCAACACCTGGCGGCCTCATGGGTAGTCTGACCCTAATACCTGCCTGTAAATTAATGTCAACCCACATACAGATTCTCCACAATGGCTAGAAATAACGATCTGTACACACATGAATAACCCACAGCCACATGCTTTCTATGGGGGCACATGAGTCTGGCAATGCAATCCCAAATCCATCTGTTTCCGAACAGCATGGATCATATAGAGATGTAGCAGAGGCAAATTTGTAGTGTAATGCCTTGTGGGCAGCATTGACAGCGCATCTTAATATTGCAGTAAGATTACCTGCAGTCCTATGTAAAACAACAGTCAGTAGTGACAAATTCAGCTCTGCTACAACTTTTTTAACAACAGTTTATAAAAGCTGTGGAATGAGCAGAATATTAATGAAGTTTTGGCTCACACAATTAATGCACAGTGAAAGTATGTATAAAGCTCAAGAGTGAACTTAATAATGGGGTGCAGTATCTTGACATGCATCCAGCAGGTACAGAAAGCACCTCTGTACTATGATGGCATGACTATACTGGGTTTTCTGTATGATTATGATACTAGGATATAGTGTATAAGGTGACATACAGCATAGTTACAACACAAACATGCATTGATGGGGCCATTTAGTATGTATTGGGGTGCATACAGCATGTACAGTCAGCATTGTGATAATAGAAGGGCCATGTATCGGGGTGCATACAGCATGTACAGTCAGCATTATGATAATAGAAGGGCCATGTATTGGGGTGCATACAGCATGTACAGTCAGCATTATGATAATAGAAGGGCCATGTATTGGGGTGCATACAGCATGTGCAGTCAGCATTGTGATAATAGAAGGGCCATGTATTGGGGTGCATACAGCATGTGCAGTCAGCATTATGATAATAGAAGGGCCATGTATTGGGGTGCATACAGCATGTACAGTCAGCATTATGATAAGAGAAGGGCCATGTATTGGGGTGCATACAGCATGTGCAGTCAGCATTATGATAATAGAAGGGCCATGTATTGGGGTGCATACAGCATGTACAGTCAGCATTATGATAAGAGAAGGGCCATGTATTGGGATGCATACAGCATGTGCAGTCAGCATTATGATAAGAGAAGGGCCATGTATTGGGATGCATACAGCATGTGCAGTCAGCATTGTGATAATAGAAGGGCCATGTATCGGGGTGCATACAGCATGTACAGTCAGCATTGTGATAATAGAAGGGCCATGTATTGAGGTGCATACAGCATGTACAGTCAGCATTATGATAAGAGAAGGGCCATGTATTGGGGTGCATACAGCATGTACAGTCAGCATTATGATAATAGAAGGGCCATGTATTGGGGTGCATACAGCATGTACAGTCAGCATTGTGATAATAGAAGGGCCATGTATTGGGGTGCATACAGCATGTGCAGTCAGCATTATGATAATAGAAGGGCCATGTATTGAGGTGCATACAGCATGTGCAGTCAGCAGGGCCATGTATACAGGAGGAGGCCCCCACATGCAGTATATACAGGAGGAGGCCCCCACATGCAGTATATACAGAAGGAGGCCCCCCCACATGCAGTATATACCGGGGAGGCCCCCACAAGCAGTATATACAGGGGGAGGCCCCCACATGCAGTATATACCGGGGGAGGCCCCCACATGCAGTATATACAGGGGGAGGCCCCCCACATGCAGTATATACAGGGGGAGGCCCCCCACATGCAGTATATACAGAAGGAGGCCCCCCACATGCAGTATATACAGAAGGAGGCCCCCCACATGCAGTATATACAGGAGGAGGCCCCGCACATGCAGTATATACAGGAGGAGGCCCCCCACATGCAGTATATACAGCAGGAGGCCCCCCACATGCAGTATATACAGGAGGAGGCCCCGCACATGCAGTATATACAGGAGGAGGCCCCCCACATGCAGTATATACAGGAGGAGGCCCCCCACATGCAGTATATACAGGAGGAGGCCCCGCACATGCAGTATATACAGGAGGAGGCCCCCCACATGCAGTATATACAGAAGGAGGCCCCCCCCACATGCAGTATATAGCGGGGAAGCCCCCACAAGCAGTATATACAGGGGGAGGCCCCCACATGCAGTATATAGCGGGGAAGCCCCCACATGCAGTATATACCGGGGGAGGCCCCCACATGCAGTATATACAGGGGGAGGCCCCCCACATGCAGTATATACAGGGGGAGGCCCCCCACATGCAGTATATACAGGGGGAGGCCCCCCACATGCAGTATATACAGAAGGAGGCCCCCCACATGCAGTATATACAGCAGGAGGCCCCCCACATGCAGTATATACAGGAGGAGGCCCCGCACATGCAGTATATACAGGAGGAGGCCCCCCACATGCAGTATATACAGGAGGAGGCCCGAGGCCCCCCACATGCAGTATATACAGGAGGAGGCCCCCCACATGCAGTATATACAGCAGGAGGCCCCCCACATGCAGTATATACAGGAGGAGGCCCCGCACATGCAGTATATACAGGAGGAGGCCCCCCACATGCAGTATATACAGCAGGAGGCCCCCCACATGCAGTATATACAGGAGGAGGCCCCCCACATGCAGTATATACAGCAGGAGGCCCCCCACATGCAGTATATACAGGAGGAGGCCCCCACATGCAGTATATACAGGAGGAGGCCCCACATGCAGTATATACAGGAGGCCCCACATGCAGTATATACCGGGGGAGGCCCCCACATGCAGTATATACAGGAGGAGGCCCCCCACATGCAGTATGTACCCTGCCCTGCACACGTCCATGCTCTGTACCTGAGCTGTCCATGGTGCTGCAGTCAGGCTGCTGCCGGCCCGGGCTCCTGGATGCTGGGGGAGAAGATGCCGCCGCCGCCGCCGCCCCGCTCACTCCTTGCCTGCTCCCCGGCCGCTCCCTGCTGCTGCTGCCGCCGCTTCCTCCGTTAGCGTCCCCGGCGCTGCTCTCCACCAGCTGTAAAGACTCGTAGCCGTCATTGTTGGTCTTTTTCCGGTAAGCACCGAGCAGGCTCATGGGTGACCTTCCTCCCTCCCTCTCCCCGGAGCTGAGGGGATTACACTGGGAAGGCACTGGCCGGGATGGTGCCTCCCCCTGGTAGCACTGGCACATCTAGGTGTCTATTGTCCTGGCAGAGCCCTCCCCCTCCCCCTCCCCTCCCATACACCGAATATCAGACTCTGGCCGGGGATTAGCAGGGGCCACATGCTGCAGAGCAGGGACAGGAGGCTCCAAATAATGTATAAAACTATATCTACTCTATACATACAACATATGCTATATATGAGTATCACCCATACTGTAGATAGATACATATAACATACTATACATATATCATATCTAACATATCATACATATAATATACATAGTCCATATATACGCTTTAATATTCATATAACACATTTTACTATACATATAACATGTACTATATATGTAATACTGTATATACACACACACATACATATCTATATCATATACGGCATGGACAAGTTATTCCAGGCAGTGATTTGGCGCAGGAGACCCTGCGGCCATCTATTTTAGGTTCAGATCCCCACTGGATATGTTGGCTGCTTCTTTCTCCCCTCCTTCACCCATAAAAGTAATACTTCAGTTGAAAACCCATTTGCACCCAAAACTTCTTACTGCTGAGGGTCTGTTACGATTTACCAGTGTAATCTGCCCTGATCTAAGCACCAGAGCAGTGTAAATCTCTGTCCCGTCCTGATAGCTGTTACCATCACAGGTATATTGTAAAACACTGCAGCGGAATATACACCCAGAGAGAGATGTCGGATGCTGCAAAACTCCTCCTGCAATTATGTCTCCGGCAGATAAGGAAATGGTTACCGGTCTCTACATAACTTCGGCGGATCTACCGCAACACCTCTAAATCTGTGCCAGCTCCCTTGCTGGCGTACATTTAGACCATTTTCTACACCTAAAACAGGTTTCACCAACCTACGAGTGTGCAGGATCTACAGGCCCCACTGCAGCTGTGGGCAAATGTGCCCAACCGTATCTCATCTTGTATCCAGGCTAGAGACTGTATCTCATCTTGTATCCAGGCTAGAGGCCGTATCTCATCTTGTATCCAGGCTAGAGACCGTATCTCATCTTGTATCCAGGCTAGAGACCGTATCTCATCTTGTATCCAGGCTAGAGGCCGTATCTCATCTTGTATCCAGGCTAGAGACCGTATCTCATCTTGTATCCAGGCTAGAGGCCGTATCTCATCTTGTATCCAGGCTAGAGACCGTATCTCATGTTGTATCCAGGCTAGAGACCGTATCTCATCTTGTATCCAGGCTAGAGACCGTATCTCATCTTGTATCCAGGCTAGAGGCCGTATCTCATCTTGTATCCAGGCTAGAGACCGTATCTCATCTTGTATCCAGGCTAGAGACCGTATCTCATCTTGTATCCAGGCTAGAGGCCGTATCTCATCTTGTATCCAGGCTAGAGACCGTATCTCATCTTGTATCCAGGCTAGAGACCGTATCTCATCTTGTATCCAGGCTAGAGGCCGTATCTCATCTTGTATCCAGGCTAGAGACCGTATCTCATCTTGTATCCAGGCTAGAGGCCGTATCTCATCTTGTATCCAGGCTAGAGACCGTATCTCATGTTGTATCCAGGCTAGAGACCGTATCTCATCTTGTATCCAGGCTAGAGGCCGTATCTCATCTTGTATCCAGGCTAGAGACCGTATCTCATCTTGTATCCAGGCTAAAGACCGTATCTCATCTTGTATCCAGGCTAGAGGCCGTATCTCATCTTGTATCCAGGCTAGAGGCCGTATCTCATCTTGTATCCAGGCTAGAGGCCGTATCTCATCCTGTATCCGTGCTAAAGGTCGTATCTCATCTTGTATCCAGGCTAGAGGCCGTATCTCATCTTGTATCCAGGCTAGAGGCCGTATCTCATCTTGTATCCGTGCTAAAGGTCGTATCTCATCTTGTATCCATGCTGGAGGTTGTATCTCCTCTTGTATCCAGGCTAGAGGCCGTATCTCATCCTGTATCAGTGCTAAAGGTCGTATCTCATCTTGTATCCAGGCTAGAGACCGTATCTCATCTTGTATCCAGGCTAGAGGCTGTATCTCATCTTGTATCCAGGCTAGAGGCCGTATCTCATCTTGTATCCGTGCTAAAGGTCGTATCTCATCTTGTATCCAGCTAGAGGCCGTATCTCATCTTGTATCCAGGCTAGAGGCCGTATCTCATCTTCTATCCAGGCTAAAGGTCGTATCTCCTCTTGTATCCAGGCTAGAGGCCGTATCTCATCTTGTATCCGTGCTAAAGGTCGTATCTCATCTTGTATCCAGGCTAGAGGCCGTATCTCATCTTGTATCCGTGCTAAAGGTCGTATCTCATCTTGTATCCAGGCTAGAGGCTGTATCTCATCTGGTATCCGTGCTGAAGGTCGTATATCATCTTGTATCTAGGCTAGAGGCCGTATCTCATCTGGTGTCCAGGCTAGAGGCCGTATCTCATCTGGTGTCCAGGCTAGAGGCCGTATCTCATCTGGTGTCCAGGCTAGAGGCCGTATCTCATCCGTATCTCAGTGTAAGACTGTTGTCATTTATTCACAGCAAGCAGTGAACGTGACAGTGATGAAATATGTAAAAACAAAGTATATTAGAACGTTACAGGTTGAAATTGAGAAAAAAAAATGCAATTCTGCCATTGTATTTTGGGCTTTGTCTCTACGGTGTTCACCATTTGCTTGAAAGGGGTTTTCCGAAGCTTTTCTACTAATGACCTACCCTCTGGATCGGTCATAAGTATCTGACCAGTGGGGGTCCAACACCTGGGACCCCCACCGATCAGCTGTTTGAGAAGGCACCGGCGCTCACAGTAGTGCCGCGGTCTTCTCTCAGCTCACCAAGCACACAACCGTACATTTGATAGCGGCTGTGCTTGGTATCTCAGCTCAGCCTCATTCACTTCAATGGAGCTGAGAAGCGCCTAAGGCCACGTGACCGATGAATGTGACATCACATGGCCTAGGCAAAGCTGGGTCTCAGGTGTCGGACCCCCACTGATCAGTCTCGGAAAACACATTTAAAATGACATTTTGCCTTTATTGTGGGGGTCAGTAGGATCACAGTGATACCAAATTTAGATACTTTTTTTTATGTTTTACTAATTAAAAGAAAGTTTGGGAAGGGGGCTGATTTGAACTTTTAATAGATTTTTTTTAAACAATTTTTACATTATTTTTGTATTGTACCTCTAAGCGTTTTGAACATACAGTGTTCAATTGCTTATACTATACACCGCTCCTTCACACAGCTATACACTGCGACATCCCACTGTTAACCCCTGCCAGAAGCAGGCCTAGAAGACGTAACAAGCCTTCAGGCTGCCATATAAAACAATCAGAACGCCGGAATTTAGCAGCGAGGGGTCCCAGCAGAGGACAGGGGGAGCCGCCTCCCTCTGTCTAACCACTCAGATGCCACAATCATTATCGGCTGTGGCATCTGAGGGGCTAAATGACCATGATCAGAGTTATATCTGATCCCTGTCACTGCACGTTGGTTTCAGCTGTATACACA
Organism: Bufo bufo; assembly: GCF_905171765.1. Classification (NCBI taxonomy): domain Eukaryota; kingdom Metazoa; phylum Chordata; class Amphibia; order Anura; family Bufonidae; genus Bufo; species Bufo bufo. The sequence goes on from NC_053397.1 coordinate 217,454,727, forward strand.
GCCGGCACCCGAAGTCTATGGAGCAGGTCTATCCATAAAAAATTGATGGGGGTCGGTCATGCTATAACACTGCAGCTTATGGGTATGATCTGAATGGCTGTTTCCGAGGGCAATTACCCACAGTTCAATCCGCTGTTATGTGAATTGGCTGGGAGGTGTTTTTAGGAAGGATTTTATAACAACTGATCATGAAGATCTGTGACGCTATGGGCGACACTTCCATTATCAATTCTGTCTTGCATTTAAAAGATTAAATTCAATTTTGACCCTGTTAGGCTACTTTCACACTTGCGGCAGAGTGATCCGGCAAGCAGTTCCGTCGCTATTTGTAAGGCCCCCTGCACACGAACGTGTGCTTCCTGTTGCCGTATTGCGGACCGCATTTGCGGATCCGCAATACACGGGTGTCGTTCCGTGGGCATTCCGCATCACCGATGCGGACCCATTTACTTGAATGGGTCCGCAAATCCGGAGATGCGGAATGGCGCGGAACAGAAGCATGGAACGAAACCCTATGGAAGCACTACGGAGTGCTTCCGTGGGGTTTCGTCCCGTACTTCCGTTCCGAAAAAAGATATAACATGTCCTATATTTTCGCGGAACGGCCGGATCGCGGACCCATTCAAGTGAATGGGTCCGCGATCCGCTGCGTCTTCCCTATGGACTGTGTTCGTGCATTGCGGCCCGCATTTTGCGAGCCGCAGCACGACCACGGGGTGCACACGTTCGTGTGCAGGGGGCCTAAGACTGATCAGAATCCTGATCAGTCTGAAAAATGCATTGAAATGCCGAATCCGTCTTTCCGGTGCGGGACAGTTTGGTAGTAGGCGTGTTTGGCTGTTTCTTAATCAGTAGAGTAGGTCTCTGTCGTGCAAGGGCCACCTTGTAGGCTGCTCTTAAGATGTAGTCCGGGTACCCCCTTTCTGCAAATCTGACCCTTAGGTCAGCTGCTTGTGTTACAAAGTCCTTTTTGTCCGAGCAATTTCTGCGCAGGCGAAGGTACTGCCCTCTAGGTATCCCCCTCCTGAGTGGGAGAGGGTGACTGCTCTCCCATCTCAGGAGAGAGTTTGTCGCATTAGGCTTTCTATGAATCGAGGTGTCCACTTCAGCTGGTGGGAGGAGACCCTGGTATTTGAGGATGGGGGTCCGGACGATATATCCAGAATTGGACTGTGGGCGCGATATATAGATGACATCTTCATCACCTGGAACGGGAGCCCCTCTCAATTTGAGTCGTTTGTATCCCGTTTAAACCAGAATGAGATCGGCATGAGGTTTACATACGAGACCCACCCAACCAGTCTACCATTTCTGGATATCAAAATCTCCAGGAATGATAGGAGCGAAGTGGACACCTCGATTCATAGAAAGCCTAATGCGACAAACTCTCTCCTGAGATGGGAGAGCAGTCACCCTCTCCCACTCAGGAGGGGGATACCTAGAGGGCAGTACCTTCGCCTGCGCAGAAATTGCTCGGACAAAAAGGACTTTGTAACACAAGCAGCTGACCTAAGTGTCAGATTTGCAGAAAGGGGGTACCCGGACTACATCTTAAGAGCAGCCTACAAGGTGGCCCTTGCACGACAGAGACCTACTCTACTGATTAAGAAACAGCCAAACACGCCCACTACCAAACTGTCCCGCATTATCACTACCTTTGACAGAGGGTCAAGCCAGGTCAGGGACATCTTACGACGCCATTGCGGGATCCTGAAAATGGACCCCAACCTTCTGGATATAGTAGGGGATAGTCCGCAGATAACATACAGACGTGGTGCGAATTTGCGTGACAAACTCGTACACAGCCATTTTTCATCTGTTAGCAAAAACTCATCATGGCTGCGGTGCAATTTGGTAGGTAGCCATAGATGTGGCAGGTGTGTTGCCTGCAAATACATTTTGACTACCAAATCTTTTACCAGTACGGTCACAGGCAAAGCGTATTCCATCCCGCATTTTATCAATTGCAAATCTAGAGGAGTGGTGTACCGTATCCTCTGTGAATGCGGGCTGGAATACGTTGGCAAGACCATACGGGAATTTCGGAGGAGGATCGGTGAGCACATGGGGGACGTGACACACAAGAGGGACACCCCGGTGTCTAAACATGTGCACACCGACCATAATGGCAAAGCCCGGTTGAAATTCATGGGCATCGATCTAGTGAAACCCCCTCCAAGAGGGGGGGACTGGGATAAGAGCCTCCTCCAACGTGAGGCGCGTTGGATCTTCAATCTGAAAACAGCGGCACCTCTGGGCATGAACGAGAGATTGAACTACTCCTGCTTCCTCTGAAAAATCATGTGGTAGGGAAGCGGGGGGTAATTTCCGCCATAATGCTGCTGTTTGATTGAAGGCTCTGTATATATGTATATTTGTTTATCTATTCATGAGCTGCTGTCTCCACTCTCTGTCATGTTGCTGCCGCTGTGGCCCGGACGTTACATCAAGGGCTACATGCACTTTAATCAGCAATTAGGGCCTTTTGCCTTTAGCCTGCGCTTGCGTACCCTTCATGCACATTTGCCTCTGTACTTCTCTGCGCATATAATGATGCTGGTATACACCTTGCTGCACAGGGATCCATGCTGGCCTACACCGCTACGAGTATGGGGACCCTGTGGGGGCAAAAGCAGGTGCACAACCTGACTGCACCTGCTTCCTCCATGCGCGCTCCTAACCTGTAGAGCGCTTCTTTAATACCAGCAACTGGTTCCGATTGCAGGGTTTCCGTGTAATCGGGACATTTATAAGCTTTGATCTCTTGTCACTCTGCCGGGCCCCCCCCCCCCTTCCCCCGGCAGCAATTCGCTGCATTGATCACCAGTCTCCTTGTGACTCCTGCACTAAATGCCATTAGCCGTTTTTAGGCTTTACTATTTTGTTTACTATCAATGGTGACGCATACCCTGTGCGTCCGTCCCACATGATCATCAGACCATTTGACTATTGGCTGTATGATCCTGGATTCCGCCCATCTCCTATCGCGCTCCCGCCCATCTCACGTGATGTTGCCGACGTGTGACGTCACCGACTGCGTCTGCCTCTTGCCCTGTGGATGTTGCCTCGGCGCAGGCTCTCTGACGCTGGGGTCGCGTGACCGGGTAGGAGCGGCGCTTCAGGTAGGCGTGGCACTGCGATGACGCAACTGAGAGGGAGGGGCGAAGGACCAGGGGCGCGATTATTTAAAACCCATTACCGAGGTACATCACTGCGGCTGGTTCATTGCATTGCTACCCCCAATCAGAAGGGTCTCATTTGCCTGGGACCACTGTGTCTCCCGGACCGTCCAGCACTGGACTACCCCTCCAGTGTAATACTGCATCCCACACCAGGATAGCAGCACACAAGCTTCCCAGCTTGTCTCTTTTTCTCCAGTGTGTTATTGAGCCCCAGGCCAGATACCTGTGGCTTTCTACCCCCTGGTCACGGACAGAAGAGTCACGGACAGAAACGTGCCACGTCGGGAGACCTTTGGAAGCACCTTTATCAACAATCCACTGGCATAACTTCTGTAGTTTATAGGGCGAGGTCCACCTTAGGGACAGGCTACCGGACAGGGTCGCCTTTTTCAAGGCGAGTGCTCCGTGTAGATAGGTAGCAATATAATAGCCCCCTTCACCTTAGGCAGGGCTTGTTTAGGAATCCCCCTAGTGCTCCATCTGCACGGTTCCATTGTTACAGCACCCATTCCCGAACGGCTTGGTCATCACTTCTCCTGTCTCCTGTATCCGAGGACCTCTCCCACTACCTACAAAGGGTCTGGTAAGACTGTTCACGTCTCCCCGGACGGAACAGTGTTTTGTCTTTACCAGCCGGGTACCATTCCTTGGTCCCTATGTGTATGTATGTCTTATTTATGTAGTGAGTTCTATTAATCTGATATTTTTGACCCCATTAAAAGTTACATTTTAAATAACGATACTCCCCCCTCCTGCTATAGGGGCCCATTGTCTGCTTCTCACCTTGGAGTGTTTACATAGCCTGAATTGCATCAGTGCTCTGAACAATTTACTACTAATATTAGCCCCCTCTAGTGTTTATTGCGAGCATTGCAATTACATTTTAGTCCTAAGAACGGTGCTGAAAATGGCTCTTTGGGCCTTTCTAGTACTTACTATAGGACATGCAGTTTTGCTGTAGTATTTATGATGATTTTGCTACATTTCTATTCATTAATGAAGCTGATCATATACCTATAGTTACAGACAAGGATGTGAAATATTGTCAAAGCAGTGACTGGCTAGGGTGTCTAGGGCCCACCACTAAAATTCATTCCGGGGGCCCACTATACAGCTAAATGCTAATATTACCTGAAACCCTGTTCATAATTCCCTAAAACTGCAGCAACGCACATTTTTCAGTAGTAGCTTGTGCCTGAGACCTGTCAGTGTCCCGCTCACTGGCTCTTTTAGCTATGTGACATGCTCACACAGCGGCAGGCAGCAAGACGCTGCAAGACAATTGATGATAGGGGCCCCTGAAGAGACTTCAGAAACTCGGGTCCCTAGGGAAAGAAGGTACTGTCCAGCCTGCCTCTGCGCCACCCAGTGCACCTATAATAATAACCGGGCAGGTTGTTAGATTACGTCTACCCCGTTCTTTATGATGCATCGGCTGGTTCATATGCTGCCTATCTGTATGTAGTACAATCAGTCTACTGTAGGGGGAGGGTGACTGGGGCCCACCCTTGCTCAGGGGACCTCCGGGGCTTTACTCGTTCCCCTGTGCGCCAGTCCGGAGCCACAGCGATAGCTTAAAAGGCATCAGACCAAATCTCCAGCACTAAATAACAAAAGAGAATGACTATATGGGACCCTATGGTTTCTGCGTACATCCCTGTTTGTACAGTTCCCTAAGGGCTCATTCAGACCGCCGTATGTTGCTTTACGCATCTGATCCGTAACTTTGCGGATTAGATGCAGACCCATTCACCTCTATGGAGCCCCAAAAGATGCGGACAATACGCCGTGTGCTGTCCGCATCTTTTCTTCCGTTCCATGGCCCCACAAAGACAAATAAAACATGTCTTATACTTGTCAGTGTCAAATCAGGACGTGGCCCCATTGAAGTCTATGGGTTAGCAAAAAAGCGGAATGCAATCCGCTTTTATGCTGACATGCTGAACTGACCGCAAGAAAATCGTATCCGCATTTTTGCTGACTGCAAAAAACATACGGCTGTCTGAATGAGCCCTAAGCTACATATAGGGACTGGGTTATGGCTCCCTATGGAGCGGGTTTACAGTAGGAAGTAATGAAGTCACTGGTACACCTTGTATCTCGGTTACTATTAGTGATCGATCTCTATAATTCCTGGTTAGAGGTATTTTACGAGGAAATCGCCTGATATATTTACAGGAGATTACTGCTGAAATGACATTATGTCCATGTGTAATATATATAATATATACCTAATGATGGCCAGGAGGAGTGAAATTTAATTATTTCCGCCCTTTAGGTCAATTTCTGGTTAAATTATATTGAGAACAATGACAGTACAGAATTATCCAACACAAGAGACGGAAATATTCAATATGTGAAGAAGATTAGAGGATGTCTTCATAACGTATAGGACTCGCTATGTCTTACGTAGCTCTTAAAGGGGCGGCAGTAGTGCGATAGGGGCTGAGATCAGTCAAACCTATGGATCATAACGTCTCAGAAGTGGAGAGATCTAGTGATCATAGAGGGCAGAGATGATACTGGACCTGTCACTAGAGTCAGCCTGGATTATATGAGTTTACACAGCAAAGGTGAACATGTTCATTTTGTTCTAAGCATTTTCAGGGTAGCTGTGGAGGAGTGTGCTAATCATGGAGGAGGCAGCGAAGATGTGAGGAGACGGGAGGCCCCCGACTGAATTAGAGAAGGCACAGAGTAGGGGCCCCAACATGTGCTCCATGTAATATAACTATTCCCAAAAGCATAAGGGCAGAGGAATCGGTAGAAGTAGTGGACAAAATAGGTTCCCAGCAGAACAGAGTATTTCAGAAGATTTATTAGCTAATCTTGTATAAAGTAGTTGAGGCAAACACATATCTCAAAGGACTCCATAGCAAAGCTTGGTATGCGCCCCCCACACCACCAATTTCCCAGTACACATGCATCAACCACTCTCAGGCAATGCAGAACGCAAACCGCAACACTCCAGATTTCTGACAGATTTATCATCTTTTATTTTGGAGAAAGTGAAACTGGTGCTTCAAATGTATGGTATTCGTCATGGACTCCATATTTCTCAATGCATTTACACCAGAAAACTGGCATAAATACACTGCTAGTGTCCCACTTCCCTTCACATATTAAGCTACTTCCACACTCGCGTTTGGTGCGGATCCGTCATGGATCTGCACAGACGGATCCGTTCAGATAGTACAACAGTCTACATCCCCGTTCAGAACGGATCCGTTTGTATTATCTTTAACATAGCCAAGACGGATCCGTCTTGAACACCATTGAAAGTCAATGGAGGACGGATCCGTTTTCTATTGTGCCAGATTGTGTCATAGAAAACGGATCCGTCCCCGTTTTGGCTCAGTTTCGTCAAAACGCTGCTCGCCGCCAAAGCGGAATGGAGACGGAACGGAGGCAAACTGTTGCATTCTGAGCGGATCATTTTCCATTCAGAATGCATTAGGGAAAAACGGATCCGTTTTGGACCGCTTGTGAGAGCCCTGGACGGACCTCACGAACGGAAAGCCAAAACGCTAGTGTGAAAGTAGCCTTACAATGCTGGCTGCCTGCAGCCACCACTAGCGGGGGTTCAGTAAGTATAGGAGTAAATATGTGGAAAGTGAAGAGAGGCTCTTGGTGCACGTGCACCATTAATGGACGAGGCAGGATGGGGCCAAACTAAGAGGAGAGTAAGGTGACAAGCTAGTAACAGCATGTTACTTCCCTACTACTTCCTACTGTATGCCCCTTAAACCCGTGTTCTTCCCCCTTGCTAGTCTTATACCTTATACCAGGCTCAGATTACCAAAGAGGAAAAGCTAACGCTCAAAAATATATCTTAGGGTACTTTCACCCTAGCGTTTTTCTTTTCCGGCATAGAGTTCCATACTAGGGGCTCGATACCGGAAAAGAACTGATCAGATTTATCCCCATGCATTCTGAATGGAGAGCAATCCTTTCAGGATGCATCAGGATGTCTTCAGTTCAGTCTTTTTGACTGATCAGGAAAAAGTTAAAACCGCAGCATGCTACGGTTTTATCTCCGGCCAAAAAAACGGAACACTTGCCTGAATGCCGGATCCATAGGAATGTATTAGTGCCAGATCCGGCATTCAAAATACCAGAATGCCGGATCCGTCCCATGCGCAGACTGAAAAAAAAAAGTTAAAAAAATAAATGCCAGATCCGTTTTTCCGGATGACACCGGAAAGACAGATCCGGCATTTCAATGCATTTGTAAGACGGATCAGGATCCTGATCAGTCTTACAAATGCCATCAGTTGGCATACGTTTTGCCAGATTCGGCAACGGAACTGCTTGCCGGATCATTCTGCTGCAAGTGTGAAAGTAGCCTTAGTGAAAATGAAGCAAGATAGGTATTAGAGCTCCCCTTGCCGGCACAGCGCTTCCCCTACCACTAGGCGTAGCTCACTGCATATAGATACACACAGCTCCATGAGTTTAATAAGAGATGCATGTATCCACGTGAAGTGAGCTCCCCCTAGTGGTGGCTACTTGAATTTTATAATTTTATTCTGGTGTGAAATTAAAAAGGCTGTCTCTTGCTAGGATATGCCAATGTCAGATAGGTGCGGGTCCCATTTCTGCATGTTGCGCTCTCCTTCACTTTTGGGGGTCCCTTCTGGAAATAAGTAGTGATCCCTGAGGTGGGACCCGCACATATCTGACTTTGGAGGTATATCATAGCGATATGCCACCAATGTCTGAGATGATAAAACCCTTTTCACACCACCTGCAAGAACCTGTCCCTGTCCAGTGGCACAATCCTCAGCCTCATCATGGCCGCGCCCGGACAGAAACACTGCTGAGCCATGCCCCCTGGTGACATGACAACATGCTTAGCAATGCTCTGTTTCTTCCAGCAGCGGGCGTGTTAGCTGCTCTATTTCTATGTGCTGTGTTCTGACTAATGGAGCCCGGGTCATGGACCTATCAGGTTCTGATCCTGGGACTCAGCGCTCTATTTCAACCCTTTCCTGGCCATACACCAGTGCCAGTGATAGTCACTGACTGACTAGCTGGGCTCCTGGTTCCTTGTTCCTGTGCTTGTTGGATTGCTCGTTCCTCTGACCCCGGCTTATCTTCTGACCACTCTGTCTCTTGTTTGGTGCTGCATTGTCTGTCTGGTTTTGATTTCAGCTTGTCTTCTGACGACCCTCTGTCTCTCATTAGGTACTTCGTATCTTTTCTGGTTCTGACCCGTTTACGTACAACTCTGGTATTGTGTTTCTCAGTCCATCTCTGAATTTAAATAGCATAGGGACCGTCGACCAGTTGTGGTCTAGCTATCTAAGGCTTGTATTGCGAGTAGGTAGGGAAAGTGGACTGGGTTCTAGCCTTATGGCTCACTGTCCTTGTCTCTCCCTACCTACAGTGGTAACACCACCAGAGTGAAATTATAAAATTCAGGCAGCCACCACTAGGGGGAGCTCACATCATGTGGATTTTTACATCTCTTATTAAACTCATGGAGCTGTGTGCATCTATAGGCAGTGAGCTTCTCCTAGTGGTGGCTGTAGATAAACAGAAATGAGCAGTTCAATGCTGATGCCCTCGGACCATATGCTCTATAGCAGTAGTGTGGTCTTCCTGTATAGTACAGTAGGGATGTTGTTGGGTAAGGGGCAAGGTGCAATATAACAGCTGCAAGATGCTCTTGTCCCCATTTATCACTGAGAAGGATATTGTTATAAGAGTGCCAGTGAAACCAGCAAGAGGTCTTTAGAGCAATCTATGAAAGGCCATCTTAGTGATACCACTGGGAGCGCTATTTAATCCATGCACAGTCATTTATTTTAATAAAGCAGAGGACTATAGAGCTCATTAAGTAGCATTTCATTTAGGTCAAAACTGTGCTGTGAGCCATAGCAAGCAAAGAGGAGGCTGCAGTGAATCGCTGCAGATTGAGCACCCGAACGCAGTGCGTTATCTTACTAGGTAATAATAATATCAATCATTCAGGTAGAAGAGGCCGGCACTTTTTTTCTTGGGGAGGGGGGAGGACATTGCTGAACAGTCATAATGTCAATCAAATGCCCGGCAGCATTGCAATATGGACAGCAGTACCTGGACACCATACATCTTCTACCCAGTAGCTTAAAGGGTATGTCCACCTTTGCAACCATTTGCTTCAGGGCATAAAAAAATTGAAAGAAAAAATCAAGTAACTTTGCAAATAGTCCTGGTTACAAATGTCGTACCATGAGTTGGATAATCCAACTCTTGGGACACTATTAGATCATGGCTGGGGATAAAAGGATCGCTCCAATGCACCCCTCTTTGGTATAATTCCTCCTATCTACAGGCTTTAGATGGAATTGCCCGAGATCAGCATTTTATATGTTACACGGGTGGTGAAGAATAGAGAGATATTATCGTTTCCGGAGTTAGCACAAAGGGGGGCCTTGGATAATTTGTCGTGGTTTAGATATTCTCAGTTGCGATCGGCACTTTCTAGTGTAGAGGATAAATCACGTTTTGAGATAGACACTTCCACTTTTGTAAATGATTTAATAGTGAATTTAGAACGGAGAGTTAAGATTGCACATATTTATAAATTACTACATAAGGCAATATTTATTAAAATACAATCACCAGGACAAATGGCCCCTGGGAGTTGAGTGTACAAGAATTCAATTAGAGGGATGGGGAAATATTTTTGTGAATTTAAGTTCTATCTCACAATTTTAATCACGTTTTGGTACAATTTAATATTTTGTACCCATAAACATAAGAAGATTCTTCTGGGTATATCATTGTTTCTGGCTAGACTCTTGATTACTCAAGCCTGGTTTTCACTACGTGTCCCAGAGCTGAATACATGGATAAACTTGGTTAATAAGGTAAAAAACGTAGAAAATATTCTTTACAAGCAAAGAAATGCTCAGAATTAGGCTACATGCACACAACCGTTGTTTGTTTTGCGGTCCGCCAATCGCGGATCCGCAAAACACGGATGGCGTCCGTGTGCGTTCTGCAATTTGCGGAACGGCACGGACAGCCTTTAATATAACTTCCTTTTCCTGTCTGCAAAGCGCAGACAAGAATAGGACGTGTTAAAAAATTTTTTGCGGGGCCACGGAACGGAGCAACGGATGTGGACAGCACACGGAGTGCTGTCCGCATCTTTTGCGGCCCCATTGAAGTGAATGGACCAAAAAAAACGGCTGTGTGCATGAGGCCTTAGACGAAGATATGGGAGTCTTGGAGGCATCAAACCTCCTCTCCTCATTTCTGTGTTTGACTATTTTTGACTTGACTTTTCTTTTTTTTCTTCTCTCCATTTTAGTTTTTTCTTTTCCTCTCTCCTTCTTTTTTTTTTTGTAAGTGATAGAGGGATTTACGACGCATCGCAAGGGTAGGGGGAGGGCTAGATGGTGTAAGGGGGGGGGAAGCATAATAATTTTCAATTGTAATTTTGTATTAAAAATGTACTGTATAGGTCTTAATGACATTGTCTTATTCTAATAAAGATAATAAAAAAAAAAAAGTCATACCATATTGTGTTTACAGCTCTTTTGCAGAGCTATGTGTCTCCATGGTTAAAGACAAAAAGTCTGTGTAGTCTGATGCTGATCTTGCGATCATACTCCCCTCCATCTGCCCTCTTACAGCTGTAAGTTTAGCGCAAGGTAGGGGCAGATGGATGAGAGTATGACTACAGGATCAGACTACTGTGTTTGTAGTCTGTAACCATGGAGACACATAGGTCTGTGTAGAAGCTGTATATATTTTCAAAGCTGCCTTAATTTTTATTTTGAATACATAGGCTTTACTATGTTTCAGTCTGTTTGAAAATGGATACTTGATAGTATTCCTGTGGATGGCAAACAGAACTGTCTCCCAGGAATCTCCTCTTGGAAGTTTGGGGATATCTAATAGTCCAGAAAACCTAATGATCTGCCAATGGAATGGAATTTCTCTGTATGGTCCAAGGTGCCCATAGCTCGGAGTGTTGTGGATATGAGACTGAAAGATCTGAAGCCATTACAAGATGGCGGTGGCATCCAGGACTGCTCCCCACTTATTTATGGTTTACATTCCTTAGCTATGCTAATTGCGCAGAAGTGAAATGTTATTTTTGTATAATGACCAATGGAACAATGCCACAAGCCTCAGGGGGGACGCCCCCTCTGATGTACATATATACTGCTTAGCCTCCTCTAATAATCAAGCATTCTGCTTTGATCCTCGAGAGGTGTCAGCGTTGTTTACTCCGTCGTGCACGGAGCAGACAGTTGATAAGATAGCAGAGCTTGTGTGCATCCAAAACAGGAGGAGTTTTCAATGGGGTGGCAATCAAACAAAGCTTTGGCTTCCTTCATCAGAGCCATAGGCTTTGTGGGGCCCTGCTTGACCACTGCTCCATTTAAAGGGGTTTTTCTGGAATCCAGTAGATCCCTCAAACATATCTTAATTACGTATAACTGGCCTGTAGGAGAGTGTACAGATGACGTGGATTCAGGAGTTTGCACAGGCCCCGGGGAGAGGAATAGGTCTGGCCCTGCCTGCAATAGTGATGTCCTGTGGCCGCGGGAATAGGAGCATCACGTGACCAGGTTCCTATGTGTCTTATCCACACATTTCAGAATGGTAAGTATATTACAAGCTTTCTCCTACAGGCATGTTATGTGTAATTAAGGTGGGTTTGTGGGACCTGCTGGGTCCTGGAAAACCCCTTTAAACTCCTTGCATCTGGATTATGGATTATGGATTATTTCTACAGATCTTAACGAGCTGGTAGAAATTCTAAACTATCCAATGAAGAGTTGTGCAACATTTCATGCTGGGACTGCGATGCAACTGTTGCAAAAAATTCAGACTTGTCATGTGCAACATTTCTAGCATTAGAGTTAATGGAAGTTGTGCATGAGGGAGTCACCTATAGCTTGGCTGTATTTTTACAGACAAATCACAGTTCTAAAACAGTCGCCTGACAGCAGGGGCGGACTGGGAACTTTAAGTGGCCCTGGAAAAAATGCTAAAAGTGGCCCCGATTTGTAGTCGGGTCCAAATTGATGGAAGGCAGGGCCAGCAATACCATATTGCGGCACATTATACCACCCAACAGAGCCAAATACCACAGTCCATCACAAAATACTGCCAGCAGCACAAAATACATCCCCAAAAACTTCCACTGGCCTCTGTGAGGAAGGCTCAGGCGGCCCACAGGGCATCGGCCCACCGGGAAATCTCCCTGTGAGGTCTATGGCCAATCCGCCCCTGGTGGCACATGCCACCATGTAGTCGAGCCGCAAATGGTGGACCCAAGTGGAAACCATCGGGTCCATTAGAATTCTGGATTTACAGATTTCGACCTCACTTTCTATTTCTTCGTGTGAAAAATGTCAGAGTAATAGAATATCTTTATATTCAAGTAATCAATCCACGCACAAAGGTAAAAATGCTGCAGATCATCAGATACTGGACAACAAAAATCCTGAACATTTATCTTTTTATTTCTCCCGATCCAGTAATTCCTGTTTGGATGTTTTATAATGCAAACAAATCCAGTAATTTTCCTGAACTTTGATACTGGAATAATGGAATATCTGTATATTCCAATAATAAACCCAAATGCTTCGGACCATGAAGTTCCAGACAACTGGAAACCTGGATTACCAAGATGAACTCAATAGTTTAGAAACTCCAGTAGTCTGGAACAGAGATTTGCTTTCTATTAATCTCTGTGGGGTTCTCTCTGCATAAATCTCCTTCAATTTCTTTATAGTGACATTGAAATGAAGAGCTCGCAGTGCGCTCTATAAATATAACGTGTCATTGATTTTTTTTCTATTTTCCATCCCTGGCCGCTTGCCACAACGTATAGCAGCGACGCAACCAATCAGATTTTGGTAACACTGTACATTGAGTTGTACATTGCAGCCTAAAGCTGGAGTCACACAGGCATTTAGGGGGTTACGTCGCATTTTCTGGGTATGGTTTTCTTGTCGACTTCTCTATAAAATAAAAAAATGTCAGAAAAAAAAATCTTATGTACAAAATGTTACAAAAAAAATGCTACAAAATTGCTTGTAAAAACACTGCTAAAATAGTGTGTGAACAAGGTCATACAAATAAGGCTGGGTTCAGACCTGAGCGTATTTGATATGCGCGTTTAACGAGCGTTTTTGTCGCGCGTTTTTATGCGCATTTTTTGCAATAGTAAACGCGCGTTTGACGCGCGTTTGTGTGATTGACTGCAGTGTCCAATGGCCACAAACGCGCGTAAAAACGCCCCAAAGAAGCTCGAGAACTTGTTTGAGTGTAGGGCGTTTTTCAGCGCGTTCAAACGCGCTGTAAAACGCTCAAGTGAGAACCAGGGCCATAGGGAGGCATTGGTTTTCATGTGTTGAGCGTTTTACAGCGCGTTTGAACGCGCTGTAAAACGCTCAAGTGTGAACCCAGCCTAAGGGTACTTAGGGTACTAAGGCTCAATTCACACCTGAGCGTTCTGAAACGAGCGCTCTGTATGCGCGATTGTACGGACGTTTACAAGCGCGCATACAGAGACAAGCGTGCACACAGTGTCGCGCGTTCCCGAAAGTCTATAGTACGGGAACGCGCGACAAGCGCCCAAAAAAACGCTACAGAACTTGTGTGAGCGTCGGGCGTTTTACAGCGCGATCGTACGCGCTGTAAAACGCCCAGGTGAGAACCATTCCCATAGGGAAGCATTGGTTTCTCCTTGTTGAGCGTTTTACAGCGCGTAGGAACGCGCTGTAAAACGCTCAGGTGTGAATTGAGCCTAAGGGTACTTACAATTGCAGCAGAGGAATCCGGCAAAACGTATGCCAACTGATGGTATTTTAAGACTCATCAGGATCCTGATCCGTCATACAAATGCATTGCAAGAACGGATCCGTTTGTCATACGGACAAATGGATCCGTTTCAATTTTTTTTCACATTCCGGTATTTTAAATGCCGGACCAGGCACTGATACATTCCTATGAAAAAAAAAGCCGGATCCGGCATTCAGGCAAGTGTTCCGTTTTTTTGGGCCGGCTGGAGATAAAACCGTAGCACGCTGCGGTATTATCTCCGTCCTGAAAAGGCAAAACGACTGAACTGAAGACATCCTGATGCATCCTGAACGGATCGCTCTCCATTCAGAATGCATGGGGATAAAACTGATCAGTTCTTTTTCGGTATAGAGCCCCTAGGACGGAACTCAGCGCCGGAAAAGAGAAACGCAAGTGTGAAAGTGCCCCAAGCAGCCGCCTTCCGTGGTTCCGTGCAGTCAGCAGACGCGGGCAGCAGCCAGGGGTCCCTCTATATATCTAACGCAGCTGCTCAAGGACAACATCCAACCTCCACATGATGCAAGTGATGACGTAGAAAGCACATAAACTGGCTGCAATCACACATGCAGTTTTTGAGGCGATCACAAGAATAAATACAAAAAAGAGAGGCAATGAATCCGTCTCTCCTTTAGACATTGCTTTCTTTTTAGATTCACTTCTGGCTTTGGCTCAGAAAACTGCATCAAAAACTGAATGTGTGACTCCAGCCTAATACTCTACAACCCGGCTCTACCGACCCCCGCAGCCCTGTGGATACAGCACATCCATGTTTTCAGCAGGAGCGAGGAAGATGGAGTCTGTTCTCCAGAGAAGGCATTAACTCCTTCAGCGCTGGAGAGACTCCAGAAGCCGGAAACGCTGTGATTGTCCTACATGTGTACAGATGATTCCCTGCTTTATTTACCATATTTCTATTTTTTAAATCCCTCGATATTTTTCCTCCCCTCCCCCTCTTCCCCATCCCTGTTTGTAGCCAACACTGTATCCAGAAGTGATCTGTCTCCAATGGGGTCATAGAAGGATGTGAACAGAACAGAGCTGAGATTGAATGTGTGTAAATTTGATACATTGTACATAGATCTCTCTTTCTCTCTTTCACGGGTCAGATCCTTCGCCCCCTTCCTAAAATTAGCTCTGCAGCAGAGATGATGCCCAGATGGCGATTATATACCCGTTGCTCTGCATTCCCCGTGCCCAACGTATAAGGAGTGCGCTTACCTTGCTGAGCAGAGTCTTTCATTTTCCAGGCAGAGAACGAGAGGCTTCTGTCTCCAGCTGCTTCTGTAAATGCTGAGCTTGGATTTGTCATTCACAGCAGTCAAAGGTCACCGGGTTGTGATGTCCATGGAGCTGCTGGGCTCCTGATGTGGGACTAGTGCAAGCTATTGCGTTTTTTGTTGTGGTTGGACTGTGAGGATTTAAGGGGAGGCTTAGCCACTTGTCACCGAGACACGTTGCAAAACATGGCATGGATTCATCCACGTCCCGCTCCTTCCCAGCAGATTTCCATCGATCTTCACCCGCTCAATGAGCATTCTGCTGTCAGTCAAATCTCCATTGTCCCAAAAACAAAAGACACAGGACCTTGTTGTAAATAAGGCTTGAATGGACTCGGCAAATACTAAATGAACTGTGAGTAATCCCTGAGCTGATTCTGCATGGAATGCACCTTACCCCTTAAGGCCATGCAGGGAGTCGAAGCTTATTCTCCTAACTCTGTCCATGCACATTAGATTAATTCATGTCAACCATCTAATGCAAGCATGCCAAACTCATGGACCTCCAGCTGTTGAAAAACTACTACTCTCATCATGCCATGATAGCTGTAGAGACTGTCTAGGCATGATGGAAGTTGACACCCATGATCTAATGTGCATGGGAGCCTCTTGACTCTCCCCCGACAGCAGGTGCCAGGGGTAAGACAGGCAGGACATATTGAACTTCAACATGCCCGATCCTTTAGCCATCGAGGGAGATGGTGTATAGCAGCAGCAGCATACTCCTCTCTCCCTGTTGTGCAGGGTGCGTGTATTTGGGGGGGGGGGGGGGGGGGGAATGTGGGTTCAGCTGAGGTCTATGGCCACCTTTTAGTTTTACATACACTTACATATACAGCAAAATTGATCAGGGTCACTGAGGTGCCATATTATTAGACTTTGTAGATTATCAGAAGTCCATGTAGCCTCTAGTGTTGCCAATGGCTCCTTGACAATGACCTGATGCCAACACCATACTGACTTTCTTTTGGGGGGGGCACCGCTCCTGGGAAGACCTGCAAAGACAAGCATTACCTGCTTCTTGGTGCTGCGGCCTTGGCTGCTTCACTGAGCTCCCTGGGTGTAAACTTCACTTTGGTGCAGCTGCAGTGAATCGCTGGCCGCAGTGGTGACCTGCTCCCTTTGCGTTATGTCAAATGGTCACATGACGCAAGACAAAGAGGGGGGGGGGGGGGGGTTGCCAAAAACCTCCACAAACGTGCACTACCCATTTACGCATATGCAAATAAATATTTTCTAATACAATACTCCATATCCCCTGGAGTTCCGTTCACACAGCCTGCAGTCACCACTAGGGGGAGCTCCCTGCATACTGTTTTATTATTTAGTTCATGTATTAGGCGGCAGTCACATGACATGATTTCCATTGTTCTGCTCTGTTATTGGCCCATAACTGAGATGAACGGCAACGGACGAACCCCATTGACTATAAAGGGCTTCGTCAGGTTTATCTCCAGGAGTTCGTCATTTTACTAGACAATACAGTCCTGCCTACAGGACTTTTTGTCCAATATTTTTAAAGGACTCTGTGGCAGCCCTAACAGAGCCTCCAAAGCAGGTGGGAACCGTGTACAGTAAGCAGTGACTGCAGGCAGATATACGTCTAATATAAAATATGACTAGAGCGCAATAGACTGGAGACCACTGATACAAGTACCTGTCCTAGTTCCCACCAGCCCCCTCAGTATTCCGCATATTATTATTTTTCTTGATTTGACCCTGTTCCTATGGCTCCTGTTTGTTTTGGTTCCTATATGCTAAGAAATGTGGTTTGCCAAGGGGGCAGCCTGGCCCAACGCAACCTTATCTTGCAAGACCACGCTGGCCGCTCTGACCCTGACCATGATGATTGGACAGCATCAGAGCAATGCAGAGACTCCTCCATGACTGAAGGATGCGGTTGTTACACCACACTCATCATATAGGGCACCATAAGTAACAGGGGCCACATCTCCAGATGCATCACGTTAGGCGACAGGAATTAGGCCAAGTACTCTGTTTATATTTAAAAGAATAAGGCCCCTTTCACACGGGCGAGTATTCCGTGCGGATGCAATGCGTGAGGTGAACACATTCCACCCGCACTGAATACCGACCCATTCATTTCTATGGGGCTGTGCACATGAGCGGTGATTTTCACGCATCCCTTCTGCGTTGCGTGTAAATCGCAGCATGCTCTATATTGTGCGATTTCCACGCAACGCAGGCCCGATAGAAGTGAATGGGGCTGAGTGAAAATCGCAAGCATCCGCAAGCAAGTGCGGATGCGGTGCGATTTTCACGCACAGTTGCTAGGAGACAATCGGGGTGGGGACCCGATCATTTTATTATTTGCCCTTATAACATGGTTATAAGGGAAAATAATAGCATTCTGAATACAGAATGCATAGTACAATAGCGCTGGACGGGTTAAAAAAAATAATAATTTAACTCACCTTAATCCACTTGCTCACGCAGCCCGGCTTCTCTTCTGTCTCCTTCTTTGCTGATTGCAGGAAAAGGACCTGTGGTGACGTCACTCCGGTCATCACATGATCTTTTACCATGGTGATGGATCATGTGATGACCGGAGTGACGTCACCACAGGTCCTTTTCCTGCAATCAGCAAAGAAGGAGACAGAAGAGAAGCCGGGCTGCGTGAGCAAGTGGATTAAGGTGAGTTAAATTATTATTTTTTTTAACCCGTCCAGCGCTATTGTACTATGCATTCTGTATTCAGAATGCTATTATTTTCCCTTATAACCATGTTATAAGGGCAAATAATAAAATGATCGGGTCCCCACCCCGATTGTCTCCTAGCAACTGTGCGTGAAAATCGCACCGCATCCGCAACGCACCCGCACCTTTTCCCGCAACGCCCGTGGGAAAGAGGCCTAACAGGTCCTCTTTAAAACAGCAGCATTTATACAGGAGGTGACTACAGAGATTCACGACCGTGTTAGGTAAAAATAGACGTGTGATTATTCCAGAGGAAGATGTAAGAATCCAATTAAGAGTGAGAATCGGTCCTGTGCACTATATCATAATATTATCATTATAGGTCCCCTCTTCATAGATCTGTGTGGGTCATATCCTCCTAAAACTATTCTAAATATAATCTCTTAAAGGGGTTATCCCATGAAAACATTTCTCCAGGGGATAAGTGAGCAATGTATGACCGCAGGGATCATCCCAGAACAGAGGAGTGGAGCCGTGATCATGCATGTGAACAGCAGCTCCATTCAAAGCCTATTGGACTGATGAAGATGAGAGCGCTGTGCTCAGCTATCTTCATCAGTCCCATAGATATTGAAAGCAGGGATGCTCAACCTGCCCTCCAGCTGTTGTAAAACGACAACTCCGTACTATGCCCTGCTGTAGGCTGATAGCTGTAGGCTGCCTGCCTTAAATGAATAAAACTCTGACTACCTGTAGCCGCCACTAGGGGGAGCTTTGCAACAGCTGGAGGGCCGCAGGTTGAGCATTCCTGGAATAGAGCATCAAGGCACATGCATGACCACCACTCCATTTCAACTCCTCTGGATGTAGCTCATGACCCTCATGGTCCACGCCCATCGCCCGTAATGTTCACACCCCTGAGGATCCAGCATATAGAAGGGAGGTTTAGAAGCGTGTGTGGTTTCAAGATTCTTGACACTACTCTCTTTGAGAGCTGTATATACAGATCAGGAAGTGACAATGCTGCTGCCTGCTGCAGTCTTAGCGATCATGTAATTATTGGGGCTAGGTAACTGCAAGAGCTGCTGGGTCCTAGTAGACCCAAATCTGCTTAGAAGCAATGCCACTGCTCTGGAGCCCGGGTAGGCGGGGGAGCCACACGGAACTTGCTCCTCTCTTCCAAGTGAAAACACTCCCCAGCACTAGGGGGAGCACAGTGCAAAGAGATTATGACAGCTTTCATGGTCATTGTATTAATTCCTATTCACTTAGCTCCCCCTAGTGGTGGCTGCAGGCAGCCAGTTAGCTTTGTAGTAGAAGAGAAGCAGGAGATTTATCAGAGTATTTTGCCAGTCTTCTGGTGTAGATGCATTGAGAAATATGGTGTTTAGAATGAGGGTCATCCTTTCCGCAATTTTGCAGAATGGGTGCGGACGCATTCATTCTCTATGGGGACGGAATGGATGCGGACAGCACACAGTGTGCTGTCTGCAGCCGCAATTGCGGAGCGCGTCCCCGATTTTGGGTCCGCAGTTCTGCAAAAAGATAGAGCATGTCCTATTCTTGTCCGCAGCTTGCGGACAAGAATAGGCATTTCTATGGGGGTGACGGGCTGGTGTGTTGCGGACCCGCAATTTGCGGGTCCGCAACACACCACGGACGTGTGAATGTAGCCTAACAGTGGGTGAAGCCAAAGACAACTTTTTTATTACAATGTGTTTTAATTAACATTTCATTCACTTGATTAAAAAATGTAAATTTGGCAGAAATCTGCGGTGTTGCACATGTTTCGCATAACCTGAGAGTGATTGATGCACATACACTGGGAAAGGGGCAGGGGGCCTATACTAAGTTTTGCTATGAAGCCCTATGAGGTCTGTGTTCACCCCTGCTTGTACAAGCTGTCTGGGGCTGTGAGGCTATGTTCACATGGATAAAATCCATAGCATGAAAAAACTGTGGCAGATGTGGAGTTTGGCGGCTATTTGGGCTCGTTCACATGACCGTGCCATTTTTTGCGGTCCGCAAAACATGGGTGGCGCCCGTGTGCCTTCCGCAATTTGCAGAACAGAACAGGAGGCCTATTATAGAAATGCCTATTCTTGTCCGCAAAATGGACAAGAATAGGACAGGACTCATAATTTTTGCGGGGCCACGGAACGGAGCAACGGATGCGGACACCACACAGAGTGCTGTCCGCATCCTTTGCGGACCCATTAAAATGAATGGTTCCGTATACAGACCGTATGCTGAACGCAGAAAAAGGCCCATATACGTGCGAACGAGCCCTTTTAGAGAGGTTTTTACAAGAGCTTTTGGTTCAGGTTTTCCTGCTCTCCCATTGATTGCTAATCCACAATCAAGTCTGCTTCTTAGATGTAACATGTCACTTCTCAAGCTTTTTAAAAATCAATTACTGAAAAAAGACTGTAACATTTTTACACTGTGTGCACAAGGTGGAGTTTAAACTGATAGTGGAGTCTTAGGCGTCATTCACACGTCCGTATCTGTGCTTAAGGCCTCATGCACACGACCGTTGTGTGCATCCGTGGCCGTTGTGCCGTTTTCCGTTTTTTTTTCGCGGACCCATTGACTTTTAATGGGTCCGTGGAAAAATCGGAAAATGCACCGTTTGGCAGCCGCATCCGTGAGCCGTGTTTCCTGGCCGTGAAAAAAATATGACCTGTCCTATTTTTTTCACGGCCAACGGTTCACGGACCCATTCAAGTCAATGGGTCCGTGAAAGAACACGGATGCACACAAGATTGGCATCCGTGTCCGTGATCCGTGGCCGTAGGTTAGTTTTTATACAGACGGATCCGAAGATCCGTCTGCATAAAAGCTTTTTCAAAGCTGAGTTTTCACTTCGTGAAAACTCAGAACCGACAGTATATTCTAACACAGAAGCGTTCCCATGGTGATGGGGACGCTTCTAGTTAGAATACACTACAAACTGTGTACAAGACTGCCCCCTGCTGCCTGGCAGCACCCGATCTCTTACAGGGGGCCGTGATCAGCACAATTAACCCCTTCAGGTGCGGCACCTGAAGGGGTTAATTGTGCTGATTCACGGCCCCCTGTAAGAGATCAGGGCTGCCAGGCAGCAGGGCTCAGACCCTCCCCCCCCCTCCCCAGTTTGAATATCATTGATGGTCTCTTACAGGGGGCCGTGATCAGCACAATTAACCCCTTCAGGTGCGGCACCTGAAGGGGTTAATTGTGCTGATCACGGCCCCCTGTAAGAGATCAGGGCTGCCAGGCAGCAGGGCTCAGACCCTCCCCCCCCCTCCCCAGTTTGAATATCATTGATGGCCAGTGCGGCCCCCCCCCCCTCTATTGTAATAATAGGTTGGTGGCCAGTGCGTCCCCCCCCTCCCTCTATTGTAATAATTTGTTGGTTGCACAGTGTGCGCCCCCCCCCCCCTCCCTCCCTCTATTGTAATAATTCGTTGGTGGCACAGTGTGCGCCCCCCATCGGCCCCCCCTCCCTCTATAGCATTAACAACATTGGTGGCCAGTGTGCGGCCTCCCATCTCCCCCCCCCCCCCATCATTGGTGGCAGCGGAGTTCCGATCGGAGTCCTAGTTAATCGCTGGGGCTCCGATCGGTAACCATGGCAACCAGGACGCTACTACAGTCCTGGTTGCCATGGTTACTTAGCAATAGTACAATAGTAGAAGATTCATACTTACCGGCTGCTGCGATGTTCGTGTCCGGCCGGGAGCTCCACCTACTGGTAAGTGACAGGTCTGTGCGGCGCATTGCTAAATGAACTGTCACTTACCAGTAGGAGGAGCTCCCGGCCGGACACAGACATCGCAGCTCCCAGGTAAGTATGAATCTTTTACTATTGTACTATTGCTAGTAACCCGCTGCCACCAATGATCGGGGGGGGGGGGGGGTAGATGGGAGGCCGCACACTGGCCACCAATGTTGTTAATGCTATAGAGGGAGGGGGGGCCAATGGGGGGCGTACACTGTGCCACCAACGATTTATTACAATAGAGGGAGGAAGGGGGGGCGCACACTGTGCCACCAACGAATTATTACAATAGAGGGAGGAAGGGGGGGGGGCCGCACTGGCCACCAATGATATTCAAACTGGGGAGGGGGGGGGTCTGCCCCCTGCTGCCTGGCAGCCCTGATCTCTTACAGGGGGATATGATAGTACAATTAACCCCTTCAGGTGCGGCACCTGAGGGGTTAATTGTGCTGATCACGGCCCCCTGTAAGAGATCGGATGCTGCTAGGCAGCAGGGGCAGTCATGTACACAGTTTGTAGTATATTCTAACTAGAAGCGTCCCCATCACCATGGGAACGCCTCTGTGTTAGAATATACTGTCGGAAATGAGGTTTCACGATCTAACTCATATCCGACAGTATATTCTAACATAGAGGCGTTCCCATGGTGATGGGGACGCTTCAAGTTAAAATATACCATCGGATTGGAGAAAACTCCGATCCGATGGTATAAAAGGGACTCCAGACTTTACATTGAAAGTCAATGGGGGACGGATCCGTTTGAAATGGCACCATATTGTGTCAACGTCAAACGGATCCGTCCCCATTGACTTGCATTGTAATTCAGGACGGATCCGTTTGGCTCCGCACGGCCAGGCGGACACCAAAACGACTTTTTTTTCATGTCCGTGGATCCTCCAAAAATCAAGGAAGACCCACGGACGAAAAAACGGTCACGGATCACGGCAAAACGGAACCCGTTTTTGCGGACCGCAAAAACATACGGTCGTGTGCATGAGGCCTAAATCCGTAAGAAAGGTGGTCAGTGGTGCCTCCGTGAAGATGCCCGTGAAGGATCCGTGTATGGTCTGTGTGTCCGTTTTTGTCTCACGTGTGTAACCCATGTTTCACGGACACTGTGCAGCTGAAAAATAATTTTCAAAGCATTTCTTCCTAATGATCTGTGAAACACGGATGTGTTGCATCTATGGTTTTCACGGATCCATAAACTATAGTAGGGTGGAACACAGACAAAAATAAAGCGTGCAAAAAACTGATGTGTGAATACACACATTAAAATGAATGGGTACGTGTGTTGTCCGTGGAGAACGTGTACAGCACACGTATGTGGAACACTGACGTGTGAATGAGGCTTTAAATGTGGTTTTAGCAGCGGAAAACACAATTTAGCGAATCCGCAATACACGGGCACTGTTCCGTGGCCATTCCGCATCATGGATGCGGACCCATTCACTTTAATGGGTCCGAAAAAATCTGCAGATGGGGAAGGGTGCGGAACGGAACACTATGGAAGCACTACGGAGTGCTTTCTGAGGTTCCGTGCTTCCGCACCGCAAAAAGATAGAGCAAGTTCTATCTTTCTGCGGAACAGAGGGATCGCGGACCCATTCAAGTGAATTGGTCTGCGATCCCCATGCGCCTGCCCCACAGACGGTGCCTGTGCATTGCGGACCGCAATTTGCAGTCCACAGCACGGGCTTCACACGTTTGTGTAAACGAGCCCTTAAGCTGTGTGTACATAACCAAACACCCCTGTAACTTGGGACTAATATGTCAGCCCTGGTTAAGCCTCATTCACACCCTCAGGCTGGGTTCAGACCTGAGCGTTTTAGGCTCAATTCACACCTGAGCGTTTTACAGCGCGTTCCTACGCGCAGTAAAACGCTCAACAAGGAGAAACCAATGCTTCCCTATGGGAATGGTTCTCACCTGGGCGTTTTACAGCGCGTACGATCGCGCTGTAAAACGCCCGACGCTCACACAAGTACAGGAGCGTTTTTTTGGGCGCTTGTCGCGCGTTCTGAAAGGAGCGCTCGGTATGCGCGCTTGTACGGGACGTTTACAAAGCGCGCATACAGAGACAAGTGTGCACACAGTGTCGCGCGTTCCCGAAAGTCTATGTACGGGAACGCGCGACAAGCGCCCAAAAAAACGCTCCTGTACTTGTGTGAGCGTCGGGCGTTTTACAGCGCGATCGTACGCGCTGTAAAACGCCCAGGTGAGAACCATTCCCATAGGGAAGCATTGGTTTCTCCTTGTTGAGCGTTTTACAGCGCGTAGGAACGCGCTGTAAAACGCTCAGGTGTGAATTGAGCCTTAGAGCGCGTTCAAACTCGCTGTAAAACGCTCAACACATGGAAACCAATGCTTCCCTATGGCCCTGGTTCTCACTTGAGCGTTTTACAGCGCGTTTGAACGCGCTGAAAAACGCCCTACGCTCAAACAAGTTCTTGAGCTTCTTTGGGGCGTTTTGACGCGCGTTTGTGGCCATAGGACACTGCAGTCAATCACACAAACGCGCGTCAAACGCGCGTTTACAATTGCAAAAACGTGCATAAAAACGCGCGACAAAAACGTGCGTTAAACGCGCATATAAAATACGCTCAGGTCTGAACCCAGCCTCAGTGTTTTGGTCAGTGATTTTCATCAGTGATTATGAACCAAAACCAGGAGTGGAGGCTACACAGACATAAGGAGTAAGGCCTCTTGCACACAAAGGTTTTTTTTCCCATTTACGTTCCGATTTTTGCATTCCATTTACGGACCGTATATGGAACCATTTATTTCCGTATTTCAGTTTTTCCGTTCCGTTCAAAGATAGAACATGTCCGATTATTGCCCGCATTACAGACAAGGATAGGACTGTTCTATTAGGGGCCGGCTGTTCTGTTCCGCAAAAACGGAATGCACACGGACGTCATCCGTATTTTTTGCGGACTGCAAAATACTGTAAAAGCCATACGGTCGTGTGCAAGAGGCCTAAGGGAAAGATCTGCACCTGGTTTTGGCTCACAATCACTGATGGAAATCACTGACCAAACACTGAGAGTGTGAATGAGGCATTAAAGGAGAAATCAGCAATAAAAAAAATGTGATGTTCTTGTTTGACAAAATGTAAAAAAAGAAAGACAAAAGAAAAATAGAAGCTGCCACACAGCATCTTCTATCCCGCCCTCAGCAACCATAAACTACAGTACACGTCCACCTATATCAAAACGACCTTTAGGCCTCTTTCACACGGGTGTTGCGGGAAAAGGTGCGGGTGCGTTGCGGGAACATGCACGATTTTTCCGCGCGAGTGCAAAACATTGTAATGTGTTTTGCACGCGTGTGAGAAAAATCGGCATGTTTGGTACCCAAACCCGAACTTCTTCACAGAAGTTCGGGCTTGGGATCGGTGTTCTGTAGATTGTATTATTTTCCCTTATAACATGGTTATAAGGGAAAATAATAGCACTCTGAATACAGAATGCATAGTACAATAGCGCTGGAGGGGTTAAAAAATAAATAAAAATTATTTAACTCACCTTAATCCACTTGATCGTGCAGCCCGACTTCTCTTCTGTCTTTTTCTTTGCTGTGTACAGTAAAAGGACCTGTGGTGATGTCACTCCGGTCATCACATGGTCCATCACATGATCTTTTACCATGGTGATGGACCATGTGATGACCGGAGTTACATCACAACAGGTCCTTTTCCTGTACACAGCAAAGAAGAAGACAGAAGAGATGCCGGCTGCCCGAGCAAGAGGATTAAGGTGAGTTAAATTATTATTTAATTTTAACCCCTCCAGCGCTATTGTACTATGCGTTCTGTATTCAGAATGCTATTATTTTCCCTCCTAACCATGTTATAAGGGGAAATAATAATGATCGGGTCCCCATCCCGATTGTCTGCTAGCAACTGTGCGTGAAAATCGCACCGCATCCGCACTTGCTTGCACAGCCTCATAGAAATGAATGGGTCCGGATTCAGTGCGGGTGCAATGCGTTCACGTCACGCATCGCACCCGCGCGGAAAACTCGCCCGTGTGAAAGGGGCCTTACAGAAAGGAGACATCATTTATAAAAGTATTTTAATTGTACTTTGTGATGTTTTTTTAATCTTGTTATTTTTTTGTTTGTTTGTTTTTTACATTTTTCTGGGCATATAAAAAAAATGCTAAAATAAAAATGGCATAAACATAAAGCTACATGTATCACCGAAAAGGTGCAAAAGTTATTTGCATAACCGAACATAAAAAACAAGTTATCGCTCCCAAACACACATGTAGTAGAAAAATAATAGAAATTGGGCCTGCTCAGGAAGGGGGTTTATGGCCTGATCTTGAACTGGTAATTATTGTATAATGAAAACTTAAAGTTTTATAATTTGTGTACCAATTCCTCATAGTTTACAAGATCTCTGCTTGCAAGGATAGGACTGTTCTATAAGGCTGGGTTCACACTTGAGCGTTTTACAGCGCGTTCAAACGCGCTGTAAAACGCTCAACACATGAAAACCAATGCCTCCCTATGGCCCTGGTTCTCACTTGAGCGTTTTACAGCGCTGAAAAACGCGCTGTAAAACGCCCTACGCTCAAACAAGTACTTGAGCTTCTTTGGGGCGTTTACAGCGCGTTTGTGGCCATAGGACATTGCAGTCAATCACACAAACGCGCGTCAAACGCGCGTTTACTATTGCAAAAAACGCGCGTTAAACGCGCATATCAAAGACGCTCAGGTCTGAACCCAGCCTTAGGGGCCAGCTGTTCTGTTCTGCAAAATACGGAATGCACACGGACGTCATCCGTATTTTTGGCGGATCCGTTTTTTGCGGACTGCAAATCACATACAGTCATGTGCACGAGGCCTTAGTCCGTGTTTTTAACACAAGCATGCTTTATTTTGTCCATGTTTACAGATCCATCACAGCCATTATAGTCTATGGGTCTGTGAAAAACACAAACCCAACAAGGACGTCATCCGCGTTTCTTCCATGTTTCATGGACCATTTATAGGAGTTGCTCTGCAAATTACTTGCGGTGGAACATGGATGACACGCGGAGAGCAAAAAACAGGCACACAGACCCAACATGGATACTTCTCGGAAATCTTCATGAATGAATCACTGACCATGTAATAACATATTTCATCACGGACATGTGAATAAGCCTACATGCACACTGGTTTATGCGGCTCGGGTGCGGACCCATTCACTTCAATGGGGCCGCAAAAGATGTGGACAGCACTCTGTGTGCTGTCCGCATCCGTTGCTCCGTTCCATAGCCCTGCTAAAAAAAAGAACATGTCCTATTCTTGTCCGTTTTGCGGACAAGGATAGGCACTGTAACAATGGATCCGCAAAAAAAAAAGGATGACATACGAACGTCATCCGTTTTTTTTGCGGATTCGCAATTTGCGGACCGCAAAACACAAACGTTCGTGTGCATATAGGCTAAGGCTTAAGTACTGACTTCTATGTCTGGTTTGTTACTTGGCCTATGGCTAACACAACAATCCTCCCCGCAGACCCCCCCCCCCAGCTGTTATGGCCCCGGGCCCTGTTTGATTACCTGGCTCCCGATGCTGAGCTCACACTTGTAGATCCAGAGCCTCCACTGGATTCCTATGTGTGGCCTCGGAATGAACGGGCAGCCAAGAGTTAAGCGGCACATTTCAAGAGTGATGCAGGGCTAATTGTATATTACACAGGGATCAGACAGAAGGTTCAGCGCCTCTGATCAATAACCGCTGCCACCGCCAGCTGCCTGCATGAGTCATAAACCGGTTACCAGTCATGGCCTGGGCACAAATTCCCACAGCCACCATTTATATGGAAACATACCACTACTTTGTGGAGTGAGAGGGAGGCACAAGGCGAAGGAAACGCAGAATGTATTATCTATTACCATCTATGTCACATATTTATCAACATGATTGTAATTATCATAAAGCCGAGATGAATAAACACATAATAAATCATTAATAACCCGAGGAGCAATTCACCAGAAGATAATCTGACAGCTATTATAGACATGTGCAGCAACATCTGGATAAATATGACTTCAGTTTATTCTTCTACATAGAGAGCAGTATTATAGTAGTTATATTCTTGTACATAGGAGCAGTATTATAGTAGTTTATATTCTTGTACATAGGAGCAGTATTATAGTAGTTATATTCCTGTACATAGGAGCAGTATTATAGTAGTTATATTCCTGTACATAGGAGCAGTATTATAGTAGTTATATTCTTGTACATAGGAGGCAGTATGATAGTAATTATATTCTTGTACGTAGGATGCAGTATTATAGTAGTTTTATTCTTGTACATAGGAGCAGTATTATAGTAGTTATATTGTTGTACATAGGAGCAGTATTATAGTAGTTATATCCTTGTACATAGAAGACAGTATTATAGTAGTTATATTCTTGTACATAGGAGCAGTATTATAGTAGTTATATTCTTGTACATAGGAGCAGTATTATAGTAGTTATATTCTTGTACATAGGGGGCAGTATTATAGTAGTTATATTCTTGTACATAGGAGGCAGTATTATAATAGTTATATTCTTGTACATAGTGTGCAGTATTATAGTAGTTATATTCTTGTACATAGGAGCAGTATTATAGTAGTTATATTCTTGTACATAGGAGCAGTATTATAGTAGTTATATTCCTGTACATAGGAGCAGTATTATAGTAGTTATATTCTTGTACATAGGAGCAGTATTATAGTAGTTATATTCTTGTACATAGGAGCAGTATTATAGTAGTTATATTCTTGTACATAGGAGCAGTTTTATAGTAGTTATATTCTTGTACATAGGAGGCAGTATTATAGTAGTTATATTCTTGTACATAGGAGCAGTATTATAGTAGTTATATTCTTATACATATAGAGCAGTATTATAGTAGTTATATTCTTGTACATAGGAGGCAGTATTATAGTAGTTATATTCTTGTACATAGGAGCAGTATTATAGTAGTTATATTCTTGTACATAGGAAGCAGTATTATAGTAGTTATATTTCTTGTACATAGGAGCATTATTATAGTAGTTATATTCTTGTACATAGGAGGCAGTATTATAGTAGTTATATTCTTGTACATAGGAGGCAGTATTATAGTAGTTATATTCTTGTACATAGGAGCAGTATTATAGTAGTTATAATCTTGTACATAGGAGGCAGTATTATAGTAGTTATATTCTTGTACATAGGAGCAGTATTATAGTAGTTATATTCTTGTACATAGGAGCAGTATTATAGTAGTTATATTCTTGTACATAGGAGTAGTATTATAGTAGTTATATTCCTGTACATAGGAGCAGTATTATAGTAGTTATATTCTTGTACATAGGAGGTAGTATTATAGTAGTGATATTCTTGTACATAGAAGCAGTATTATAGTAGTTATATTCTTGTACATAGGAGGCAGTATTATAGTAGTTATATTCTTGTACATAGGAGGCAGTATTATAGTAGTTATATTCTTGTACATAGGAGGCAGTATTATAGTAGTGATATTCTTGTACATAGAAGCAGTATTATAGCAGTTATATTCTTGTACATAGGAGTAGTATTATAGTAGTTATATTCCTGTACATAGGAGCAGTATTATAGTAGTTATATTCTTGTACATAGGAGCAGTATTATAGTAGTTATATTCTTGTACATAGGAGCAGTATTATAGTAGTTATATTCTTGTACATATGAGCAGTATTATAGTAGTTATATTCTTGTACATAGGAGGTAGTATTATAGTAGTGATATTCTTGTACATAGGAGCAGTATTATAGTAGTTATATTCTTGTACATAGGAGCAGTATTATAGTAGTTATATTCTTGTACATAGGAGCAGTATTATAGTAGTTATATTCTTGCACATAGGAGCAGTATTATAGTAGTTATATTCCTGTACATAGGAGCAGTATTATAGTAGTTATATTCTTGTACATAGGAGGCAGTATTATAGTAGTTATATTCTTGTACATAGGAGCAGTATTATAGTAGTTATATTCCTGTACATAGGAGCAGTATTATAGTCGTTATATTCTTGTACATAGGAGGCAGTATTATAGTAGTTATATTCGTGTACATAGGAGCAGTATTATAGTAGTTATATTCTTGTACATAGGAGCAGTATTATAGTAGTTATATTCTTGTACATAGGGGCAGTATTATAGTAGTTATATTCTTGTATATAGGAGCAGTATTATAGTAGTTATATTCTTTTATGGAGACAGTCTGATTTAATGCAAAAGTTAGGTGTTTATTTTAAGCAGCTAATTTAAAGAACACTTTAGCCTAAAAATCAGACAATTCCAAGTACAGGTATCATTTGATCATTTTCTGGCATCAAGTTGTTAACAATTCCATTCAGCTATTTGCTTTTGGGAATGTGAATAACAAACTATCCGCCATGACAGCTCCTCCATGAGTTGTTGCTCAAGACCTGAATTACAAATCTAACTTTGCAGAGATATGGGGATGAATACTCATAGCTGCCATACAGGAATTTCTAAGAGCTAGACAGTGTCCATTTAGGAGCCATCTATCCCATAAACAGCTATATCATGAATTTTGAAATAGCATTTTAATCAATCTGAAATTCTGAGCACTGTTCGTTATGACCTTCTTTGTTTATGCATGTAACACGAGGACTACAGTGAAGACTGACACACAGGAAAAACACTGTAGGTGAAATAAGTTATAGCATAGCAGCAGCTATGGGTGCATTAATAGATGTTACTATTGGTTGTCACCTCTGGAAATCCAGCCTGATAGCCACACTGTACATTAGCAAATCCAGTAATTATTATTCATCTTGTACAGTTTTTATAACCTCTAAGGCCTCATGCACACGACCGTATGTATTTTGCAGTCCGCAAAAAACGGATCCGCAAAAATACAGATGACGTCCGTGTGCATTATGTATTTTGCAGAATGGAACAGCTGGCTCCTGATAGAACAGTCCTATCCTTGTCTGTAATGCGGACAATAATAGGACATGTTTTTTGCGGAACGGACATACGGAAACGGAATGCACACAGAGTTTTTTTTTGCGGACCCATTGAAATGAATGGTTCAGCATACGGTCCGCAAAAGAAACGAAACGGAAACGGAAAGAAAATACGTTCGTGTGCACGAGGCCTAAAGCTGCATTCACAATTTTGTTGCTTTCCTGAAGGCTTCAGATCCTAACATATCACTGCTGCCCTCTGCTGGTTCAGCCTGTGCGCACACCGTGCTCCACCTGTGGGAAATGTAGCTTTTACACTACGAACTGTACAGTAGTCTCATATAGAAAAAAAAACTAAAACATTTCCCTTGCCTTAGCTAAGG
The DNA here is from genome assembly GCF_905171765.1 of Bufo bufo. Lineage (NCBI taxonomy): Eukaryota > Metazoa > Chordata > Amphibia > Anura > Bufonidae > Bufo > Bufo bufo. The sequence goes on from NC_053397.1 coordinate 217,485,754, forward strand.
TTTTTAAGCATCTCTCTGTGAAGACATCAGTGAGGGATCCTTTAAATGTCAGGATAATTTTGTGTGCAGCTCTGGTTGTGACTAGGGTAAGACCTGATGACAATCCATTGATGTACTGAGCATATTTAGTAACCAGCCATGTATTTCGACAGCACTGGTTTAACCTGGCACACAGACCAAGAGATCTATATGCCAATGGTCACAGCCCATAGAGACTATAGTTAGCTATTGTGGTTGACTCTGAGCCCCTAGACCCCACCGATTATGTCTTCTGTCCTAAGGAACAATTCATTTATTAAAGGAGTCCTCGCTCCTTCCAAGACTTGTGAGCTGAGACTCCCACCACATCACCATTACTCATTTTATTGTGAACATGTCCAGCTTTGTAATATATTTTGCCTCTCAGTTGCTGGGATTTCAAGATCTCTACTTGCTTTCAGTGAATGGGAATGTTAATTGTTTTAAACTAGATGCTGGAAATCCATCTGTATCATGTCAAAATGACACAAATCTTGTGCCCATATTGGGATATTATAGACTTTAATGCCTCATGCAGACGTCCGTGTCAGTTTTGGATCAGTGGTAACACTGACCGTGTTCAATCCGTGTTTTCTCCCGTGACAGATCCGTGGGTCCGTCTTTTGCTGTCCGTGTTGCATCCGTGTTTCACTAACATTCAACAGCTGAAAAATAATTTTCAAAGAATCTCTTGTTATTAATCCGTGAAACACAAATGCAACACGGATGGCATCCGTGGTTTTCACGGACCCATAGACTATAATGGGCGTGATGGATCCGTGAAAACGGACAAAATAGAGCATGCATCCGTGATAAAAAAAACGGACCCACGGACCGTGCTGAAACACTGATGTGTGAATACACACATTAAAATGAATAAGGACGTGTGCTGTCCGTGGAGAACACGTACAGCACATGTCCGTGAAACACGTCTGCATGAGGCTTAAAACTGGAAGATCCATTTGATCTGTCACACAGATACAGATTTAACAAAACTGCACATAAAATGTAGCATTTATTAAGAAAGTGAAGTTGATACAAGCAATGAAAGAGACGCGCCTAATACACGTGAGAGGTGGAATCTGTCATTTATTTTCACTCATTGGCCTGTTAGGAAATGTATTAAATCCTTTCAGTTCCCAGAAAGAGCCATTTAATCTGACACTCACAGGAACCAGTAGGGGCCCGGTTGTAAAATATTCAAAATTATCAGACAGTGATAGAAAGTTCTTATTTAGAGATCCCCCTGGCACAAGTACTGATATTTCTGCACAGTCCTCATTGCATTGTGTCCTCTAAAACGTGCCAAACTATGAGGATTTCCGGACTACTAGATATTGAAGGACTTTCCTGTATCTCAGCAGTCCATAATGTACCCTGAGGAAAATGGTAATAATTAGATTGCCTTCTTCTACCACCTCCAGTCCCTGAGATAATTGGGCGAGTACCAATATGGCCGTCACTACAGCTCCCACAAGCAAGGGCACATATTCTATAGAGAAAGACCATGTGGCAGCCATGGGGCCCTTAGACTTAGGGGGCCCAGTCCTGGCTGTTCTGTCATTTTTGGTAAGGGTTGGTAAGAACCTGTGCAGCACTCCCCTATCCAAAAGAACAATAGTGCAAGCAAACAAGGGGGCAGAGAATTGTCCCAATAGTCATGGAGGGAAGACAAATTTCAGGCCATTCCATCCAGGGGGCACAACCCAGCAGCATAATATGGGGACCCATAATGTTTGCTATGGGGCCCCCTATCTTCTACATACACCACTGCCATAGAGGTTGTCACCCAGCTTTCCAGGACTCCTGATCAGCAAATCTACAAGAGCAGGGGCTGTATCTTTGCACAGTTAGGTGCTTATAATCCCTAATGATGGCCATATTAGTTGTACCCTGCCTTATTATTTTTCTTTGCAAAAAAATGAAAACAAATCCAGCATTTGCTCGCTCACCCTACCCATGACTGTAGCAGCAGTGAGACATTACTTTGGTTTGTGCAATAGAGTTAGAGTCCCCCCCCCTTCTGTAAACCAGGGATACAGAAATGTCTGATGGAATAAGAAGATGAAACATGTAAATAAAACGTGTGACGAATAATGGATGCAAACAGAACCAGCGAGTGTAGTCCATGGGGCCCATCTCCTGAGTACAAAAGAATCCAGCATGGCCGACTCTTCTTGCTCCGGACATCTGCCATTGAGAGATAGTCAGGGGGCTCCCATATACATGAGATGATTGGCCGATCATGACACATATCTATGTCTAGGGCCTGCACTATGGAGTAGTTGCTATCAATGCCACTATATACGTTGCTCCTCTGCTGGGACTCTCTATTGCTTGGAGGAGTCAGGCTGGCAGTCTTTGTGATTCCTGGCGGCGACTGTTCGTACCTCGGGTTACCTTGCCCATGATACAAGTACAGAGGAAACATTTCCAAATCTGCGGAAGCAGAATCCATGGCCCCACATCTGTCCTGTATGTTGATGGTCTTCAAAATGCAATTAGCTTGTTATAGAGAAGGAAGAGCTGAACAGATGAATATCTAGTATTGTGAGAAAGGATCCAGTAAAACCGGTAAGTTATACGATTCTCTTTTTATTAATAAAAATTAAATGACTGAAAATAATTATTTTTCTCTCTAGGTGACGGTCATCAGGGTAAATAAAATGCCCACCATCCTATTAGTACACACAAAACCCGACCTAATCACAAAGCAGGACGGGTTACCTCAGCTTAGGAGCTTGCCTCACGCTCTTCTCCTTGCTCTGGTTGTCAGGAATTACGATCCTACATACGGCTGATAAGATCTTCAGCTGTGTGTGTAGGAACGAGCAAAGTCAATGCTGAAGTACAGAGAGGGCAGACAAGACAGACTGTTGTGGGGATGTGGCAATGTAGCAGACTGCGTACTCTTAGGCTACTTTCACACTAGCGTTCGGGGCTCCGCTTGTGAGCTCCGTTTGAAGGCTCTCACAAGCGGCCCCCGAACGGATCCGTCCAGCCCCAATACATTCTGAGTGGATGCGGATCCGCTCAGAATGCATCAGTCTGGCAGCATTCAGCCTCCGCACCGCTCAGCAAGCGGACTAGGGTGTCCGCCTGGCCGTGCGGAGGCAAACAGATCCGTCCAGACTTACAATGTAAGTCAATGGGACGAATCCGTTTGAAGTTGACACAATATGGTTCAATTTTCAAACGGATCCGTCCCCCATTGACTTTCAATGTAAAGTCTGGACGGATCCGTCTGAACTACTTTCACACTTAGAATTTTTTCTAAACTATAATGCAGACGGATCCGTTTCTGAACGGATCCAAACGTCTGCATTATAGGAGCGGATCCGACTGTGCAGACACCAGACGATCCTCTCTGAGCGCAAGTGTGAAAGTAGCCTTAGCCTCACACCCCTCATCCTTCAGCTTTAACTTTGCTCCATTCCTACACACACAGCTGAAGATCTTATCAGCATTATGTAGGATAATTCCTGTCAGTCATAGCAGAAAGGAGTATGAGGCAGCTCCTTAGCTCAGTGCTCTGAAGTAACTTTTCCTCCTGTGTGATTAGGACAAGTTTTCTGTGCACTAATAGGATGGCGGTCATTTTATTTCCCCTGATTATTGCCACCTAGAAAATCAAGCCCTTATTAATAATGGAAGCTATTAGGGAATGCCTTTATAATAAAGTAACATTTAAGTATTTTCAGTCATTTTATTTTTGATTAATTCTCAAAGAACCCCTTGGACTACTTTCACACTAGCTTTTTTGCTGGATCCGCAGGTTTCAGCAAAAAACGCTTCCGTTACTGATAATACAACCGTCTGCATCCGTTATGAACGGATCCGGTTGTATTATCTTTAACATTGCCAGACGGATCCGTTTTCTATTGTGGCAGAGAAAACGGATCCGTCCCATTGACTACATTGGGGGTCATGCCGGATCCGTTTTCCCAGGATGGAAAGAAAACCGCAGCATGTTGCGGTTTGCTGTCCGGTCTGGGAACACAACTAAACAGAACGGAATGCATTCTGGAGCGCTCCGTTCTGTTCAGTTTTGTCCCCATTGACAATGAATGGGGACAAAACGGAAGCGTTTTTTTTCCGGTATTGAGACCCTATGACGGAACTCAATACCGGAAAACTTAAACGCTAGTGTGAAAGTAGCCTAAGACCCTAACAGTGATTGTAGTTGTCTCTTTATACATACACACCACCCAGAGTGACATCTGAAGTCAGAAAAGTAGATATATAAATGCAGAAATTACACCTTTTACAGAATCTTTTCCCACAAAAATATATATTAATCTGCTCAGATTCTGCTCTATAACATGCTGCCTGCAGGTTGCACAGGAAGAGCTGTGTCGCCCCCTGCTGATGGATGTGATAATCAATGTGTGAACACTTTTGTTGTCAGTTGTCACTTTCAGGGCTCATGCACATGACTATGTATTGCTCGATATAACCTTAGAGTGTTCAGCGCTGATACAGTATCATTAGTCGGTGGTGGTATCCATGAGCCCCCATATTTCCTCTTGTGATGAATGGAAGACTGCTTTGCATTTACAGTGTACCAGAATCACATACAGAACATGCACATGTGTATTCATTCCCACATGTGATCCTACATATACGCTGAGTGTAAATGTGCTGTATGTATGTAACATACGACTGAATGGAGAACTATGAGTCAAATAAACACAGTTTAAGAATTTGTATTTTAATCATATTGGATGATATGATGATAATGACAAAAATAATAATACCTCTTGTGCCATAAATCTTCATACATCGGGTCTGCATTGCTCTCAATAATGGAGAGCACAAGATCCGGGAATCATATGATCTGAACCTCGTTGTCAAGACCGGGGCAGATCCATTAGTGTGACGGAGGTGAAAAACCTAAGACGGGGTCAACAATGGCATAGCTTGAAATCCCAAGGTGCAAAATTGCCTCTGGAGTGGTGACCCCATGGGTGCTAAAAGTCACTGGTGACGGGATCCTGGTTGACGGCATATGCACACCCTCACCTCTATTGCGCCTGGTTGGCAAAATATTCCAGGTGCTCTTATAAGATGACCCTCCTGTTGGACAGAGAAGCTGTGCGACCCATAGATTCATGAGCCCCCCACAACCTCCGGCCCTGTCTTCTGGGGGAGCCCCGCAGTTTGAGACCTGGGGGGATGCTTGACTACAGCCTCGGTAGGCGCCAAAGTACAGAAGGATATCACTAAGATTTGGTAAGGGCAGTACATTTGTCCTTGACCCTTGTGGCATATAAGAATCTTTTTACACGACCTGCAGGACCATAATAGAAACAAGTCACCTGTTTACCAGGCCTTCACATGGGCCAATGAGAACTGCATGGGGGACAAACTATCATTAAAGGGCATCTGTCACCAATTTACGGGCATTTAGTCCAGCTGGTATGTGAGATGTGCACACGTCAGCTGAATGTAATGCCTTTATTCCCATTTCTTTATGTGGGTTCAATGTGTAGAAAAACGATCCTTTATATTATCTAGTGCTACAAGGGGTGGTGTCATTGCACCCAGGGCTCCGCTCCCTGCCTGCTTTTCTGCCCCCTCGAATGCTAAGACTATCAGCCAGGCACTGAAAACATATTCACTGCCTGGCCCCGAAGTTGCGCTTTCAGCCCACGCGCTGTACAGGGATGGTGATCGCCGTGCGCTCCATCCCTGTACAGTGCATGCGCCGAACATACACCAAGCCAAAATTCTGTACAATCCCTGCAAATTTGGGATTCTTAACAACTATGCCCCTCCTTTATATTTCCCAACACTCCTGTTTTTTGTGGGATTGTCCTGCAAAACTGACATTAAAGAGGGGAAGAGTTTATGATAATGTGCCCTAATATTAGCATTTCTGAAGGCGTAATTTAAAAATGCCCTGAAAATGAAGATTCAAATGATGGGGGTTATGCCCTGCATCAGCACTGATAAATCTGCCCAGGGTGCTATGTAATCTCTGACTGTCTTCGGTTTGTATAGGCACTATAGGCCTCATGTGTCTTGGTTGTGGCTCATAGCAACCAATCAGAATCCATGTTCCCCCGCCCCTATGCAGGTTTCCAAAATGAAAGCTGAGTTCTGATTGGTTCTCATGGACAACAAGGTCACTTCTGCCTCTCATACATTTTTAATGCATCGGGCCCATAGTCTACTGTTATTATGCTTTACATCTAATAGTATTACAAAAAATCCTTTGACATATATATAGATTATTTTTCCCTCACAAAAATACAGAATAATATCATAAAGGTCACAAGGCCAGTCATCTGATATGTCATATAGATAATGTTCAAAATTATCCAGATAAGTGCAGTGGAGAGTTCATTGGTTGATGCTCTGGGAAAGAATGAACACATTTAGAAAACATTGTATTTCTAGACGTAATTGTTTAAAGCTCCTGTAAGAGAAGAAAATGTAACAAAACAGCATAAACGACTCATCTACAGTGAGGACATAGCACCACATGGATACTGCACACAGACAATAAATAAGCGGGGTGTCTATGAGTCCTCAGGGCGGAAGGCTTGGCTGGTGTCCTCGGGGTGCACCGGGGTAGTTCTGGTGCTCATGAGTGTGTAGATGTACGGCCAGATTTTGTTTGTCTCGGTTCCTGAGAATGAGTGAAGAATTCCTTTACCCCTGGAATAAGAAACAATGTTACCATACATAGGTCGTCAGCGATGATACCCTTCAGTCTAGGCAGTACCTTAGCATATCTCCCAACCGTCCCTCAAAGCAGACCTCATAGGGGATAGCTCTGCAAATATAACCCAAATTAAGCATTTTTGGGAGGTTACATAGGGGTTTTGGGTCGGAACTTGAAAATGGAGATTCAAATGTTGGGAGGTATGCTGTATTATACTTCAGAGTTGCAGTCACTATTCTGCTATATTACATTAGTATCCTGTACTGATCCTGAGTTACATCCTGTATTATACTCCAGAGCTGCACTCACTATTCTGCTGGTGCAGTCACTGTGTACATACATTACATTACTTATCCTGTACTGATCCTGAGTTACATTCAGAATTACATTCCAGTAGAACAGTAAATGCAGCTCTGGAGTATAATACAGGATGTAACTCCGGATCAGTACAGGATAAGTAATGTATGTACACAGTGACTGCACCAGCAGAATAGTGAGTGCAGCTCTGGAGTATAATACAGGATGTAACTCAGGATCAGTACAGGATAAGTAATGTATGTACACAGTGACTCCACCAGCAGAATAGTGAGTGCAGCTCTGGAGTATAATACAGGATGTAACTCAGGATCAGTACAGGATAAGTAATGTATGTACACAGTGACTCCACCAGCAGAATAGTGAGTACAGCTCTGGAGTATAATACAGGATGTAACTCAGGATCAGTACAGGATAAGTGATGTATGTACACAGTGACTGCACCAGCAGAATAGTGAGTGCAGCTCTGGAGTATAATACAGGATGTAACTCAGGATCAGTACAGGATAAGTAATGTATGTACACAGTTACTGCACCAGCAGAATAGTGAGTGCAGCTCTGGAGTATAATACAGGATGTAACTCAGGATCAGTACAGGATAAGTAATGTATGTACACAGTGACTCCACCAGCAGAATAGTGAGTGCAGCTCTGGAGTATAATACAGGATGTAACTCAGGATCAGTACAGGATAAGTAATGTATGTACACAGTGACTCCACCAGCAGAATAGTGAGTACAGCTCTGGAGTATAATACAGGATGTAACTCAGGATCAGTACAGGATAAGTGATGTATGTACACAGTGACTGCACCAGTAGAATAGTGAGTGCAGCTCTGGAGTATAATACAGGATGTAACTCAGATCAGTACAGGATAAGTAATGTATGTACACAGTTACTGCACCAGCAGAATAGTGAGTGCAGCTCTGGAGTATAATACAGGATGTAACTCAGGATCAGTACAGGATAAGTAATGTATGTACACAGTGACTCCACCAGCAGAATAGTGAGTGCAGCTCTGGAGTATAATACAGGATGTAACTCAGGATCAGTACAGGATAAGTAATGTATGTACACAGTGACTCCACCAGCAGAATAGTGAGTACAGCTCTGGAGTATAATACAGGATGTAACTCAGGATCAGTACAGGATAAGTGATGTATGTACACAGTGACTGCACCAGCAGAATAGTGAGTGCAGCTCTGGAGTATAATACAGGATGTAACTCAGGATCAGTACAGGATAAGTAATGTATGTACACAGTTACTGCACCAGCAGAATAGTGAGTGCAGCTCTGGAGTATAATACAGGATGTAACTCAGGATCAGTACAGGATAAGTATATACAAAGACATGAACATATGCTGTGACTTTCATTTACAATTGCAGTGTACTTTGGTTTCTCTCACTTCGAGGCCTGTGGTGGATCGGACACCATATGGCTGTGGCTTTTATGTAAGACAAAACCGTTCTAGGCTTCAGCATTAAACTCATCAAGTGAATGTAAAGACGACTGCAAGATCCACCAGCCAAGTGTTAAGCTGTGAACGTGGCCGGCTCAACAGTCGGGCTATTTTTGTCTCTGTCACAGAGACTATGCAGAGACTTCTTGTCATGAGACCCATGGCTGGCAGGATCAGGACGTTCCACAGGGGTACATGATATAAATGCTAGAAAACTAGAGTCAGGCTCGCATGACTAGGACCCCCGTTGTTAGCCACTTCTGAGACCTGCTTTCTGCACTCCATCAGGATCAGCCCTCTTTCCTATTACCCATTTTCAAACACCCTATTAGTTCAAAGAGCAAATTGGCCAATCCTCCGTCAATTAGCCGCAGCAGGGATCAGCTACAAAGAACTGCTGGAGGACCCCGCAGCACACGGATCTTCAATTACTTCAATGGGCGCCATGTAATACTTAATTTTTCCTGTGGTGGCGCTACAAGGAATTTAAAGATTACAGAGTGTGGGTGAATGCTGGTCTGGCAGAAATGAGCCAATCACTTTCCTTCCCATGTATAAAAATCTAATGGAAAGTTCTATGCTATGCAGGGTGCTGAATCCCCCAGAGATCGGGGAATCTGCAGCCAGCTGTACATTCCCCCTGCAGTGGCCACTACAGGTGAAATGTAGTATTACATTCTAGTAATTCAAATGAATGGCAGACCGTGTAATACTAATATGGGCTGAGTCAGAGATGCTGTTTGGTAGTGATTTTCTAAATCGGTCGTCCTCATGAAAAAGGTTTGCATTGTTCCCCTGGCTCACGCAGTCATGACAGCTCTCGACACATGGGATGACTCCTCTGATGTAATCAGCTGAATCACTTGTGCTGTAATAAGAATACTACTACTATGGGTACTTACTTGTATCGCTCTATCACCGGTTTGGCAACATCTTTGTATTGGCGCAGTCTGGTCACCACTGCGTCGGGCTTATCATCCTCCTGCTGGACAAGTGGCTCCCCGGTGACGTCATCAATGCCCTAAAACCAGACATTAAAAAGAAGAAACACTCAACCTGCAGCTCTCAGCATAACACAAACTGTATCTTTGAAGTATTCCACTTTACTATGAGTTGAGATAAAGAAATTTTGGGGAGAATTAAGTGAACAGTGATTGTCCACACAACGGAGACTTCTCCAGGAGGAGGTAAAAATGCAGTGAACCATTATATAATTATCTGTTCAGGTTCCTGTTCCACTGGCTTCATTGCTTGGCAGCCAGTGGCTTTCCCACAGTTGCAACACTGCAACTTCCAGCATGCCATGGCAGCCTGTGGTATGGTTAGAGCTTTAGTTTCACTAAAGATCCACAGCAATATTTTACAATTTACACTATTTTCTGCAGACGTCTTGGCTGTTAATCTGTAGAACCAGATGCCCTGGAACCAATATGATAAATGGCAACAAAACTGATCACTAGAATACAAACATTTATGCTGCAAGGAAGAATATTGCATAATACTGTACACACGGTGCTATATACTATGACAATCTGTGATGATACTGCTGCCATCTACTGGTAATGAGAGAGATGACAACAACAAGAGGAGTAACTAGAATAACATCCTATAAATATATCTGACTGCGATGAAAGATTTGTAACCAAATATGTCCTCACAGAAAGAAGATGATTTATTACTAATGCAATTTATCTTAATTCCATTTTTGCATTATGGTCAAATTTTTGTGAATAGGAGGCAGTATTATAGTAGTTATACTCTTGTACATAGGAGGCAGTATTATATATAGAGGCAGTATTATAGTAGTTATATTCTTGTACATAGGAGCAGTATTATAGTAGTTATATTCTTGTACATAGGAGCAGTATTATAGTAGTTATATTCTTGTACATAGGAGGCAGTATTATAGTAGTTATATTCTTGTACATAGGAGCAGTATTATAGTAGTTATATTCTTGTACATAGGAGCAGTATTATAGCAGTTATATGCTTGTACATAGGAGCAGTATTATAGTAGTTATATTCTTGTACATAGGAGGCAGTATTATAGTAGTTATATTCTTGTACATAGGAGCAGTATTATAGTAGTTATATTCTTGTATATATGAGGCAGTATTATAGTAGTTATATTCTTGTACATAGGAGCAGTATTATAGTAGTTATATTCTTGTACATAGAGGCAGTATTATAGTAGTTATATTCTTGTACATAGGAGCAGTATTATAGTAGTTATATTCTTGTATATATGAGGCAGTATTATAGTAGTTATATTCTTGTACATAGGAGCAGTATTATAGTAGTTATATTCTTGTACATAGGAGCAGTATTATAGTAGTTATATTCTTCTACGTAGGAGCAGTATTATAGTAGTTATATTCTTGTACATAGGAGCATTATTATAGTAGTTATATTCTTGTACATAGGAGCAGTATTATAGTAGTTATATTCTTGTACATAGGAGCAGTATTATAGTAGTTATATTCTTGTACATAGGAGCAGTATTATAGTAGTTATATTCTTGTACATAGGAGCAGTATTATAGTAGTTATATTCTTGTACATAGGAGCAGTATTATAGTAGTTATATTCTTGTACATAGGAGCAGTATTATAGTAGTTATATTCTTGTACATAGGAGCAGTATTATAGTAGTTATATTCTTGTACATAGGAGCAGTATTATAGTAGTTATATTCTTGTACATAGGAGGCAGTATTATAGTAGTTATATTCTTGTACATAGGAGGCAGTATTATAGTAGTTATATTCTTGTACATAGGAGGCAGTATTATAGTAGTTATATTCTTGTACATAGGAGGCAGTATTATAGTAGTTATATTCTTGTATACAGGAGCGGTATTATAGTAGTTATATTCTTGTACATAGGAGCGGTATTATAGTAGTTATATTCTTGTACATAGGAGCAGTATTATAGTAGTTATATTCTTGTATATATGAGGCAGTATTATAGTAGTTATATTCTTGTACATAGGAGCAGTATTATAGTAGTTATATTCTTGTACATAGAGGCAGTATTATAGTAGTTATATTCTTGTACATAGGAGCAGTATTATAGTAGTTATATTCTTGTATATATGAGGCAGTATTATAGTAGTTATATTCTTGTACATAGGAGCAGTATTATAGTAGTTATATTCTTGTACATAGGAGCAGTATTATAGTAGTTATATTCTTCTACGTAGGAGCAGTATTATAGTAGTTATATTCTTGTACATAGGAGCATTATTATAGTAGTTATATTCTTGTACATAGGAGCAGTATTATAGTAGTTATATTCTTGTACATAGGAGCAGTATTATAGTAGTTATATTCTTGTACATAGGAGCAGTATTATAGTAGTTATATTCTTGTACATAGGAGCAGTATTATAGTAGTTATATTCTTGTACATAGGAGCAGTATTATAGTAGTTATATTCTTGTACATAGGAGCAGTATTATAGTAGTTATATTCTTGTACATAGGAGCAGTATTATAGTAGTTATATTCTTGTACATAGGAGCAGTATTATAGTAGTTATATTCTTGTACATAGGAGGCAGTATTATAGTAGTTATATTCTTGTACATAGGAGGCAGTATTATAGTAGTTATATTCTTGTACATAGGAGGCAGTATTATAGTAGTTATATTCTTGTACATAGGAGGCAGTATTATAGTAGTTATATTCTTGTATACAGGAGCGGTATTATAGTAGTTATATTCTTGTACATAGGAGCGGTATTATAGTAGTTATATTCTTGTACATAGCAGGCAGTATTATAGTAGTTATATTCTTGTACATAGGAGGCAGTATTATAGTAGTTATATTCTTGTACATAGGAGGCAGTATTATAGTAGTTATATTCTTGTACATAGGAGGCAGTATTATAGTAGTTATATTCTTGTACATAGGAGGCAGTATTATAGTAGTTATATTCTTGTATACAGGAGCGGTATTATAGTAGTTATATTCTTGTACATAGGAGCGGTATTATAGTAGTTATATTCTTGTACATAGGAGCAGTATTATAGTAGTTATATTCTTGTACATAGGAGCGGTATTATAGTAGTTATATTCTTGTACATAGGAGGCAGTATTATAGTAGTTATATTCTTGTACATAGGAGCAGTAGTATAGTAGTTATATTCTTGTACATAGGAGGCAGTATTATAGTAGTTATATTCTTGTATATAGGAGCAGTATTATAGTAGTTATATTCTTGCACATAGGAGCAGTATTATAGTAGTTATATTCCTGTACATAGGAGCAGTATTATAGTAGTTATATTCCTGTACATAGGAGCAGTATTATAGTAGTTATATTCTTGTACATAGGAGCAGTATTATAGTAGTTATATTCTTGTACATAGGAGGCAGTATTATAGTAGTTATATTCTTGTACATAGGAGGCAGTATTATAGTAGTTATATTCTTGTACATAGGAGGCAGTATTATAGTAGTTATATTCTTGTACATAGGAGGCAGTATTATAGTAGTTATATTCTTGTATATAGGAGCAGTATTATAGTAGTTATATTCTTGTACATAGGAGCAGTATTATAGTAGTTATATTCTTGTACATAGGAGCAGTATTATAGTTATTATATTATTGTATATAGGAGCAGTATTATAGTTATTATATTCTTGTATATAGGAGCAGTATTATAGTAGTTATATTCTTGTACATAGAGACCGTATTATAGTAGTTATATTCTTGTACATAGGAGCAGTATTATAGTAGTTATATTCTTGTACATAGGAGGCAGTATTATAGTAGTTATATTCTTGTATATAGGAGCAGTATTATAGTAGATATATTCTTGTACATAGGAGCAGTATTATAGTAGTTATATTCTTGTACATAGGGGGCAGTATTATACACTGCGTGCAGAATTATTAGGCAAATGAGTGTTTTGACCACATCATCCTCTTTATGCATGTTGTCTTACTCCAAGCTGTATAGGCTCGAAAGCCTACTACCAATTAAGCATATTAGGTGATGTGCATCTCTGTAATGAGAAGGGGTGTGGTCTAATGACATCAACACCCTATATTAGGTGTGCATAATTATTAGGCAACTTCCTTTCCTTTGGCAAAATGGGTCAAAAGAAGGACTTGACAGGCTCAGAAAAGTCAAAAATAGTGAGATATCTTGCAGAGGGATGCAGCACTCTTAAAATTGCAAAGCTTCTGAAGCGTGATCATCGAACAATCAAGCGTTTCATTCAAAATAGTCAACAGGGTCGCAAGAAGCGTGTGGAAAAACCAAGGCGCAAAATAACTGCCCATGAACTGAGAAAAGTCAAGCGTGCAGCTGCCAAGATGCCACCAGTTTGGCCATATTTCAGAGCTGCAACATCACTGGAGTGCCCTTTTGGAGTGCCCACACAAGGTGTGCAATACTCAGAGACATGGCCAAGGTAAGAAAGGCTGAAAGACGACCACCACTGAACAAGACACACAAGCTGAAACGTCAAGACTGGGCCAAGAAATATCTCAAGACTGATTTTTCTAAGGTTTTATGGACTGATGAAATGAGAGTGAGTCTTGATGGGCCAGATGGATGGGCCCGTGGCTGGATTGGTAAAGGGCAGAGAGCACCAGTCCGACTCAGACGCCAGCAAGGTGGAGGTGGAGTACTGGTTTGGGCTGGTATCATCAAAGATGAGCTTGTGGGGCCTTTTTCGGGTTGAGGATGGAGTCAAGCTCAACTCCCAGTCCTACTGACAGTTTCTGGAAGACACCTTCTTCAAGCAGTGGTACAGGAAGAAGTCTGCATCCTTCAAGAAAAACATGATTTTCATGCAGGACAATGCTCCATCACACGCGTCCAAGTACTCCACAGTGTGGCTGGCAAGAAAGGGTATAAAAGAAGAAAATCTAATGACATGGCCTCCTTGTTCACCTGATCTGAACACCATTGAGAACCTGTGGTCCATCATCAAATGTGAGATTTTTTTTTTTTTTTAAGTTTTAGAAATATTTTATTCTGAATCATAGGCAGAAAATACAAAAGATACATCCACCCCACATTGGGGCACATATTATACAAATCATACATCTGAGAATGTAAGCATATTTAAGTACCAACACTGTAGGGAGAAGGGGAGGAGAAAAGAAAAAAGGAGGGGTTAACAGGAGGGGAAAGAGGAGGAGTTACTCCTACATCTCTGATACAATTGTTGTTTAGCTCTATTTACTACTAGGATGAGAAACCTCTCTATTTTTTCCATGGGGACCATATGGCTTCGAACACCTGCGACCTTTTGGATTCCCACCCAGCAATCTGCTCCATTCTGTAGATTGCATCACACTTTGTAATCCATTGGGAGATAGGGGGGGGCCTTGCGATTCTTCCAATTAAAGGCTATAAGAACCCTCGCAGCTGCCAGCAATTGGCCCAACAAGGAGATAATATGTCTATTCCCTTTAGTTTCTCCCAATATCCCCAATAGGCACCCTTTAGCTGAGGGAACAAACTTTACCCCACTGATCTGTGAACATATTATGCATATCCTTGTCCAGTATTCAGCAATATCAGGACATGACCACCATATGTGTACCAGTGAGCCCTCTGCATTGAGACATCTCCAGCATCTTGAATCACATTCTGGGTATATATGATGTAATCTTTGAGGCGTGAAGTACCACCTTGTGATCACCTTGTAAAGGTTCTCCTGTAATTTGACACATCTAGATACCCTTGGAGTGTTAGAGCAAATCTGTGCTATTTCCCTAGCTGAAAAGTGTACATCTAAATCAATTTCCCATTTACGGATGAAACGATATGAGTCGGGTCTGGTCTGGGAAACCAGCAGGGAATACAGTCGCGAGACTTTTTTCAGAGGAGGGACTTTAGAAAGGATCATTTGTTCAAATTGTGTTGTAGAGGCTGAAGTGGATATTTTCTTTTTCCCTAAGTATTGTTTGATATATAATTTGTGGATAAAGGATAACTTTTGCAATTTAGGGTGTTTTTCCCAATCCTCTATTAACTGACCTGCCGGATCTAATAGGTCAACCAATTGGAATGACAGTTCCTTAAGATCACCTGGTAAAGTAGAGCCAAATAACAAATGTGAGATTTACAAGGAGGGAAAACAGTACACCTCTCTGAACAGTGTCTGGGAGGCTGTGGTTGCTGCTGCACGCAATGTTGATGGTGAACAGATCAAAACACTGACAGAATCCATGGATGGCAGGCTTTTGAGTGTCCTTGCAAAGAAAGGTGGCTATATTGGTCACTGATTTGTTTTTGTTTTGTTTTTGAATGTCAGAAATGTATATTTGTGAATGTTGAGATGTTATATTGGTTTCACTGGTAAAAATAAATAATTGAAATGGGTATATATTTGTTTTTTGTTAAGTTGCCTAATAATTATGCACAGTAATAGTCACCTGCACACACAGATATCCCCCTAAAATAGCTTAAACTAAAAACAAACTAAAAACTACTTCCAAAAATATTCAGCTTTGATATTAATGAGTTTTTTGGGTTCATTGAGAACATGGTTGTTGTTCAATAATAAAATTAATCCTCAAAAATACAACTTGCCTAATAATTCTGCACTCCCTGTAGTAGTTATATTCTTGTACATAGGAGCAGTATTATAGTAGTTACATTCTTGTACATAGGAGGCAGTATTATAGTAGTTATATTCTTGTACATAGGAGCAGTATTATAGTAGTTATATTCTTGTACATAGGAGCAGTATTATAGTAGTTATATTCTTATACATAGGAGCAGTATTATACAGTTGCAAGAAAAAGTATGTGAACCCTTTGGAATGATATGGATTTCTGCACAAATTGGTCATAAATTGTGATCTGATCTTCATCTAAGTCACAACAATAGACAATCACAGTCTGATTAAACTAATAACACACAAAGAATTAAATGTTACCATCTTTTTATTGAACACACCCTGTAAACATTCACAGTGCAGGTGGAAAAAGTATGTGAACCCTTGGATTTAATAACTAGTTGAACCTCCTTTGGCA
Source organism: Bufo bufo (assembly GCF_905171765.1). Taxonomy (NCBI): domain Eukaryota; kingdom Metazoa; phylum Chordata; class Amphibia; order Anura; family Bufonidae; genus Bufo; species Bufo bufo. The sequence goes on from NC_053397.1 coordinate 217,502,214, forward strand.
GCAATAACTTCAACCAAACGTTTCCTGTAGTTGCAGATCAGACGTGCACAACGGTCAGGAGTAATTCTTGACCATTCCTCTTTACAGAACTGTTTCAGTTCAGCAATATTCTTGGGATGTCTGGTGTGAATCGCTTTCTTGAGGTCATGCCACAGCATCTCAATCGGGTTGAGGTCAGGACTCTGACTGGGCCACTCCAGAAGGCGTATTTTCTTCTGTTTAAGCCATTCTGTTGTTGATTTACTTCTATGCTTTGGGTCGTTGTTTTGTTGCAACACCCATTTCTGTTGAGCTTAAGCTGGTGGACAGATGGCCTTAAGTTCTCCTGCAAAATGTCTTGATAAAATTGGGAATTCATTTTTCCTTCGATGATGGCAATCCGTCCAGGCCCTGACGCAGCAAAGCAGCCCCAAACCATGATGCCCCCACCACCATACTTCACAGTTGGGATGAGGTTTTGATGTTGGTGTGTTGTGCCTCTTTTTCTCCACACATAGTGTTGTGTGTTTCTTCCAAACAACTCAACTTTGGTTTCATCTGTCCACAGAATATTTTGCCAGTACTGCTGTGGAACATCCAGGTGCTCTTATGCAAACTGTAAACGTGCAGCAATGTTTTTTTTGGACAGCAGTGGCTTTCTCTGTGGTATTCTCCCATGAAATCCATTCTTGTTTAGTGTTTTACGTATCGTAGATTCGCTAACAGGGATGTTAGCATATGCCAGAGACTTCTGTAAGTCTTTAGCTGACACTCTATGATTCTTCTTCACCTCATTGAGCAGTCTGCGCTGTGCTCTTGCAGTCATCTTTACAGGACGGCCACTACTAGGGAGAGTAGCAGCAGTGCTGAACTTTCTCCATTTATAGTCAATTTGTCTTACCGTGGACTGATGAACAGCAAGGCTTTTGGAGATACTTTTATAACCCTTTCCAGCTTTATGCAAGTCAACAATTCTTAATCGTAGGTCTTCTGAGAGCTCTTTTGTGCGAGGCATCATTCACATCAGGCAATGCTTCTTGTGAAAAGCAAACCCAGAACTGGTGTGTGTTTTTTATAGGGCAGGGCAGCTGTAACCAACACCTCCAATCTCATCTCATTGATTGGACTCCAGTTGGCTGACACCTCACTCCAATTAGCTCTTGGAGATGTCATTAGTCTAGGGGTTCACATACTTGTTCCACCTGCACTGTGAATGTTTACATGGTGTGTTCAATAAAAACATGGTAACATTTAATTATTTGTGTGTTATTAGTTTAAGCAGATTGTGATTGTCTATTGTTGTGACTTAGATGAAGATCAGATCACATTTTATGACCAATTTGTGCAGAAATCCATATCATTCCAAAGGGTTCACATACTTTTTCTTGCAACTGTAGTAGTTATATTCTTGTACATAGGAGCAGTATTATAGTAGTTATATTCTTGTACATAGGAACAGTATTATAGTAGTTATATTCTTGTACATAGAGGCAGTATTATAGTAGTTATATTCTTGTACATAGGAGGCAGTATTATAGTAGTTATATTCTTGTACATAGGAGGCAGTATTATAGTAGTTATATTCTTGTACATAGGAGCAGTAATATAGTAGTTATATCCTTGTACATAGGAGCAGTATTATAGTAGTTATATTCTTGTACATAGGAGCAGTATTATAGTAGTTATATTCTTGTACATAGGAGCAGTATTATAGTAGTTATATTCTTGTACATAGGAGCAGTATTATAGTAGTTATATTCTTGTACATAGGAGCAGTATTATAGTAGTTATATTCTTGTACATAGGAGCAGTATTATAGTAGTTATATTCTTGTACATAGGAGGCAGTATTATAGTAGTTATATTCTTGTACATAGGAGGCAGTATTATAGTAGTTATATTCTTGTACATAGGAGCAGTATTATAGTAGTTATATTCTTGTACATAGGAGCAGTATTATAGTAGTTATATTCTTATACATAGGAGCAGTATTATAGTAGTTATATTCTTGTACATAGGAGCAGTATTATAGTAGTTATATTCTTGTACATAGGAGGCAGTATTATAGTAGTTATATTCTTGTACATAGGAGCAGTATTATAGTAGTTATATTCTTGTACATAGGAGCAGTATTATAGTAGTTGTATTCTTGTACATAGGAGCAGTATTATAGTAGTTATATTCTTGTACATAGGAGGCAGTATTATAGTAGTTATATTCTTGTACATAGGAGCAGTATTATAGTAGTTATATTCCTGTACATAGGAGCAGTATTATAGTAGTTATATTCTTGTACATAGGAGCAGTATTATAGTAGTTATATTCTTGCACATAGGAGGCAGTATTATAGTAGTTATATTCCTGTACATAGGAGCAGTATTATAGACGTTATAATCTTGTACATAGGAGCAGTATTATAGTAGTTATATTCTTGTACATAGGAGCAGTATTATAGTAGTTATATTCTTGTACATTGGAGCAGTATTATAGTAGTTATATTCTTGTACATAGGAGCGGTATTATAGTAGTTATATCCTTGTACATAGGAGGTAGTATTATAGTAATTATATTCTTGTACATAGGAGCAGTATTATAGTAGTTATATTCTTGTACATAGGAGCAGTAATATAGTAGTTATATTCTTGTACATACGAGCAAGGCAAGCTGCATACTTCTTTACATTTTTTGATCAATTTCTGGCATTATGTACAAAATGGAGACTCTGCCACAACTGTGCTATGTGAACCACTACTGATTCTAAGCATGAAGGAGCCATAGTGCTGTAGTAGTGGTGTGTCCTTGTCATCATTTTACCCTGTAAAGTGGCACCCTGGCCACTGGCTGTGCAGAGAATGACAGAGCAGTCCTCTTTTATGAGTACTGATCCCTGCACAGTTAGGTAGGTGGAAGCGCTCCTGGGCAGGGAAAAACAGTGAAGGGGAATGCAGCGCTACACCAAATGAACAGTTAAGTGCACTGAGGGGAGGCCCTAGCCACTTTGTGCACCCTTGCTCCTCCTGCTTCCTATGCCAGCCCCTTTCTCCATCTTGATTGACAGGACCCGATTTCTGCATAGTTGTTTTGCCTGGCTCTGTCAGTAGCAGCAGCAGCTCCACCCAATATAGGCCTCATTCACACGGTCGTTGCCCGGCTGTGACCGTATTGTGGCCCGCAAACAGCGAATCCGTAATATGTGGGCACCGGCCGTGTGCTCCCCGCATCACGGATGTGGACCCATTCACTTGAGTGCTTCTGTGGTGTTTTTGTCCGTGCCTTTGCACCGCAAATAAATAGAACATGTATTTTTTTGCAGTGCGGATAGATCACAGACCCATTCAAGTTGAATGGGTCTCGATCCGTCCCGACCGCCCATGCATTGGGGACCGCAAATTGCGGTCCCCAGTGCACGGAACGGCCGTGTGTATGAGGCAATAGTCAAACTCCTTAATACAAAGCGACCAGCACTAAATGTTCTTACGTGCGCTTGAGGAGGGTTAAATTCCAGATTGTAGACTCTCCCGCTGGGCAGGTGGACCCACCGTGTGTTCAGACGATCCTTTAGGGTCTCAAATGGGATGTTTAACGTGATTACCAGGTCCAGGTCACTCATCTTATCAAGAGCCTCTGCCTGCACCAGGGTCCTGGGAAAACCTAAACACCAAGAACATAGTCAGATATTCAGACCCTTGTAAATTTCCTGCGGGGTTTAAAAAAACAAACAAACATGGAACTTTCATCAAAGCTGCAAATGCAAAGTGCATTCAGTGACACTGGTCAGGTCCTAACAAGCCCTTAGTAATTCTGTGTAAGATGATTATTAATTGCCGTGTTCTCAGCGTCGCCCTGGGGCAGCTCGGCAAATGAGTAGCTTTCCACTCGGCCTCCTCACCTTGTGACTAGGACCCTGAGGTTGATGCATTCTTTGCAAATATTTCACTCCTTTTACTAACTGGAAAACCTCAGTGATAAATATTGTTTTATTCTCACCTGTTTTTCTGTTCTGATTGCATTTTTGAATTGTGTTTTATACTCATTATTATGTTGGCAGACATTTTGCTCTGAGATTTGCTTTTACAGCAGCCACAAGGTCATAGGACACCTCAGTCAGAAAGCAGCTTGACTTGTACGGAAGAGTTAGGCTGGGTTCACACGGGCGTTTGGGGAAAATGTGCGGGTGCGTTGCGGAAACACCCGCGATTTTTCCGCGCATTGTAATGCGTTTTGCACTCGCGTGAGAAAAATCGCGCATGTTTGGTACCCGAACTTCTTCACAGAAGTTCCGGCTTGGGATCGATGTTCTGTAGATTGTATTATTTCCCCTTATAACATAGTTATAAGGGAAAATAATAGCATTCTGAATACAGAATGCATAGTAAACTAGCGCTGGAGGGGTTAAAAAATAAATAAAAATAAATTAACTCACCTTAGTCCACTTGATCGCGTAGCCCAGCATCTCCTTCTGTCTCCTTTGCTGAACAGGACCTGTGGTGAGCATTAATTACAGGTAAAGGACCTTTGGTGACATCACTCCGGTCATCACATGATCCATCACCATGGTAAAAGATCATGTGATGGATCATGTGATGACCGGAGTGACGTCACCAAAGGTCATTTACCTGTAATTAATGCTCACCACAGGTCCTGTTCAGCAAAGGAGACAGAAGGAGATGCCGGGCTAAGCGATCAAGTGGACTAAGGTGAGTTAATTTATTTTTATTTTATTTTTAACCCCTCCAGCGCTAGTTTACTATGCAGTCTGTATTCAGAATGCTATTATTTTCCCTTATAACCATGTTATAAGGGAAAATAATAAAGATCGGGTCTCCATCCCGATCGTCTCCTAGCAACCGTGCGTGAAAATCGCACCGCATCCGCCCTTGCTTGCGGATGCTTGCGATTTTCACGCAACCCCATTCACTTCTATGGGGCCTGCGTTGCGTGAAAAACGCAGAATATAGAGCATGCTGCGATTTTCACGCAACGCACAAGTGATGCGTGAAAATCACCGCTCATGTGCACAGCCCCATAGAAATGAATGGGTCGGGATTCAGTGCGGGTGCAATACGTTCACCTACCGCATTGCACCCGCGCGGAAATCTCGCCCGTGTGAACGCAGCCTTACTGTGAGCACGATCTGACATGTGCAGAAGTCACTGTGCAGGGAAGGGGAGGAGGTAAGCTGTCTCCATCATTTGGTGGATCCTGTGTTATCTGCCTCCAGCTTTGTAATAAAGGTGTTGTCTTATGGCCCTGAGATGATAAATAGATGACACAGAGTACGGGCCATTCACACTAACAGCATTTCTGCTGGTAAGAAGCAGCGATCAATGCTTGTTTAGCTTCATTAACATGGGGCGATCAGCAGTTCTGCACGTGAATCATCATTAGTGCCATCATTCAGGCACATACAGTTTCATTACTGTTAGTAGCACGTCCCCTGTTTACACAAGATGAAGTGCTGCTGACAACTGGTGACGTTTATACCTACATAAAAGATGTGATCGACGCTCGCCTGATGGCTAATCAGCGAGTATATTTACATGGGGCAATAATTGGAAACGAGCGTTCAAACAAAAAGCAATTATCCTCCCGTTTACTGGCCCCTGTAAATAGACCTTAGGCCTCTTTCACACAACCGTATGGCTATTTCAGTTTTTTGCGTTCCGTTTTTCACGGATCCGTTGTTCCGTTTTTTGTTCCCGTTTCGGTTCCGTTTTTCCATTCCGTTTTTCTGTATACAGTAATTACATAGAAAAAATTGGGCTGGGCATAAAATTTTCAATAGATGGTTCTGCAAAAAAGGAACGGATACGGAAGACATACGGATGCATTTCTGTATGTGTTCAGTTTTTTTTGCGGACCCATTGACTTGAATGGAGCCACGGAACGTGATTTGCGGACAATAATAGGACAAGACTCAAAATGTAGCGGAACGGAAATGCGGACATACGGAAACGGAATGCTCACGGAGTACATTCCGTTTTTTTGGCGGACCCATTGAAATGAAGGGTTCCGTATATGGACCGTGTACAAAACGCAAAAAACTTTGGAGTGAACGAGCCCTTAAAGGGGTTGTTCACCCCAGGGGAATTTTATTTTACAAAACAGGACCCCCGATGGGAATTATACTTACCTGACCCCTCTGGGTTCTGGCTCTAGTGTTCCCTCTCGAGTGCCACAGCTCTCCGGTCTTCCCATGTAAACATCCGGGTTTGATAAGGGTCAGCTAACTGCAGCGGCGACGTGTCACCCATGCGTCAAGTGACCGATTGACATGATGCATGATAAGTGGGAGCCCTGGTGTCAAATCTGCATTGGGGCCCAAGAGCTTCAAGTTGTGCATCAAACGAATTCTGAAACTTGGAGACCATCAGACTTGTGCAGACAGATGCATCTCGCACAACTTAGCTAAACCCAAGTAATACACAGTACTCTGACATTGTGGGGGATGTAGTGTTCTCCACCACATGCTGTCACGCAGTGCATTATATGGTGGTAATAGAAAAGATAATTCAGTGAACCAGCAGGGGGCAGCAATGAGCTATGAAATCATACAGCCAAATAAAGGCTGTGACTGCAGCTCTGGTTATGACTACAGAACAAATATGGCCATACACATTAGATGTATGTTGGCGGAACCAGATGTACTGCAGTACCCGCTGAACATTAAACGTGTATAAGGACTAAAATATATGGCCAGCAATGAGTCCGCGATTATATGTCTGCTCAGCTCTTACGAGAAGTGCACCCTCTCCCCAATACTTTTCTCTCAAAAGGTGAGAAACAATGTGACCACTATGTCTGTGATCCATTGTTCCCAGTCTCCTAAATGGCAGATCAACCCAGTTACATAGTGATACATGAGGAGCCACCATATTGCTCCATAGGCAGATTTACTTTTCAGATGTCTGGGAAAGGTAGAAGCAGTCCATGGCCGGAATTTTCTGTCCGTGCCTCTGCCCCGCCAAAACATAGTGCATGCACTACTTCTTCGTGGTGCAGACCATCGGATGCAAATCGTGGACCCCATTCAAGTGAATGGGTCCGCATCCGCAGAAGGCGGGCACACAGTCGGTGCCCGTGCATTTCAGGCCCCTAATTTGTGGTTCGCAGCACGGGCACAGCTGCTTGTGTGCATGAGGCCTTACTACTGAAATGTCGCCTGTTTTGGAGGCTTTTGCACCTCGTTCGATTTTCGTTTTTTTTTTTACAATTTCAGAATTTTTCTAACTTTTAAGACTTTTTTTCCGATCTATTTATGTAGGTGCGCCGTTTTGGCGCCTGAATAGGGCTGGTGTACTTTTCTTTGGCTGTTTGGAGTGGTGAAGTGCAAATTTCATTGCATTAAGGCCTCATGCACACGACCTTTGTGTGTTTTGCGGTCCGCAAACCGCGGATCCGCAAAATACGGATGGCGTCCGTGTGCGTTCCGCAATTTGCGGAACAGCACGGACAGCCATTGATATAACTGCCTATTCTTGTCCGCAAAACGAGGACAAGAATAGGACAGGTTATATTTTTTTTGCGGGGCCGCGGAACGGAGCAACGGATGCGGACAGCACACGGAGTGCTGTCTGCATCTTTTGCGGCCCCATTGAAGTGAATGGTTCCGCATCCGAGCCGCAAAACTGCGTTTCGGATGCGGACCAAAACTACGGTGGTGTGCATGAGGCCTAAATGTCAGACTTTCCTGGAGAAATGTGACTTTTCTCTGCAAAGATGCGACTTTTTTTCACGTGCAAATACATTAGACCGGTCAAAGTGAATATGAACCTGTCTAACTGAAAAACAACCACTAGAGGTCAGACTAAGGCCTCATGCAGATTAGGGCTCTTTCACACTTGCGTTGTCCGGATCCGTCGTGCACTCCATTTGCCGGAGGTGCCCGCCGGATCCGGAAAAACGCAAGTGAACTGAAAGCATTTGAAGACGGATCCGTCTTCAAAATGCGTTCAGTGTTACTATGGCAGCCAGGACGCTATTAAAGTCCTGGTTGCCATAGTAGTAGTGGGGAGCGGGGGAGCAGTATACTTACAGTCCGTGCGGCTCCCGGGGCGCTCCAGAATGACGTCAGAGCGCCCCATGCGCATGGATGACGTGTCCATGCGATCACGTCATCCATGAGCGTGGGGCGCCCTGACGTCACTTTGGAGCGCCCGGTGAGCCGCACGGACGGTAAGTATACTGCTCCCCCGCTCCCCACTGCACTTTACCATGGCAAACAGGACTTTAGCGTCCTTGCAGCCATGGTAACCACTCTGAAAAAGCTAAACGTCGGATCCAGCAATGCGCCGAAACGACGTTTAGCTTAAGGCCGGATCCGGATTAATGCCTTCCAATGGGCATTAATTCCGGATCCGGCCTTGCGGCAAGTGTTCAGGATTTTTGGCCGGAGCAAAAAGCGCAGCATGCTGCGGTATTTTCTCCGGCCAAAAAACGTTCCGGTCCGGAACTGAAGACATCCTGATGCATCCTGAACGGATTTCTCTCCATTCAGAATGCATTAGGATAATCCTGATCAGGATTCTTCTGGCATAGAGCCCCGACGACGGAACTCTATGCCGGAAGAAAAGAACGCAAGTGTGAAAGAGCCCTAAGGCTACTTTCACACTTGCGGCAGAGAGATCCGGCAAGCAGTTCTGTCGCCGGAACTGCCTGCCGGATCAGGCAAAACGTATGCCAACTGATGGCATTAGTAAGACTGATCAGGATCCTGATCAGTCTTAAAAATGCCTGATCAGTCGAAAAAATGCATTGAAATGCCGGATCCGTCTTTCCGGTGTCATCCGGCAAAAACGGATCCGGCATTTATTTTTTCACCTTTTTTTCAGTCTGCGCATGCGCATACCGGAAGGACGAATCCGGCATTCCGGTATTCTGAATGCTGGATCGGCACTAATACATTCCTATGGGAAAAAATGCCTGATCCGGCATTCAGGCAAGTCTTCCGTTTTTTTAGCCGGAGATTAAACCGTAGCATGCTACGGTTTTCTCTTTTGCCTGATCAGTCAAAACGACTGAACTGAAGACATCCTGATGCAAACTGAACGGATTACTCTCCATTCAGAATGCATGGGGACATACCTGATCAGTTCTTTTCCGGTATAGAGCCCCTGTGACGGAACTCTATGCCGGAAAAGAAAAACGCAAGTGTGAAAGTACCCTTATCCTATTTTTGGTCCGCATCCGATCTGCATTTTGTACAGGTCAGATGCGGACCCATTCACTTCAATGAAGCACACTGTCTGCTGTCCACATCCGTATGTCCGTTCTGCGACCACGCAAAAAAATAAACCATGTTCTATTCTTTTTCGTATTACAGAGAAGGTTAGGACAGTTTTATTATGGTCCGGACGTTCCATAACATGCAGAAGGCACACTGTCAGCATCCGTGTTTTGCGGATCCGCAATTCGCAAACCGCAAAAACAGCGACTGCTATGTGCAAGAGCCTTAATAGCAATACGCCAAGTCTAATTCATCAACAGATGTGCGACTTTTAGTAAATTCTTGGCAAAAGAAAGACCTCCGAATGAAATATGCTGTCTAATTTTATGGCCAAAAACAGACAAGCTTGATAAATGTGCCCCACTTTACTCAGAATCCAAATATAGCAACTCTCAGCGGTGGATCGCTCGGCTCGCGCGTCGATGAAGAATGCAGCTAGCTGCGAGAATTAGGCCTTATGCACATGAACCGTGTCCGTTCCGTTTTTTTTGAGGACCGTACACAGAACCATTCATTTCATTTCCGTTCTGCAAAAAAATAGAACATGTCCTATTATTGTCCACATTACGGACAAGGATAGGACTGTTCTATTAGGGGCCAGCTGTTCAGTTCCGCAAAATACATACGGTCATGTGCATGAGGCTTTAGTGTGAATCACAGGACACATTGATCATCGATACTTCGAACGCACATTGCGGTCCCGGGGCTACGCCTGCCTGAGGGTTGATCAGAATCCAAATAAAACAAATCCTATCATCATACAAATGCATATGTCACAATCCACCACATAAAGCAGGCTGATAGCAGGACGGGTGTAGTCTGCGGCAGCGGCTGTGATTATTATCAGTGGGTTTTCTATGAACCTGACAGTTGTCACATGGAAGGATTTCTTACAAAATAATGAGTGTCAGGTCGGCTGCAAGGAAAGGTTCTCACTCCTGTGCCCTGTAGATGGTCTAATGAGGGTTCATAGCTGCGGGATCAAAGACATCATACGTTCATATGGATAAAACAATCTTCTCCTCACTATAAAGTCATTTGTAAGTCATTTTAATGCCATGGTTTATACAAAAGTAATCTTGCTAAATTATACCTTTATAATTTGGTAATTTCATTGGTTTAAAGGGTTTGTCCAAAATTAGAAAAACAAAAAACAGATGTAATACCGGAAACAGCCACATGAGCAAGAGGGGTGCTGTTTTGGGAAAACTTCCAATCTTGGACAACCTCTTTAAGGGTACTTCCATACACTGACATTTTCCATCATGCAATTGTGGGCATAAATCAGTAACAGCAAAGTGCATAACATGTAAACAAATTTCATCCACATGATGCAGAAAAAAATCTGTGCGGAATTGTCAGCGTCATACAGTGCAGATTTTAATCCCGAAGCGCGTCAATTTATGCTACGGATCTCTGCCACGGCACGGACAGCCTTTAATATAACTGCCAAGAATGGGACAGGTTATATTTTTTTTGCGGACCACGGAACGGAGCAACGGATGTGGACAGCACACGGAGTTCTGTCCGCATCTTTTGCGGCCCCATTAAAGTAAATGGGTCCGCATCCGAGCCGCCAAAACTGCGGCTCGGATGCAGACCAAAACAACGGTCCTGTGCATGAGGCCTTAGGCTAGGTCTACACGACGACATGTGTCGTGCGACAGATAGGGCACAACTACACTGCAACATTTGTTGCGCGACTATTTTTATAACGATAGTATATGGTGTCGCACTGCGACATGCTGCGACTGCGATGCGTCAGTTGCAGAAAAATCAATTTTGAATGTATTTTTTGCGACTATTGCATCACAGTCGCAGCATGTCGCATGTCGCAGTGCGACACCATAGACTGCCATTATAAAAATTGTCGCAAAGCAAATTCACTGATTTTCTGCAGCAAAATACGCCCCATGTGGTCGTACCTAGGCTTTCACGGACAACATTTAGCCTTCCCATGGGTCAGCAACCATGAATGTTCCATTCACTTGTATCAGGGCTCCGAGAACAGCTGAGCAAGTGTGTATGCTGGGAGTTGTAGTTTCACACCAGCTGGAGTGTTGGAGGTTGCTGACCATAGACTTTAGATAACGGTCAGGTGTGGGCTAATAAGCTTCTCAAGTGCCTTTATACAAGACAGAACTTTTTGGTAGGGATACATTATTCTTTATCATTCAGCTGCTGCAGAACCTCTTTTTAAAAAAGTAAAGTTGCACTTCTGCACCAATGTCTAGCATGAAACCTCCTCAACCTTTTCACGATGAAGCTCTGCAGAAGCTGTTTTATGTTCTGCAGGTCAACTCGGGCGCAGTGTTGTATAATAGATACTGCAGCTGCTGAAGAACTTCTTTTTAAAAAGAGTGTGAGCAAAACATGTCAGTCACTCGGTGGTTGGCACCAGCAGAAGGAGCTTTGTACACGCTGGCAGTGACAGACTGCTGGAAGAGATGAGCAGTGTCTAATCTCTGTATAATCATCAGAATGAAATGTTTGTATCCAGGTATTACAGAAGTCCATTCAGATTCAGGATGTGGGGGGTGGAAGACTGGAAACTGTTCACATTGTGCAGGCAGCTGCCTCTCTAATCACCTTGATAATGCCCTGTGCTCTGTTCCTATGCATTGTGGAAAATGTAGTGTTCACCACATGCTGCTGTGTAATGTATGGTGATAACACAAAGACTGCACACTGGACCAGCAAGGGTCTGCAATCAGATTCAAAGTCATAGAAGCCTGACAAGACATTATTAATGAAGCTCTGGAAGTGACTAGAGTACAGCTACATACTGATAGCCTATAGGCCTATTCGATGTAATACGTAGATCTACAAAGGAATATAAAACATAAAAATCACACAATTTCTACTGTATATGGTCTGTTTTTGTGGCTTCAGGAATCCAGGCAGAATCTGGAGCACTTCTCGGTACGTCCCTCTGCGCTGCCGTCCATGCTGGGATGTGAATATAAAATCCATTAAACATGAATTTCATTTCAACCCAAATGTACTATGGCACAGTCTTCTTAAAAAGTAGAAAACATCCACAACTCAGATTTCTCTTTTAAAATCCCTTTCAAAAAGGGATTATGAATATTTAAAGGGGTCCTCTCACTTCAATAAGTGGCATTTATCATGCAGACAAAGTGAATACAAGGCACTTACTAATGTAATGTGATTCTCCATATTGCCTCCTTTGCTGGCTTGATTCATTTTTCTATCACATTTTGTCTACTGGAGACCGAGATGGTCTGAAATCCAACTCAGGTCTCATCAGCGGCTCAGTCTGCTGCTTTGACCTCCATGCTTTTAGGGCTCATGCACACGACCGTGCCGTTTTTGCCGTCCGCAAATTGCAGATCCGCACAAAACGGATGCCGCCTGTGTGCCTTCCGCAATTTGCGTAACCGAACAGGAGGCCCATTATAGAAATGCCTATTCTTGTCCGCAAAACGCGGACAAGAATAGGACATGCCTCATCATTTTTGCGGGGCCACTGAACGGAGCAACGGATGCGGACAGCACACAGAGTGCTGTCCGCATCTTTTGCGGACCCATTGAAATGAATGGTTCCGTATACGGACCGTATACAGAATCAAAATACGGCCCGTATACGGAACGCAAAAAACTTTCGTGTGCATGAGCCTTTATACTGCATTTCTGCTTGGTTGTTGTATAAGCACAGGCTCAGCAGTCATTCCCTTAGAACTAGGTTACACATGCATTTGACTGTTTTGGATTATAAGAGTGTCTCCATACACACATGTGAGACCACCTCTCTTATATGCTGCAGAGACAGGGGGCCAGGTGGAGTCCGAGTTTCAGGCCTCATATGTGACTGGGATAGGTGCCCTCACTAGTGTTTTTGCACCGGCGCCTCCACCTATCCTAATGGAGTTGCACACGTTTAGCATGGAAGTTTTAGCAAATTCAGCTCTGCTCCTTCTAAATATATCTGCATAAATCCAGATTGAGGCAAGATTTGCACATTAAAAATTCAGTTTTAATCATCTTCTGGCTCCTGAATGCAAATCTGCCGACCTATAAGATTTAGGGCCTCTTCTCCTCCTTAATAAAGGCAATGGCATGACATAATAAAGCGCCAGAAATTGCTGTCAGAAATATAAATCTCCCACCTCACATCCCAATCTGAAGCATACTGGCCTGAGATCAGTCTCACGGTTTCCATAGCGCTACATTGTCACATTTATTTTGGAACAAACATTTTATTTATTTACTAATTTATTGTGGAAAGCAACAAAATTAACAAGAGCGTTTGAAATCCCATCACTGAATACAGTCACAGGGGAACATTTACTAAGACCAGCTTTTTACGCCGGTCTTAGTTCCAAGTGGATGAGGTGAGTAATGTTTTTATTATTTTTAACCCCCAATTGACATTGGACTTTGTATTCTGTATTAAAGAATGCTATTATTTTCCATTAAAACCATGTTATAATGGAAAATAATAAAGTAAATGGTGTTCCGGGTCGCTCATCCCTCGTCTTCTTAAACGCACTTGCTTGCGGATGCGATGCGATTTTCACGCAGCCCCATTAATTTCTATGGGGCCTGCGTTGTGTGAAAAACGCAGAATTAGGCCGCATGCACACGGCCGTTGTGCGGCCCTTCCGTGCTCTGGGGACCGCAATTGCGGTCCCCAATGCACGGGCAACAACCGTGCAGCGGGCCGGACCCATTCAACTTGAATGGGTCCGTGGTCTGTCCGCACCGCAAAAAAATATGACATGTCATATTTATTTGCGGTGCGGAACAATGGAAAGCACTCCGTAGTGCTTCTGGTGTTCCGTTCCATGACTCTGTTCCGCATCTTCGGAAATGCGGACCCATTCAAGTGAATGGGTCCGCATCCGTGATGCGTGGTGCACACGGCCGTGGATTGCCGACCCGCCGTGTGCATGAGGCCTAATAGAACATGCTGCGGTTTTCACGCAACGCACAAGTGATGCGTAAAAAACATTGCTCATGTACACAGCCCCATTGAAATGAATGGGACAGGATTCAGTGCGGGTGCAATGCGTTCACCTCACGCATTGCACCCACAAGGAATACTCGGCGTGTAAAGGGGGCCTAAAACCAGCCATGCCGTTAAATATTGTCGCACAGCCAGTTAAAAAAAGGAGACTTGAAACTATTTTACGCCTAAAATAGTCACAAGTCCCTTAGTAAATGTGCCCCACCAGTCTGGGAAGAATCTGTGGGATCAGATGGGGAAGTAGATCCCCTAGGCTGGCATCCAACCAGAATGCAGGAAAATATAAGCCCAATCTAATGGATATGGAGACAGCTTGGATATTGGATCAGACTACACATGGTTTATTTGTAGTCTGTAACCATGAGAGCACGTGGGTTTGCATAGGAGCTGGTACACTACATGATGGAAATTTTTTACTTAAGACTGTTTGCAAAGTTGCTTTATTTAATTTTTTAAGATGCACAGAAGCAATGAATAAATGGGGGCAAAAGTGGACGTAGCCTTTAAAATGTGCTATGCTTTTCTACAGCTGGAGGCATGCCGCCATGGCTCTTTAGAAAAAACAGCTGCAGCTGCCAATAACGGGAAAACCACAGCGACTGCTGCATTTCCTGCTGCACCTTTCCTTCTGTATCTAAAGTGCTGCACCACAATGCAAAGTCTGACCAAAGCCTAAGTCCATCATATGAGCTTACCCTAAGGCCTCATGCACACGTCAGTATGTATTTTGTGGTCCATAAATTGTGGATCCTCAAAATATGGACACCAGCCGTGTGCATGCTGAATTGTTTGCAGGCCCAACAGTAGAAACGCCTATTCCTTCTGCAAAACAGACAAGAATAGGACAGGTTCTATAATCTGTGAGACGGACATTCGGATGTGGACAGCACACATGTGACATCCATGAGCTGTCCGCATTTTTTACAGTCCCACAGAAAGGAATGGATCTGCATCCAAATGTGCATGTGCACGAGGCCTCAGTGTGAGCGTTGGAATTCAGCTGCAGATTTGCGGTCGTACTTGCTGTGGATCCAAACTGGGATTCAGGCCCATTCAATGGGAAGAATTGACATGTTTATTCTTCCAAGAATTGTAAGATTCACACCATGTGAACTGCATTGCAGATTCCAATTGGGAAACTATGCAGGGTAGCATGCATGAGGTTTTCTGGTGGAAAATTCACTGTGTGAACTTACCTTAAAAGAATTGACATACTATCATATTGCTCAGGTAGCTCATTGCAATCTTGTATAAACTTTATTCATAGGAAAAATCTACAAAAAATATATATAGTATCCATTCCTGGAAAAGCTGGCTGAAAACCAAAATGTCTGCAATACCAGCTTCCACAGGGGTCACCACCCAGCTGTTCCAGATCCCTCTGACACTTTTCATATCTTTCTGAAACAAAGCGGATTTATAATTGGTGGGTCTGGGAAAGAAAGGTGACAATCTCTGTGGGAGCTGTAACAATCACCATGCTGGTTGTCACTGAGCTTTTCCAGAGCTGCAATCTCCTGAGTTACATAACAGGGTTACATCTCGTTACATAACATTTATATGAATGGACAAGGTTTTGGTAGGGCGCCTGGGGGGCGATCTTGCGGATCCAGCTAGTAAAGGACGAGCAGGAAGCGTGCATCCACTCTAGCTGTGGGTGAACTAAGTTCTACTTTTACATAAAACATAATCCTAAATCTCAGATCGGTTCTGTTAAAAATTAAAACACTGTATTGAAATGAAGGACAAGTGACGATGGGGCGGGGATGGGGGCGACACAGTGTAACAGCCACAAGGTTCTGTTATGACAGAGCGTTGAGTCATGCCTTTCCGTTAATGCCACATCTGAGCCAGGCAGATAGACTCCACAGACCACAACTAGTATTTCACAATGAAGGATTAGCAGGCGCTGGAGCTTCTTACCGTACAAAACTATTCTTTCTGATGCAAAGAGGAAACTAAAGAGTCCAGATTGTAGTGAAAGTGGATCTGTTACCAGACGATGCTGCCCTACTGTATGTAAATGGACAGGCAAGGGCAGATTGGCCATAGACTCTACAGGGAATTTTCCCGGTGGGCCGATGCCCAGGGGGCCACCCAAGCTCTCCTGATGGCCACAGGCCTCAGTTGCCCTCCTGAAATCAATTGTATTACTGTTCTCAGGACGGTGATACATTTGAATATGTCACGGCACGGCTGAGGATGGGGGAAACCCTCAGCCGTGTGATGCCAGAAGATGATGGTCGCTACTAGGCCAGGACAGGAATCAGGTCACCTCCTATCGCGTCCCTAATTCTGACCCTGACTCCTAGCTTTATGAGCCGACCCTGATGGTAGGAGGGCTCATTACTCCGGAACCTTGGGGTCCCTACTAGCCCTCAGGGTGGCCCTGAACTAGGAGCAGGGTAAGACGACCTGTTCCTCCTGATCACGGACGAACAGGAGTCTCACTGGCCAAGCTGCAAGGAGATGGGGAACATAAACAGACATATGGATATGACAGGTGAACCAAGCAGTTCCACACTAACCTGCCACAGCCTTGCTGACTGGAACCCGCGCTCAGATACGCTGTCCACACAAACACTAGGGAGACAGCACACACATCAAAACACACAGGTAACCAGGACATCCATAGCTGCAATAAATATCAAGAGCATAAAAACATCAACTTAACATCAGACATTCCTTTTATGACCGCAAGGGTGGCCCTTACAGGAAAGATGGTATATGAACCAGGAGGATGACTCCAGCAAACCGCATGGCTGAAGTACCCCTCAGCAACTGCCTTCCAGCAGGAAGCTAAATAGCCCAAGAGGCCACACCCACACACACACTAGGAAAGGGGTTAACCCTTCCACTACCAAACAAGGTAAGTGTCACTTAAAGGGGAAGTGTAGACACCACAAACTCCCTCATACCAAACATAGAAAGTGCACACTAAAACCACACAGCATGCCGTGACAGCGAGCGCCTAGCAACCGCTCAGGCCGCTCCACTGCCAACAACCTTATGTTGCCAACGGCAACCACACGTGAGGCAAGATACAGAGCACACACCTGTGGTTGAGAACATAAAACAATCCGCTGACAACTGCATGCGAACCAAGGAGTCACGACCACAACCATGGTCGTGACAGAATACTGTGGAGAGGGTGGCAGTATTTTGTGCTGCAATGTGGTATTTGGGGCGGTACTTTGTGCTGGACTATGGTATTGCAGCCCCTGTATACTTCTGTAGTCCGTGCCTACTTATACTTTTACTTATGTCGCCCCGTCGTCTATCAATTTTTTTTTAAATCAGATCATTTTTATTGAACATTTTACAGTGTAAATACACGTTTTTCCACAATACATACAAGGATGACATAGAGACATATTGTCCATAGGACTAATAACAAAAAGGGCACCAAATTATGTGTATTAATCCAGTTCCAATCCAACCCCCCCTCCCCATCCCACCCCACCCTAACCTACAAAATACAAAGGCACATTTTTAAACATTTCTATTCAGACATCGAAACGACAGCCATGGATCCCACAATTTTTCAAATTTCGCTGGACATCCACGCTTCTGGTACACCATCCGTTCATAACTCAGCATTGTGTCAACGTCGTCTATCAATTTAGTCCCGCCTACAACATGGGGCCCCTTTTATTTTTTTTTCCATGGCCACTTTGAATTCCCAATCCGTCCCTAGGGACATGTCTGCTTTACGTAAGGGGACAGGTCTGCTCTACGTAAGAGGACAGGTCCAGGTCTGCTCTAAGTAAGGGGACAGGTCTGCTCTAAGTAAGGGGACAGGTCTGCTCTATGTAAGGGGACAGGTCTGCTCTACGTAAAAGGACAGGTCTGCTCTACGTAAAAGGACAGGTCTGCTCTACGTAAAAGGACAGGTCTGCTCTACGTAAAAGGACAGGTCTGCTCTACGTAAGAGGACAGGTCCAGGTCTGCTCTATGTAAGGGGACAGGTCTGCTCTATGTAAGGGGACAGGTCTGCTCTATGTAAGGGGACAGGTCTGCTCTATGTAAGGGGACAGGTCTGCTCTATGTAAGGGGACAGGTCTGCTCTACGTAAGGGGACAGGTCTGCTCTACGTAAAAGGACAGGTCTGCTCTACGTAAAAGGACAGGTCTTCTCTACGTAAGAGGACAGGTCCAGGTCTGCTCTACGTAAGGGGACAGGTCTGCTCTACGTAAAAGGACAGGTCTGCTCTACGTAAAAGGACAGGTCTGCTCTACGTAAAAGGACAGGTCCAGGTCTGCTCTACGTAAGGGGACAGGTCTGCTCTACGTAAGGGGACAGGTCTGCTCTACGTAAGGGGACAGGTCTGCTCTACGTAAGGGGACAGGTCTGCTCTACGTAAGGGGACAGGTCAGCTCTACGTAAGGGGACAGGTCTGCTCTACGTAAGGGGACAGGTCTGCTCTACGTAAGGGGACAGGTCAGCTCTATGTAAGGGGACAGGTCTGCTCTACGTAAGGGGACAGGTCTGCTCTACGTAAGGGGACAGGTCAGCTCTATGTAAGGGGACAGGTCTGCTCTATGTAAGGGGACAGGTCTGCTCTAAGGTCTGCTCTCCTATTAGCCAAAATGCACAACTGTGCCACTTGGCCATTAGAAACAATCAGAGAGTACAAAGGACACATAAGCCAGAATTAAACCGGACGATTGAGCTAGCTACCGGAGGAGACGGCTGCTATTACATGCAGCGATTTCATCCTGCTCTTGTCACGGCCTCGGTGTGTGCCGCAACATTTTTTCGCCACGCATGCTGGTTGCCGGTGGCAACTTGTTTTTATGCATGTGTGTGCGCTTTGCCTTTTAGGATGTTTCTTTTCCCTGCTTTGGTGTGCACGGGGTTAAGGTGTGCTTGGTAGGTGTGGTGGGTGTGACCTCAGGCCTCCTATATGTTGGTGTGGTGGAGCCTGAGTGTCAGTTTGGTTTGTTTGTCAGCTTGGTGTGGAGCTCTGCTTCTGGGCTGAATGATACTGTCTGTGTGAGCTATCCTTATTTGTTATTATGTCACGGCGGGGAGTGGGGAAAACCCCCCACCGTGCAAAGGCAGAGACTGCAATGCCAGATAGGAAGGAACAGGAAGTAGGTCACCACCTAGCACAACCCTGAACTCACCTTAGACTCCTACCGCATGAGCCGCCTCAGAAGGTAAGGGGGCTCATGCTCTCCAACCTATGACCCTACTATCCCTACAAAGCCCTAGGCCTAATGACAGGGCAGAGACCACCCATTCATCCAACACCACGGATGAATGGTGTCTCAAACGGCCCAGTGGCAAGCAGGATAGAAGGCCATGGGCTAAACAGTACGGCAGGTAAGTTACACAGTAACATAACTATGCAATCCTCACTTACCTGCCGTAGCCATGATGGACCGTGGCTCCAAGCTGGAAAAGCCCACAGGCGAGTCTTCACTTAAACCCCTCCGGGAAAGCCCGCCCCTTTCGGAGCCTCATACAACAATCAAACCTACAGGCAAAACCTGCACCATAACTACATACTCCAGGTGGGGGGAGGAATGACAGAAACACACCGGAGGGGACAACAGACAAAGCAAGAAATACAAAAGAGGCTGTCAGATCACTAATGCATAGATAATCTTTCAGACCTTCTGGGACCTGTCACAGATGTGACAGCTCTAAGGGGACAGGTCTGCTCTAGGTAAGGGGACAGGTCTGCTCTACGTAAGGGAACAGGTCTGCTCTACGTAATGGGACAGGTCTGCTCTACGTAAGGGGACAGGTCTGCTCTACGTAATGGGACAGGTCTGCTCTACGTAATGGGACAGGTCTGATCTACGTAAGGGGACAGGTCAGCTCTAGGTAAGGGGACAGGTCTGCTCGAAGGTCTGCTCTCCCATTAGCCAAAATGCACAATTGTGCCACTTGGCCATTAGAAACAATCAGAGAGTACAAAGGACACATAAGCCAGATTTACACAGGCCGATTGAGCTAGCTAGCGGAGGAGACGGCTGCTATTACATGCAGCGTTTTCATCCACAGCATGAGGAGGAGCGATCGCTATGCCATCGTTTGTCCCATGCTGTGGTTTGCCGACGGCAGATCGTTAATTACACAGCCGATCTGCTGCCCGCAAACAATGATTTTTAAGTGTGCTTAAAAATCACAATTGCCCGATGAACGAGAGTTTGCTCATTCATCGGGCAATCGGCGGCAGTATTACACTGCAAGAGGATTGGTAACGAACATTCATACGAAAAATCGGCCAGTGTAATACAGCCTATAGTTTATGAGTCTGATGTATTTATGAGGAGACCTAAATTGTAGACTGATAAATGTTATGATACATCTTCATATAGTGTCACGACCCGTGGTTAGGTCGTGACTCTGTGTCTTCACATGCGGTTGCCTTTGGCAACGTGGTTTGCATGTGAGGCACTTTTCCTTGGATTTGGTGTTTCCCCATTTTGGTATGCACGGGGTTAAGGTGTGTCTGGTAGGTGTGGTGGGTGTAACCTCAGGCCTCCTTATATGTTGGTGTGGTGGAGCCTGAAGGTCAGTTTGATTTTGGTTGTCAGCTTGGTGTGGAGCTCTGCTCCTGGGCTGTTTGTGATTATGTCTGTGTGAGTCACCCTTATTTATTATTCTGTTTCCTTTGCTGTGTCTGTTGTCCCCTCCGGTGTGTTTCTGTCATTCCTCCCCCCATCTGGTGTATGTAGTTATGGTGTGAGTTTTGCTTGGAGGTTTGATTGTGGTGTGTGACAGCTCCGGAAGGGGCGTGCTTTCCCGGAGGGGTTAAGCGAAAACATGACTGTGGGTTTCCCAGCCTGGAGCCTCCGTCCATCTCGGCTACGGCAGGTAAGTGTTATGTTGCTGTGTGACTTACCTGCCGTACTGCTTCACCCATAGCCTTGCATCCTGTCAGCTACTGGGCCTCTGGAGACGCCTGTCATCCGTGTCGTGGATGCACAGGTATTCTCTGCCCTGTCATCAGGCCTAGGGCGTAGCAGGGATAGCAGGGTCCTAGGTTGGGGAGCATGAGCCCCCTTACCTTCTGAGGCGGCTCATGCGCTAGGAGTCTAGGGAGAGCTCAGGGTTACATTAGGAGGTGACCTGCTCCCTGTTCCTTGCTATCTGGCGTTGCAGCCACAGCTATTGCACGGTAGGGGGTTTTCCCCACTCCCCGCCGTGACCTATAGTGGTCAGATTTCCATTTCTCAGACATTAAACCCCATACCTCCTCATTTACGAAAGACAGGCATTTCACAGTAAAAGCCAGCTGGAGAAGAATCCGACCATTTATTGAGGTGCATCTTCTGCTGTCTGTGCCAGAATTGAAATCTATTCCAGCCAAGTGCCTGAGTAGATTTCTAGTCTAATGAAATACAGACGCACAGGGCGCAGGTGCGAGAATTCGGCCGCGTTGGAGGCTGTCAATCTAGAGGAGATGGGCGGGCTGGAGGGACGAGCTGGGCGGCAGACATGGTGAGTAGACGGAGCCTCTAGGTGCTGAAAAGACTCCCCCATAGCACCTAGAGGCTCATTTGCATAGCAATAAAAGTCATACAGCTAATTAGGTCAAAATGTAGTGGTAGAAACCCTTTAAGATCCGGGGATTGGGCCGGCCGCTCCATAAGGTCAATCTTGTTGGTCTGGAACCGAGATGTTGCACGTTTACTGGTGTGTTTGGGTTCGTTGTCTTGTTGGAACACCCATTTCAAGGGCATTTCCTCTTCAGCATAAGGCAGCATGACCTCTTCCAGTATTCTGATGGATTCAAACTGATCCATGATCCCTGGTCTGCGATAAATAGGCCCAACACCGTAGTATGAGACACATCCCCATATCATGATGCTTGCCCACCATGCTTCACTGTCTTCACAGTGTCCTGGGGCTGAATTCAGTGTTTGGGGGTCGTCTGACAAACTGTCTCCGGCCACTAGACCCAAAAAGAACAATCTTACTTTCATCAGTCCACAGAATGTCTCTTTAGGCCGTCAATGTGCTCTTTGGCAAATAGTGTCTTTTTTCCAACAGTGGGACTTTGCAGGGACTTCTTGCAGATCGCTTGGCTTCACATCGGCGTCCTCTAATTGTAACAGTTCTCACAGGTAACTTTAGACCTTCTTTCATCTTCCTGGAGCTGATTGTTGGCCGAGTCCTTGCCATTTTGGCTATTCTTCTATCCATTCGAATGGTAGTGTTTCGCTTTCTTCCATGTCTTTCAGGTTTTGGTTGCCATTTTAAAGCATTTGCGATCATTTTAGCTGAGAAGCCGATCATTTTCTGCACTTCTTTATATGGTTTCCCCTCTCCAATCAACTTTTTAATCAAGGTACGCTGTTCTTCTGAACAATGTCTGGAACGACCCATGTTCCTCAGAATTTCAGAGAGAAATGCACTGTGACCAGCATGTACAACATTTGCTGCCTTCCTTCCTTAAATAAGGGCAATAATTGCCACCTGTTTTTCAAAGAATGAATGATCTCACTCATTGAACTCCACACTGCTATTATTTTGAACATGCCCCTTTCAATAAGTGAATGAATTACAGAGAATCACCAGCATGCATGTCATGTCTGTTGGGTCTGTTGGGTTTCTATTACTCTACACCTGCTAGTAAATTATTTGCCATGAAGAAATATAATTTCTACCAAAAACAGTGATTGATCAGGTTAGTGATGTCTGACTGCTATTATTTTGAACACAACTGTATATATGCAATTTAGATATTTTTTAGTAATTATGTAGTAATCTTTTGTTAGTGCTCCACCTAGAAATAGTTTTTTTTTATTTTTAACTGTAATATATTGGCTTATGTCTATAGGTAGCACAATAATCCAATGTATAAAAATACCCTAGCCATCTGTCTATGCTGGAGCGAGGATCATCATGAAGTGCAAAATCTGATCTCTGTGTATAAATCAGGACGCTGTGTGGACCGTGGTATGTATGTAATCACACAGCTGCATTGCTGTTGTACAGTGACATTTCAGGCTGGAGTGCAAGGCATCCTGGGCGTGCAAACACACTTGCAGAACATTCTGAGACTCTGTGTTAGGGCTCATGCACACAAACGTATTTTTTGTCCGCATCCAATCTGTATTTTTTGCGGGTTGGATGCGAACCCATTCACTTCAATAGGGCCGCAAAAGATGTGGACTGCACACCTGTGTCCACATCTGTATGTCCGTTACATGGCCCCGCAAAAAAATAGAACATGTCCTATTCATGCCCTTTTTACCGACAAGGCTAGGATAGTTCTATAGAGAGTAGAACGTTCCATTCGGCACGGAACATACACGGCCGGTATCAGTGTTTTGCGGATCCGCAATTTGCAGGCTGCAAAAAACGCAATGGCCGTGTGCATGGGCCCTTAGAAATATAATCGTTCTGTAGTTTATAGAACCTGGATGACATTTTACGTTGGCTTTGCCGGATAGGTTGTCGCACTCCTGATAAAAACTCAACATAGTATCCAGACGATGACCAGATGGACACAAACCAGATTTTTTTTGCATGCAGCTTGTAACTAGAGTATAAGACACAATATTACAAAGTGTAAAATAGAGTAGAGCTATATTTCAACCCATTCAGAAATGAGAGGTGTAATCTCACCGTCTAGCAGCCAGCTGTGCGTCGTCCTCTTCTCCAACTCCGAAAGCATGACACGAGTGATGAGCTTATCAGGGACGGGAAGACCTTGTTCCATATACTGCTTGGCTAATACTCCGGCCTCTACCAGCAAGGAGAATAAAGAAAGATCTATAAATGGATTTTACTTCCACCAGGTAACATGTAACAAGAATTCATTGCACTTCTAAGGCGTAAAAAAAATTAGGAACACAATATGAAGGGTATGTATACTTTTTCAACCAATTTTTTGTTGCATCAGTGCTTTGAAAATGAAACAAAAATTAGCAAAAACAAATATTCTGTTGTATGTATGTTATATGTATACAGCTCCTGTGTCAATCTGTGTGTCTGCACAGTTGCAAACAAACCAGATCAGGGACAATAACTGATCCTCGGTAGTGCAGTCGGTCATTTCCATGTTATTTCAAAAAACTGTTGGACTGCGGGGCCAACAAAATGTTAGGAGGCTGGAAAAATCTGTGAAAACCATCAACGAGGAGGAAAGT
Organism: Bufo bufo; assembly: GCF_905171765.1. Lineage (NCBI taxonomy): Eukaryota > Metazoa > Chordata > Amphibia > Anura > Bufonidae > Bufo > Bufo bufo. The sequence goes on from NC_053397.1 coordinate 217,526,523, forward strand.
ATTATTATTCACGCAGCTCATGAAATTCCTGTTTGCTTTGGATCCAGAGGAAGAGAAGAAACAATAATTGTGTTCATTGTGCGATGTTTTTGTCATTGGATGTCTGGTAAGGGCGAGATAAGAAGAGTGAGAGTGGAATTAAAGTGAGCAGGTCACCAGAACAGGTCCCTTTAAATTCAGTACATCATAATAATGCTGAACTAGAGGGCGCTAAATAACACATTAAGGGCTCGTTCACACGACCGTTGATGTCCCGTTCCCATATGGAGGACCGCATTTGCGGATCCGCAATACACGGGTTGTCATTCCGCATCACGGATGCGGACCCATTCATTTCAATCCGGAAGCACGGAACGGAACACTACGGAAGCACTATGGAGTGCTTTCTGGGGTTCCATTTCGTGCCTCCGCACTGCAAAAAGATAGAACATGCTCTATCTTTTTGTGGAACGGAGGGATCGCGGACCCATTCAAGTGAATGGGTCTGCGATCCCCATGCGCCTGCCCCACGGAAGGTGCCCTTGCATTGCGGACCGCAATTTGCACGGGACACCAACGGCCCTAAGTGCTGATCTGAGTGTGAGGTAATGGCTGCCTTCATACACCCATCCTCTCTGTAATGTCAGCCGCCCCGCGGTCCCCAATCCACGGAATGGCCGGGCAACGGCTGTGTGCATGAGGCCTTAGGCTACTTTCACACTTGCGTTTGGGGTTCCGCTTGTGAGTTCCGTTTGAAGGCTCTCACAAGCGGCCCCGAACGGATCCGTACAGCCCCAATGCATTCTGAGTGGATGCGGATCCGCTCAGAATGCATCAGTATGGCACCGTTTGGCCTCCATTCCGCTCAGCAGGCGGAACCAAACGGATCCGTCCTGACTTACAATGCAAGTCAATGGGGACGGATCCGTTTGACGTTGACACAATATGGTGCAATTGCAAACGGATCCGTCCCCCATTGACTTTCAATGTAAAGTCAGGAGTCCCTATTAATATACCATCGGATCGAAGTTTTCTCCAATCCGATGGTATATTTTAACTTGAAGCGTCCCCATCACCATGGGAACGCCTCTATGTTAGAATATACCATCGGATTGGAGTTAGATCGTGAAACTCAGATCCGACAGTATATTCTAACACAGAGGCGTTCCCATAGTCATGGGGACGCTTCAAGTTAGAATATACTGAGAACTGTGTAATAACTGCCCCCTGCTGCCTGGCAGCACCCGATCTCTTACAGGGGGCTGTGATCAACACAATTAACCCCTCAGGTGCCGCACCTGAGGGGTTAATTGTGCGTATCATAGCCCCCTGTAAGAGATCAGGTGCTGCCAGGCAGCGGGGGCCAGACCCCCCTCCCTCCCCAGTTTTAAATTCAATTGTGGCCAGTGCGGCCCCCCCTCCCTCCCCAGTATTATATTCATTGGTGGCCAGTGCGGCCCCCCTCCCTCCCCAGTATTATATTCATTGGTGGCCAGTGCGGCCCCCCTCCCTCCACAGTATTATATTCATTGGTGGCCAGTGCGGCCCCCCTCCCTCCCCAGTATTATATTCATTGGTGGCCAGTGCGGCCCCCCTCCCTCCACAGTATTATATTCATTGGTGGCCAGTGCGGCCTTCCTCCCCAGTATTATATTCATTGGTGGCCAGTGCGGCCCCCCTCCCCAGTATTATATTCATTGGTGGCCAGTGCGGCCCCCCCTCCCTCCCCTGTATTACATTCATTGGTGGCCAGTGCGGGCCCCCCTCCCTCCCCAGTATTTAATTCATTGGTGGCCAGTGCGGCCTCCCCTCTCCCCCCCTAATTAAAATCACCCCCCCATCATTGGTGGCAGCGGAGAGTTCCGATCGGGGTCCCAGTTTAATTGCTGGGGCTCCGATCGGTTACCATGGCAGCCAAGACGCTACTGCAGTCCTGGCTGCCATGGTTACTTAGCAATTTTAGAAGCATTATACTTACCTGCACTGTCTGTGACCGGCCGGGCGCTCCTCCTACTGGTAAGTGAAAGGTCTGTGCGGCGCATTGCTTATAGCACAGACCTTTCACTTACCAGTAGGAGGAGCGCCCGGCCGGACACAGACAGCGCAGGTAAGTATAATGCTTCTAAAATTGCTAAGTAACCATGGCAGCCAGGACTGCAGTAGCGTCTTGGCTCCCATGGTAACCGATCGGAGCCCCAGCGATTTAAACTGGGACTCCAATTGGCTGCCATGGTAACCGATCGGAGCCCCGATCGGAACTCTCCGCTGCCACCAATGATGGGGTGCGGCACCTGAGGGGTTAATTGTGCTGATCACAGCCCCCTGTAAGAGATCGGGTGCTGCCAGGCAGCAGGGGGCAGTCATGTACACAGTTCTTTTAGTATACTCTAACTTGAAGCGTCCCCATCACTATGGGAACGCCTCTGTGTTAGAATATACGGTCGGATCTGAGTTTTCACAAAGTGAAAAATCAGATCTGAAAAAAAGTTATGCAAACGGATCCGCTCCGAACGCAAGTGTGAAAGTAGCCTTAGGTGGATGTCCTGAGAGGAAATAAAAAAACAGCAGGGTGGTCACAAGTATGTAACAGCAATCTAGACAAAAGAGCACATTTTTTATTAATTTCAACTGAAACATGGTTATATTTTGCATGATTAAACTGAGGGGATACTTAATCTTTGGACAACCCTCCACCGTGAAGGATTTCTCTGTGGTTTATAACCCCGGAGACACACAGTTATGCATAGGAGCTCTATACACAAAATAAATAACTCTAGTTACACAGTTGCAAATTATTATACGCTGCAATAAAAAAAGAATGGTTGCAAAGTTAGACATATACACTAGCCTTTCCAAAAAATCGTTGTAAAAAATTGCTGTTGCAGGAATGCATTGCGCTGTGTTCTTGTATTGACAGATGATAGATCTTGCTGAACAAGCGACAGATGGAGCAAGAAGCAGAGAAGCCGGGATGTTATGCACAGCGTGAACACAATAGATTTATCAGAGGGAATCCTGCCAAGTATCTCACACCACCCAAAACCCTCCCTTGCAAAATGGGATCTGCTTTGATATCATTTATAATGCACAGACCTGAGAAGATGCGTCAGTCTCTATGTCCCCATAAAGCAGCGACATCAAAGCCTCTTATATTGACGATGTGTATCATTTAAAGAGGTTTCCGAGAATAATATTCTATCCACCACTGATCTAATCACGTGAATCTAAGGCAGTTTGTAATATACTTGCATTTTGAAAACTGTCTCCATTTCCTTTTTCGATACTGGATCACGTGAAGCCGTCTTTACAATTTATTCTACTTTTTAGTGACACCCCCTACATGCCTCCCATGATTTCTTTCTGCCTATTCAGTCTCCACATGTGGGGGAGTTCGTCAGTAAAGTCATGTACACAGGGGCAGACCGGCCATAGAAATGGTGTCATGTTGGCTTGAAGCCAACCGTGCCACCACTTCTGGGTTCAGCGACGTGAATGGCGCATGCGCAGTATGCATTTTGAAGCCGAAGATGTTGTGCACACGCCCCGTTCTAGACAGCGAGTGCGCAGGCCGTCAATTTAAAGGGAGGGGAACAGCTGGCCCTAATAGAACAGTCCTATCCTTGTCCGTAATGTGGACAATAACAGGACATGTTCTATTTTTTTTGTGGAACGGAAATATGGAAACGAAAAGCACACAGAGTAGCTTCCGTTTTTTAGCAGACCCATTGAAGGGAATGGTTCCGCATACGGTCCACAAAAAGAATGGAACGTACACAGAAAGAAAATACGTTCGTGTGCATGAGCCCTAATGGCAAGGAAGTCTCCAATTCTTTTTTTATGTCTTGTCGGTATTTCTATAAGGCCCCATGCACACGGCCGTTGTTTTGGTCCGCATTCACTTCAATGGGGCTGCAAAAGATGCGGACAGCACTCTGCATCCGTTGCTTCGTTCCGTGGTCCGCCAAAAAAATATAACCTGTCCTATTCTTGTCCGCGCTTTGCGGAGAAGAATAGGCAGTTATATTAAAGGCTGTCCCCTTTCCCCTCTGCTATTTGCTATAGCTATTGAGCCACTTGCGGACATGATTAGGCAGGATCCGGGAATTGTGGGGTTTAGATATGGTACTCATGAGGAAAAAAATCACTTTATATACGGATGACATTATGTTATTTGTGGGTTCACATGGATCACTCACCAGGATTTTTCAAGTATTTGAACAATATGGTAAATATGCTGGACTCAGTATAAACTGGTCTAAATCAGCTTGTATCCCGATTGATTTACACCGGAACTGTTGGAAATTAAGATGATTAATGAACCTGTTAAATATCTGGGAATTCAGATTACCCCGGATCCTAATGATTATGTCCGACTGAATGTGGTTCCGAAAATTCAGGAATTTAGGAAGAAAATAGAGGTATGGAAAAGATTATACATGTCAATGGCGGGTCGCATTTCATTGGTGAAGATGTGTTTACTACCTGCCCTGAATTATATTCTGTGGAACTCACCAGTGATAATCCCTAAAAGATATTCTAAAATAATAGCTAGTTTACTAACGGATTTAATATGGCGAGGGGAAAAAATGAGGATAAAGGCACAGATACTGTGTATCCATGAGAAGGAGGGTGGACTATCTGTACCAGACTTGGAACTTTAATTCATTTTAGGGATTATAAAAAATATGATAACATGGAGTAACACGCAAAGTTCTAAGAATATAATAGCAGGGAAAAATAAAAGATTGGAAAAATGTAATATCTTTCAAATAATGGAAACAGGTATTCTGGCCCAACAGGGATGTAAATATACACCTTTAGGCCTCTTTCACACGAGCGTGTCCGGATAAGGTCGGGATGCGTTGCGGCAAACCCGCGCGAGTAGGTACCCAATAGCTGTCAGTTTTGACTGCGATTGCGTTCCGTTGTTCAGTTTTTACCGCACGGGTGCAATGCGTTTTGCACGCGCGTGATAAAAAACGGAATAGTACCCAGACCCGAACTTCTTCACAGAAGTTCAGGTTTGGGTTCAAGGATGTGTAGATTGTATTATTTCCCCTTATAACATGGTTATAATGGAAAATAATAGCATTCTGAATACATACAGAATGCATAGTACAATAGGGCTGGAGGGGTTAAAAAAAAAATAATAATTTAACTCACCTTAAGGCCTCTTTCACACTACCGTTTTTTTTTCCCGTTTTGCGGGCCGTTTCTTGCGTTCCGTATACGGAACCATTCATTTCAATAGTTCCGCAAAAAAAACGGAATGTACTCCGTATGCATTCTGTTTCCGTATTTCCATTTTTCCGTTCCGTTGAAAGATAGAACATGTCCTATATTTGGCCGCTAATCACGTTCCGTGGCTCCATTAAAGTCAATAGGTCCGCAAAAAAAACGGAATGCATACAGAAATGCATCCGTATGTCTTCCGTATCCGTTCCGTTTTTTGCGGAACCATCTATTGAAAATGTTATGCCCAGCCCAATTTTCTCTATGTAATTACTGTATACTGTATATGCCATACGGAAAAACGGAACCGAAACGGAAACACAATGGAAACAAAAAAATGGAACAACGGATCTGTGAAAAACGGAACGCAAAACACTGAAATCGACATACTGTAGTGTGAAAGAGGCCTAATCCACTTGATCGCGCAGCCCGGCTTCTCTTCTGTCTTCCTCTTTGAGGAATAGGACCTTTGATGACGTCACTGCGCTCATCACATGGTCCATCACATGATCTTTTACCATGGTGATGGATCATGTGATGATCGCAGTGACGTCATCAAAGGTCCTATTGCTCACAGATGAAGACAGAAGAGATGCCGACTGCGCGAACAAGTGGATTAAGGTGAGTTTAATTTTTATTTTATTTTTTTAACCCCTCCAGCCCTATTGTACTATGCATTCTGTATTCAGAATGCTATTATTTTCCATTATAACCATGTTATAAGGGAAAATAATAATGATCGGGTCCCCATCCCGATCGTCTCCTAGCAACCGTGCGTGAAAATCGCACCGCATCCGCACTTGCTTGCGGATGCTTGCGATTTTCACGCAGCCCCATTCACTTCTATGGGGCCAGCGTTGCGTGAAAAACGCACAAAATAGAGCATGCTGCGATTTTCACGCAACGCACAAGTGATGCGTGAAAATCACTGCTCATGTGCACAGCCCCATAGAAATGAATGGGTCCGGATTTAGTGCGGGTGCAATGCGTTCAACTCACGCATCGCATCCGCGCGGAATACTCGCCTGTGTGAAAGGGGCCTTAATTGTGTTGATGGCTAAAAGTTGGAAGACGGCAAAAGAACTATGGTCCCAAACTGGTTTTCATGTTGACACCATATTATGGGACAATATTAATCTTACAGAAATAAAGTTAATTGAACAGAAGACCTGGTGGAAATACGGTATATATGAAATAGGCCAGGTATGGGAAGAGGGGGAAATAATTTCCTACGAAGAGTTAAAAAGGAAATACCAATTGAAAAATATAGAGTTGAGGTTTTATTACTTACAACTAAAACACGCACGGTATAGGATGATAGGGAAAGGCACACAAATAACTATTCTGCCGCAGCCTTTGGTTAACATTACTAAATTAATACCTGGCAAGAAACTGGTCTCAAGAATAAAGAATATACCAATGTCTGTCGCACCAAAAGAACAACAGAAGAGCAGCTGACAATCTGATGCATAAATGGCAGGGTGCCTTGAACCCCTTATGGCTATACAGGCAAAGAACAGGGTCTCAAGGAATTTCTCCTATAGAATAACCCAATTTAATATATTGTATTGTCTTTACTACTCTCCCAAGAAGTTAATGAAGTGTTACAAAGCTAAAGTTTTTACTTGTCAAAAATGTGGAAAGATAGGAGTGGACGATATACATATATTATGGACATGTGTAAAAATTCAAGATTATTGGGTAAAGATTATTGAAAAAATAGAGGAATACCATCAGTTTATAGCGCCTAGGCACTTCGAGGAATGTATCTTAGGGGTGATAGATGGAGTGGAGGCCCCCCGACATAGAGAGATAGCAATTAAACTACTGTTTCAAGCTAGGAAATGTATAGTTGGACATTGGGGGGGGAGTGTTGTTCCCACAGTTAAAGGCCTATTGCACACGACCGTATGGCTTTTTCAGTGTTTTGCGGTCCTTTTTTCACGGATCCGTTCCGTTTTTTGTTTCCGTTGTGTTTCCGTTTCTGTTCCGTTTTTCCGTATGGCATGTACAGTATACAATAATTACATAGATAAAATTGGGCTGGGCATAACATTTTCAATAGATGGTTCAGGAAAAAACGGAACGGAAACAGAAGACATACGGATGCATTTCCGTATGTGTTCTGTTTTTTTTGCGGATCCATTGACTTGAATGGAGCCACGGACCGTTATTTGCGGGCAATAATAGGACATGTTCTATGTTAAAACGGAACGGAAAAACGGAAATACGGAAACGGAATGCATACGGAGTACATTCAGTTTTTTTTGCGGAACCATTGAAATAAATGGTTCCGTATACGGAACGCAAAAAACGGCCAGTAAACGGGAAAAAAAACGGCCGTGTGCAGGAGGCTAAAGAATGGGAGACCCTCACTAGGGTGTTGCTGGCCAGAGAGGAATTCCATTTGGTTGGGATTAAGAAAAAACATAGATTTGCCAGGTTATGGCAGAAATGACTAAATAAAAACGGAGGACCAATGAGGGAGGGCTGGGCCTTTGGAGGGGGGGGGGGGGGACCAGCGAATATTATGTCCCTTTTTTCTTTTTTTTCGAGCAACTGATATGTCAGGGGTGGGGGGTTGGGGAAATACCTGTAATGTAAGAATAGGATGACTGTTGAATAACCTTGTAAAATTTGGAAAAACGGCTGTCCGTGCCGTTCCGCAAATTGTTGCGGATCCGGGTGCGGTTAGGAACCACGGCATCTCATTTCCCAATTGAAGTCAATGGTAAAATGGGTTTCTGAGACAGACCTGGCACTTCCCAAGTTGTGATGACTGCACCTGTTGTTGACGCAAAACGTAAAACATGCCCGTCTGACCGCATTTGTTATACAGTTAATCAGCCGGTTGCTGAGGTATCACTATTTGGTATCACTATTTGAAATTATTCAGAATGCTGAAGAACCTCAAAAAAATTCACAACAGTTCAAACAAAAGTCCATAAACAATCGTGTGCAAAAAATGCACCCTAAGGCTGGGTTCACACTTGAGCGTTTTACAGCGCGTTCAAACGCGCTGTAAAACGCTCAACACATGAAAACCAATCCTTCCCTATGGCCCTGGTTTTCACTTGAGTGTTTTACAGCGCGTTTGAACGCGCTGAAAAACGCTCTACGCTCAAACAAGTTCTTGAGCTTCTTTGGGGCGTTTTGACGCGCGTTTGTGGCCATAGGACACTGCAGTCAATCACACAAACGCGCGTCAAACACGCGTTTACTATTGCAAAAAACGCACATAAAAACGCACGACAAAAACGTGCGTTAAACGCGCATATCAAATACGCTCAGGTCTGAACCCAGCCTAAAAGCATGACTATATACACGGTAACCACGTGTTCCTTAACCGCAGCATGACCGCGCCACGGCTGCACCATATGGTTGTACCCTAAATGCCGCTTCCAGACAGATGGCAGAAATACAGGATTCTCTAAGTTCCTCATTTTCTCTCTTTGCTGTCATTGTAATCCTGTTTACAGACAGAGTATGGAAACTTGTGCACAACTACTGATTCTCACAGCTGAGGTTTTGCTACAACTGTATCCAGTCTAAACAATCTTCTGTGAGCTAAACACATCAATTCAGGAGCACTCATCTGTCTCCAGTCTTGATAGAGTGTTACCATGTGTGATACAGTTGTAGCAAACTCTCAGCTGTGCAAAGTATTTCTTCAGTCTTTGAATGTTCCCATCCTTGTGTTCCCATTGGCTGACAGCCAGCAGAGAGATTTAAAATGATGAGAAATATAAATTATGTTAGCTGCATACTGCACAATGATTAAAGAGGTTTTCTCCTCTCAGTCCCTCATGGCTGAGGTCGGAATACCCCTCATATGTGGCGGCCAGAGGTGGCCGGGGTTAGGGACACAGTCCTGCAGGCTGTGCTGCAACTGCCATACAATTGAATGAGCAGTGAACTGATATACGTACAACCGCTCCACTCCTACAGGGGAACCTTCATTTTTGGGATCCTGAACGTAGGTGATAAATAAGTTCTGGACATAACCCCTTTATAGGGACTATAGGGAGTCACTTCGTGCTGCTATACAGGCTTCATGGACAGGGCATTGCAGAGTGTATGAGGCCCAGGGTCCAAGCGAGCATGAGCGCAACGTCTAAAAAGGAAGCCTTGTGTGAATCGCTTCCACGTTATCACCGAGTCTTCTCCACCAACATGAGAACCCACAGGAGCCTCGAGACGGACATCCAAACAACACATCTGAGATCAAAGTAAATTAGTCAGAAAACCAACATTCGAAGATTTGCTGGGTATAGACAATTTCCCTGCAATGTTACATGGAAAGTGGAATGAGCGGCAACCAGACACCCCTGGTGCCGCTTATCCCACACTAATATAATAAGGGCTCATGTACACGATCATAAAACACGGATCCGCCAAAAATACGGATGACGTCCGTGTGCATTTTGCGGAACGGAACAGCTGGCCTCTAATAGAACAGTCCTATCCCTGTCCGTAATGTGGACAATTCTAGGACATGTTCTATTCTTTGTGCAACGGACACACGGAAACGGAATGCAGACGGAGTAACTTAGATTTTTTTTTGAGGACCCATTTAAATGATGGTTCCGCAAAAAAGGAAAATAAAAGGAACAGACAGGGAAAGAAAGTATGTTTGTGTGCATGAGCCCTAAGGCTAGAAATTTATATATTTTTTAAATCAGTCTAAGGCCTCTTTCACACGGGCGTGTGCGCCCCGTTGCCGTTTTACGGACCGGATTTGCGGATCCGCAATACACGGGTGCCGTTCCGCGGGCATTCCGCATCACAGATGCGGACCCATTCACTTAAATGGGTCCGCAAATCCGGAGATGCGGAATGGTACGGAACGGAACCCTACAGAAGCACTACGGAGTGCTTCCGCGGGGTTTCGTCCCATACTTGCGTTCCGCAAAAAGATAGAACATGTCCTATCTTTTTGCAGAACGGCCGGATCGCGGACCCATTCAAGTGAATGGGTCCGCGATCCGCTGCGGCTGCCCCACGGACTGTGCTTGTGCAAAATGCGGGCCGCAGCACGACCACGGGGCACACATGCCCGTGTAAAAGAGGCCTAAGGCTACATGCACACGACCGTGGTGTGTTTTGCAGTCCGAAAATAGCGGATCCGCAAAACACGGATGGCATCTGTGCGCGTTCGGCAATTTGCGGAACGGCACGGACAGCCTTTAATATAACTGCCTATTCTTGTCCGCAAGATCTGACACGTGAATGGAGCCTGCATTACATAGCAGGCAATAAGCTTGCCCAATTTATACCGTACTTGTTTGCTATAGAGTAGTGGGTATGTTTCTATCACTTACAGGGCAGCTACAAGGAAAACTAGAATGGGCATGTTCTAACACTAATGTACAAGGGACATCATGCCTCAGAATAAGGCTACATGCACACGACCGTATGTGATTTGCGGTCTGCAAATTGTGGATCCGCAAAAAAAAACGGATGACATCCGTACGCCATCGTTTGTTTTTTTTGCGGATCCATTGTAACAATGCCTAAAACGGACAAGAATAGGACATGTTCTATTTTTTTTGCGGAGCTACGGAACGGACATAGTTCAGTTTAGTTTTGTCCCCATTGACTATGAATGGGGACAAAACTGAAGTGTTCCCCCCCCCCCCCCCCGCTCAATAGCGGAAAGGGAAAGCGCAAGTGTGAAAGTAGCCTTAGTCTAAACCACAATGCGGGTCATTTACAACCAGCTCTATGCAAGTTTTTGGTTTTAAAAAAAGTTGCAAGACCCCATTTTGTGACTTTTTAAATATTTGTCAAATATTTTGTTGCGCAGGCATTTTTGCGCCGCGTTTGCCACTGTGTGGCATAAACACATTTACCAGGAGTAAAAGAAGAGTAAAAACTACTCCATTGAGCCTTGCCATAAATTAAGCTCTTTATCCGCCAGTGCAGGGGGGAAACAAGGCCGGTCTTTGTGAATGACCCCCAATGTTTCTATGCTTGGCCTTGAAGATACTTTTCTTTCATACCACGGCCTGACACCTCGGAAAACTACAGCTGGGTTATATCGGGATCTAGATGCTTCATAATGCCACATACCATTATAGAGACTTCGCCAGCGGGTGTTCTCAAGGTCAGTGTGCGGCTGGTTTTATTTATAAGCACCTTCAACATTGCAGGGGATTTCTTTCCCTCAAGATGCTCTCCTTGACAACCGCTATAGCTTGTGAACACAGTTGTCAGAGTTTACCCCTCTCTCTGACAGGTTTTTTCGGATCCCGGTGACTCCTGCAGGCGCTGCTCGGCCATGTAGAACCCTTGAGTTTCTTAGACAGAAAGTGAAGGCAAGGTCTGACAACCCTGGTCCTTCACACAGCTCCTCATGGTATGCAAAAAGTAAACTGGAAGCTTTCCAGGTGACATTTTCAAAGCTGTAAAATACTATGATGCAGAATTTTGTAATTCCTCTTTTTCTTTTTGAGAATGTCCTTTTTTATCATTTCAGGAAACATAATTTGTCACCAACTGCAATTTTATGGGCTGAAAGCCTGAAACCATGTAAGTTCCTGCTTCTCATACACAGTCGGTAACAGTTTGTAAGGTTGGAAAAACAGGTCCATCAAGTGCAACCTATAATTCTACAGCAGAGTTCAGCAACCTCCGGCAATCCAGGTGTTGTGAAACTACATCTCCCATCATGCACACTTGCTCGGCTGGTGTCTAAACTCCCAGACAAGTGGAAAGAGCATGCTGGGAGTTGTAGTTTCACAACAGCTAGAATGCCGAAGGTTGCTGATCCCTGTTCTACAGTGTTCATCCAAATGATGCAAAAAAAAACACAAAAAAAACCTATGAGGCAGATGCCAACTGCTTTATATTAAGGAAAATAAGACTCGTTCCCAGCACCAAATGTGGCAATCAGAATAAGGTCTCGTTCACACGAACGTGTGCTGTCCGATTCCGTATTGCGGACGGCATTTGCGGATCCGCAATACATGGGCACCGTTCCGTGGCCATTCGGTATCGCAGATGCGGACCTATTCATTTCAATGGGTCCGCAAATCCAGAGATACGGAACACTACGGAAGCTTTCTGGGGTTTCGTTCCGTGCTTCCGCACCGCAAAAAGATAGAACTTGCTCTATCTTTTTGCGGAACGGAGGGATCGTGGACCCATTCAAGTGAATGGGTCCACGATCCACATGCGCCTGCCCCACGGATGGTTTCACAATTTGCGGCTCACAGCACAGGCTTCACACGTTCGTGTGAACGAGCCCTAAGGCAAGGGCTACACTTGTCGCACAACACCTGTTGTGGTCAGGATCACTGAGTAGCGGTGATCCCATAGAAATGAATGGGATCGCTGTGGCAGTCGCAATAAATCCAGCAGTGTTGGATTTCTTGTGACTGCCGTGGCGATCCCATTCATCGCTACTCAGCGATACTGACCACAACAGGTGTCGCCGTGTAGCCCTTGCCTAAACCCCTGGATGAACGTCCCATCTCCTGCTGAGGGCCTCCAGAAGGGTGGTAGATATGTTAGTGCTTATGTTTTCTGCAGAAGGACAAAATAATGCAAGTGACCCATTGAAAATGGACTGCATCTGTTGATTTCAGAGGTTTTCCAAACCCCATGCTGGACAGTTCTTAGATTTATCTAATAGAAGATTTAACTTAAACACTCCAGACAAAACTGATACACTGGTTTATCTTAGAGCAGGACCCTCGGGGGTGGGCCTTGACACAGGAGTTCAAAGAAAATGAAAGAGAATCCCTTTGTCATGCACCACCCCCGAGCACCCTGCACTAGATGTAACTCAAAGAATCAGTTTTGCCCAGAGCACTGTACGTAATAATTTTATTCTACAACCTTCTAACATAATTCGTTTACATTTGTCACCGTTTTCAGTATCTCTTCTTGCTGTCATTAATCTGAACATTCTTGTTGGCATCCAAAGTCTAGACAATCCTCTGAGCTAAACAGATTGGATTCTGAACTGATATATTTTACCTACACGGATACACTGTAGCAAACTATCAGGATTGGTGCTGCTGATGTGTTTAGCGCACAGAAGACTGTCTAGACTGGATACAAATGTAACAAATCCTCAACCGTGAGGTGTCAGGTTTGTAATGAATAATTGCAGGTGGATGTTTAGAGATCTGTCTACAAGGTAATAATATTTAAAGGGAACCCGTCACCTGGATGTTGTGTATAGAGCTGAGCACATGGGTTGCTAGATGGCCACTAGCACATCTGCAATACCCAGTCCCCATAGCTCTGTGTGCTTTTATTGTGTAAAAAAAGATTTGATACATATGCAAATTAACCTGAGATGAGTCCTGTATGTGAGATGAGTCGGGGACAGGAATCATCTCAGGTTAATTTGCATATGTATATAAAAAAAAATATTATACCACAAAAGCACACAGAGCTATGGGGACTGGGTATTGTGGATGTGCTAGCGGCCATCTAGCAACCCATGTACTCAGCTCTATACCCAAAATCCCGGTGACAGGTTCCCTTTAATATGCTTTCAGCTACCAGAAATACACAGAACCTATTAATCTTCAGCCTCTGAATGTAAATAAGAATGTCACCATTCAATGACAGAAAGCAGAGATCTTCAAACTGGGAAAGAGTTAAAACACAATGTATATGAGTATGTGGGACAAGGTGCAGATTTGTATGTAGAAAAAAACAGAACTCTGCACTATTTATTGTGGTTTTGGACTCGGTCCGGTTTTGCTGCGGACCGCAAATAGTGTTCCGCAACCCACGGGCGCCAGCCGTGTGCCTGCCGTTTGCAGATTCGGACCTGTTTAACTTGTCTTGAATGGATCGTCAACATTCAGTCCGCACCACAAAATAAAATAGAACAGGTTCTATTTTTTTTCAGTGCAGAAGCCCGGGCCGAAGTCCCATGGAAGCGCTCTGTAGTGCTTCCATGGGCTTCCGCTCTGTGCCTTTGCTCCACACCGCTCCGTATATTGTGGATTGTGGACCCATTCAAGTGAATGGGTTCACATCTGTGATACTGAGTACACACAGCCGGTGCCACTATATTGTATGAGACCTTTTGGTGCAGATTTTCTGTTTATGTTTAGCAACCCCATTGAAGTCTGCGGAGAAAACCACCATACATAAGGTTCCACAAACAACTGACATGCTGCGTATTTCAAAATCTGCACAGAAGGTCTGTTTCCGCATGGAAGAGAAAAGCAAAATGTACATGACATTTTGTCAAATCCCATTCACTTTGCTGGTATTGTATTACGTCACGGTTTTTCTGCAAGAAAATCCACACAGAAAAAACATGCGTAATCTGCAGTGTGTGCAGGTGGCCTATTACAAATTTCATGTCTTTAAATTATGCTTAGCTGAACCCTATCAACGCATAGCATGTGGATGTTCAATCGATGCCTGTCTATACTGGAAAATTGCAATTTTTGTCCTTTTATTTCTGGTAGAAAGATAGCTTGCTGTAAAGTTGCAGTTCTTCATTGACTTCCAGCAGCACATTGCAGTACTATCGCAGCAGCACATTGCAGTACAGTTCCAGCAGCACATTGCAGTACTGTTCCAGCAGCACATTGCAGTACTGTTCCAGCAGCGAAGTGCAGTACTGTTCCAGCAGCGAAGTGCAGTACTGTTCCAGCAGCGAAGTGCAGTACTGTTCCAGCAGCGAAGTGCAGTACTGTTCCAGCAGCGAAGTGCAGTACTGTTCCAGCAGCGAAGTGCAGTACTGTTCCAGCAGCACAGTGCAGTACTGTTCCAGCAGCACAGTGCAGTACTGTTCCAGCAGCACATTGCTTCTAGCTATTGTGTCTCTGGACGAAATCCAAAACATACGACAAATCTATTTCGCCTCCCCGAGTCGCAGGAATAAGAAAGACCTCTCGCCCCTAAGGCTCAATGATTAATATAGATGGCACGCTGTTTACCAGTTAACCTTCACTCCTGCTGCCCGCTTCATTAACCACGCCTGACACCCACCATGATCCTCCTTCCTGCTGAGCAACAGCTACGCTCAGCTGCCTCCTGCAGCTTCATGGAGCTAGAGAGGAAACTCCATGTGCAGCCAAGTCCACCAGTCACTGGTTAATAGGCCTGAAGAAAGGTTAAATACTCAGAAAACTGGGTCATAAAATCCCAACCTGCAAACAAGCTCCTCATTGACAGGACACAATCCGCTTACACCTTCTCGTTGCTCATATAACATGCAAAAGAGCATTTACCCCTAAGATATGAAAAAATGTAACTTTGCAGGAAGACTTAGGCTACCTGCAGAAGCAGGGACGTAGCTAAAGGCTCATGGGCCCTGGTGCAAGAGTTCAGCTTGGACCCCCCTTCCCTCAGTGCTTTGTGGCCAGGGGTAGGGAGGCACATAGCCTGAGGCAAAAATTGGAAGGGCTTATGCACACGACCGTGGTTTTTGTCCACATGCGGATCGGATGCGGACCCATTCACTTCAATTGGGCCGCAAAAGATGCGGACAGCACTTCGTCTATTGTCCACATCGGTATGTCCGTTCCGCAGCGCCCGCAAAAAAAATAGAACATATCTATAGGACAGTTCTACAGAGAGCAGGACGTTCCGTTCTGGAAAATGAGGAATGGCGGTATCCGTTTTTTTGCAGATCCAAAATTTGTGGACCACAAAAATGGCAATGACGGTGTGCATGAGCCTAATGCTAGAAGGTTTCAGCAGATGCTGGCTGCCTGCAGCCACAGTGACCGCCCGCTCTGTGCCACGCTGTGTGACGCACTTATGGCCAGTTGTTGACTGCAGGTCCCTTCAGTACAGTACGCCACTGCAGAAAACATCAGCAACATGAGCGATAATGAAGCAGTGAAGCGGGCAAGCATTAACCTGCACACAGGGTGACAATTTATCTTGTCACCCAGGAAGAGCGCAAGACTGAGCAAAGGAAAAATAACCCAGAGCTGCACAGAAAACACTGGTCACTGCCCAGGGAACAATGCCTGAGCCAAGAAGGCTACGTCTACCCCGTGCAATCCTGCTAAAATAACTTTTCAATAGATCTTAAAGGGAACCTGTCATCAACTGCCCATACTAACGGCAGTATAAAGTAGAGACAGAGAGGAGGGAGACATGAACCGTGAACAGGCGGCACTGCATGCACTGAATACGCCTTGCAAAAACCGAGCCAGATGCAGTCAGGAACACTTCTAAACGTGGTGCTCAGCAAAATAGTGTATAGTATACAAATGGCAACTTGGAGAGAGAAGTGAAAAACAAAGTTGCGGCACTCACCGAAGTGTATCAAAAAGTATCCTTTATTGTAGCTTCCTCAACAGGTAGCAGTGGGGATCCAGGGCGGACACATAGTTGCGAGCAGCGACGGCCGTTTCGCGCGCTCAGACGCGCTTCCTCAGGCCACTGATGGCCTGAGGAAGCGCGTCTGAGCGCGCGAAACGGCCGTCGCTGCTCGCAACTATGTGTCCGCCCTGGATCCCCACTGCTACCTGTTGAGGAAGCTACAATAAAGGATACTTTTTGATACACTTCGGTGAGTGCCGCAACTTTGTTTTTCACTTCTCTCTCCAAGTTGCCATAAAGTAGAGACAGGCGAGTTGATTTCAGCGGTCGGTCATTTATAAGTTGCAGAGAACCGACATCACAATCATTGCAGACTGGGCCTGGAGAAGAGTCCCGGCCTCCTGAGAAGAGTCCTGGTTATTCATGAATTCCTGCTCTCCTGCTGATGACTGACCGTCTAATACCTAGTTTTCTCCCTCTCTCTCTAGGAGAGAACGGCCAATCATCAGCAGGTGGCGGGAGAGCAGGAGATTATAATATCCAGGACTCTTCTCAGGTAGATCTGACTCTTTTCCAGGCCTGGGCTGCAATGATTGTGATGCTGGTTCTCGGCGACCACTTACTTTTAGCTGATGAGTGACACACCGCTGACATCAGCATTTCTGTCACTAATTTATGCTATCCTCAGTGATCATACGAGTGTATTACTGTAGTGCAGCGGTGGCATGAAGCGCACGGCGTCATAGCAACCAATGACGCCGTGCGCTCCTGCTGTCAGCAAGAATCCAGGCCGGCATAACACGGACCGCCTAAGGCTACATGCACACGAACGTTGTTTGTTTCCGTGTCCGTTCAGTTTTTTTTGCCATTCATTTCAATGGGTCCGCAAAAAATGCGGACAGCACACCGTGTGCTGTCCGCATCAGTATGTCCGTTCCATAGCCCCGCAAAAAAAATAGAACATGTCTTATTCTTGTCCGTTTTAGGCAGTTACAATGGATCCGCAAAAAAAAAAAAAAAACGGATGGCATACAGATGTCATCTGTTTTTTTTTGCGGATACGCAATTTGCGGACCGCAAAACACATACGGTCGTGTGCATGTAGCTTAAAGTTGATGACAGGTTGCCTTTAAACATTTCCTATTGTTTTGTATCTACAGCTACTATGAAGACCTGTGCATCTCCATGGTAACAGACAACAAACAACCTGTGTAGTCTGATCCTGCATTATTATCTTCCAATTAACTCCTACTTTATTGTAACATACACTTGGTAGGTCGGCAAGGTGTAGCCAACAAATAAAAGGGAATGTGACAGCAGGACCAGACTGTACAGAGTTTCTTTGTTGTCTGTTACCATGGAGACACATAGGAGCTGAAGACTCAAAAAGGTAGGAAATTTTTCGTTACAACCTAATATACTTGTCTCATTTGTCATTTTAGATGCAAAAGGACAATAAATAAAATGATTGCAAAAGTGGACCTAGCCTTTAAAGGGCATGCACACCTTCAGTTCCATCTGTACAGACAACCTCTTTTCTCTTAAAGGGGTTTTACCAAGATGAACATTGATGAACTATCAATAGAATAATGTACAAATGTCTCATGGGATTGGTAAGGCTCTGGCCACTGAAAGCCTAGATGAGGCTAGATGAACAGACCGTGGCCGTGCATCATCCTTGGCCTATTTCCAAAATAGCGCCCCCACCAACTAGGTACTTTGTCAGGAACTGCAACACAGTCACAATAAAATGAATAGAGATGTGTTGAGATCCGGGGCCGACACAGACAGCAGAAGGCCCCCGTGCAAGGAATGTACCTGCCCCCCCCCCCCCAAACCACACATACAAATATAAACATATACGTGCAAGAAAAAAAACATCTTGATGGGTTAATATGTTTACAATATGCGTATATATATTTTTTTCATACTAGGCCACGGCTCTAACTCTGCCCAAAGCATAACTATACACACCCAGTCCCCCTTTGTACCTGCACATAGTAGTAATGCCCACACTGTGCCCCCTTCAAAGAAGTTATGCCCAGATATGCCCCCTTCACAGTAGTTATGCTGATATGCCCTCTTCACAGTAGCTATGGCCACTTTACAGCAGTTATGCCCAGATATGTGCCCCCTTCACAACAGTTATGCCCAGATCTGTGCCCAATTCACAGTAATTATGCCCAGATCTGTGCCCATTTCACAGTAATTATGCCCAGAGATGCCCCTTCACAGCACTTATGCCCAGATATGCGCCCCCTTCACAGCACTTATGCCCAGATATGTGCCCCTTCACAGCAGTTATGCCCAGATCTGTGCCCATTTCACAGTAATTATGCCCAGAGATGCCCCCTTCACAGCAGTTATGCCCAGATATGTGCCCCTTCACAATAGTTATGTCCAGATCTGTGCCCCGTTCACAGTATTTATGTGAAGATATGTGCCCCCTTATCAGTAGTTATGCCCCTTCACAGTAGCAGTGTGAAGTCTGACACTTCATTGTGCTGCTGCTGTGGAACCTGGGACATATTTAGATTTTATGCTGCCCTGGGCACTTTAGTGCCGGCTTCCTCCCCCCACTGAAGTCCACATTTTTTAGATAGCTGACAGTAAAATGCTCCCTAGGCCTTCAGCTATCCATCAGGACTGCCTCATACGCTTGCAGAATTAAAGGGCTGACCTGTTACATGTGCGCTTGGCAGCTGAAGGCATCTGTGTTGGTCCCATGTTCATATGTGCCCGCATTGCTGAGAAAAATTATGTTCTATTATATGCAAACGGGGGCGTCACCATTACACCTTGAGGCTCTGCTCTCTCTGTAACTGCGGCGCCCTCTGCACTTTGACATGGCCAGTTGTGATGACATTTTCACTGCCAGGCTCTGTCAAAGTAGACAGGAAGCGGCAGTTGCAAAGAAACCGGAACCTCTAGGTGTAATGGAAACGACCCCATTGCTCCTATTAAAACATAATTTTGTCTTAGCAATGCGGGACATATGAACATGGGACCAACACAGATGCTTTCAGCTGCCAAGTGCACATGTAACAGGTCAGCCGGTGTCATAGGTTAAAAACTGCTGACAGATGCCCTTTAAAGCAGTTGTCCGGGTTCACAGCTGAACCCGGACATATCCCTTTCTCCCCCCACTCAGCCCCTCTAACATTTCATACTCCGATGCTCTCCCTTGGCCTGCGCTCTAAAGCGTAGGGCAAAGGCTGTTTTGTTTACAGCCCTAGCAGTGTTCCCGGTGTCCCTGGGCTCACTGCTAGGCAGAAGCCCCCCTCCCCCCACCATCTAACCCTACAGTGCCCTCAGTACTAATAAGGCACCCCTAATAGAAATAAGGGCAATCTATAAGGCACTCCTATAGAGCCCTCACTAGTAATGCCCGCCACCACTGCCCACAGTATTTATATTGCCCCCTGCAGTACCCCCTGGAGTTATAATCTTCTCTGTAGTGCCCACATAAATTATAATGCCTGTCCTCTCCTACAGTCTTCTATACAATACAGTCCCATGTAAATAACATCATTCCTTTCCCTCCAGTCTTCTATATCATGCAGTCCCATGTAAATAACACCAGTCCTCTCCCACCAGTTTTCTATATGATACAGTCCCATGTAAATAACCTCTCTTCATTACAGTCTTTTATAACACACAGTCCCATGTAAATAACTTAAATCCCCTCCTTCAGCCCCTCCAACACACAGTCCCATGTAAATAACATTGCTCCTTACCCTCCAGTCCTCTATAATATCCAGTCCCATGTAAATAACACCAGTCATCTCTCCCCAATCTTCTGTAACATACAGTCCCATGTAACTCATACCCCTCCCCTCAGCCTTTCTAACATACAGTCCCAGTTCAATAACATATTTCCCCCCCACTAAGCAGGGAGAAGGTTTAATAGAGGAGAACCACATCTCATTTCTTTGGCACTTACATGGCATCACAGGTCCCTACTGCGGAGCGCTGCCTTTTTCTGCACTGGTCACATGATGGGGACCTCATCACAGTTCCTACCACCACTTCCAGTGTTGAAAAGATCACATGACTATGATGTCATCGCAGGTCCTTCAGCTATGGAGTATAGGCAGAATGGGCAGCAGATTCACAGTAAGTCCTAATCATTGAACACTTCATTTGCAAAATAACAATACAGTGCTGCCACTTGGTGGGCTGTATTTGTATATTTCACTGGCTTCAGTCTATTAGTACAGCATGACAGGTTCCCCGATTTCAGCCGGGAAACGCTGTTGCGGGAGCGGGAGTGCGCGGCTTCTGCTTCCAGGCTACTCAGATGCCATGGTCACATTTGACCACGGCATCTGAGGGGTGAAGTTTATGTGTTCAGCCTTATGGCTGATCGCATACATGTGCCATAGGTCTCTGCTGTTTGAAACAGCAGAAACCCGGTGGCTATGGCGCCCATTGCATGCGTAAGTGGGAGTCATGATTAAAAATGCAGGGGTTAAGATGAGCCTGAGCTGCTCAATCTGAACTTCAGATTTAGGCCTTATGCACACGGCCGTCGTGCGGCCGTTCCGTGCATTGGGGACCGCAATTGCGGTCCCCAATGCACGGGAAACATCCGTGCAGCGGGCTGGACCCATTCAAGTTGGGTCAGTGGTCAGACCGCACCGCAAAAAAATATGACATGTCATATTTTTGGGCGGTGCGGAACAACGAAAAGAAACACCACAGAAGCACTCCGTAGTGCTTCCGGTGTTCCGTTCCGTGACTCCGTTCCGCATCTCTGGAATTGCTGACGCATTCAGGTGAATGGGTCCGCATCTGTGATCTGTGGATTGCCGACCCGCCGTTTGCGGGCCGCAATACGGCCACGGCTGCCCAACGGCCGTGTGCATGCAGCCCAAAACTGATATAAAACGAAGGAAGGAAAGAATGTCCCAACCATTCAATTGGGCAAAAAAGACTCCTAGAGGAACCTCTTCCAGGAAGCAGTGATCTTTAGGGAATTACAGACACAACATAAACAAGCTAAAAAACTCATTCCTAGCTGCTGAGTGTGCAAAATGGAAAGTACAAATTGGCTGAAATTTAATAAATACATTTTATATGTATTACATGTAACTACTATAATACTGCTCCTATATACAAGAATATAACTAATATAATACTACTCCTATGTACAAGAATATAACTACTATAATACTGCTCCTATGTACAAGAATATAACTACTATAATACTGCCTCCTATATACAAGAATATAACTACTATAATACTGCTCCTATGTACAAGAATATAACTACTATAATACTGCTCCTATGTACAAGAATATAACTACTATAATACTGCCTCCTATGTACAAGAATATAACTAGTATAATACTGCTCCTATGTACAAGAATATAACTACTATAATACTGCTCCTATGTACAAGAATATAACTACTATAATACTGCCTCCTATGTACAAGAATATAACTACTATAATACTGCTCCTATGTACAAGAATATAACTACTATAATACTGCCCCCTGTGTACAGGAATATAACTACTATAATACTGCTCCTATGTACAAGAATATAACTACTATAATACTGCCTCCTATGTACAAGAATATAACTACTATAATACTGCTCTATATGTACAAGAATATAACTACTATAACACTGCTCCTATGTACAAGAATATATCTACTATAATACTGCCTCCTATGTACAAGAATATAACTACTATAATACTGCTCCTATGTACAAGAATATAACTACTATAATACTGCCCCCTGTGTACAGGAATATAACTACTATAATACTGCTCCTATGTACAAGAATATAACTACTATAATACTGCTCCTATGTACAAGAATATAACTACTATAATACTGCTCCTATGTACAAGAATATAACTACTATAATACTGCCTCCTATGTACAAGAATATAACTACTATAATACTGCTCCTATGTACAAGAATATAACTACTATAATACTGCCTGCTATGTACAAGAATATAACTACTATAATACTGCTCCTATGTACAAGAATATAACTACTATAATACTGCTCCTATGTACAAGAATATAACTACTATAATACTGCTCCTATGTACAAGAATATAACTACTATGATACTGCCTCCTATGTACAAGAATATAACTACTATAATACTGCTCCTATGTACAAGAATATAACTACTATAATACTGCTCCTATGTACAAGAATATAACTACTATAATACTGCTCCTATGTACAAGTATATAACTACTATAATACTGCCTCCTATGTACAAGAATATAACTACTATAATACTGCCTCCTATGTACAAGAATATAACTACTATAATACTGCTCCTATGTACAAGAATATAACTACTATAATACTGCTCCTAAGGTATGTTCTACATTTTACATATTGGAAATGTTATCCTCATAAAAATATGTTGTCGTTTAGCCTGAAACTCCGTGTTCATAGCTTTCGTCAGTTTACGCTTGTCAGATCTCTCTAGTTGTAGTTTTATTCCGGACGCCTCTCGCCATGTTTGCCGTTCTGCTGCCGGAACTCCCACCCGCCCCCATTATAGTCAATGGGTCCAGAGCAGACCTCCGGAGGCACGCGTGCACTAGCGGCAGCACGTATCCGGCAGGCTGTTCACCTGCCGGAGAAGGCTGTCGCTAGTGTGAAAGTAGCCTAAGAACAGCAGCGGTATAAAGTTATAAGGCGCAGCTCAGGAAAATCACAGAGCAGTATTTGGAGAATTGGACTCATCAATGATTTCGGTCTAGATGGCCTTGGGAAAGCAACATTGTTTGATACAAAGAGAGGCGATCATGCTTGACTGGTCTGGGATACTTATACTAGTTAATATGTCCCATGCAAAATACACAGCAGTAACGGTATTTATAGAGTCAGCAGAGCTGAATGTGTCAGTCATCTGTTCCTTTTTGACACCGTGGCACTAAAGCGTTACTCAAACTGATTTTTCTCTAGTCACAGAGATAAATACATCACAATAGGCAAAAGGAGTAAAGTCAGCTTTGCTACATTGGTAAACTCATATCTCGCTGCATATGGTCACTACATCTCTCTTTCTATCTAACTCACATTTAATATCTATCTGTCTATATATCATGGGCGTAACTACCATGGTATAGTAGCTGCTATGCGGGAGCCCATATCCACTGAAACATATGGTACAGTCAGTAATGAAGTGTATGTTAGGTGACGTGCAGATCCATTATACGTTTTTCTATGGAGCCCCATGGTTACCCTACTGTGTGCCTGACCCCTTCTCTATGACATCACTATTGCACCAGGTAGGGCGCCATGGTGTAGTCCATTTGCAGTGATTTGTATACGGTAAGTTTCTGGGAGGTGTTTATTTCACTTCTCCATTCCTCTATGTATCGCTCTTTGCAGCTCTCTATGACCCCCTTTATTTGTGCTTTGTTCAGGGCATGTTGGGGGTTTTGGCTGGGCCGACAGCTGACACTTAGTTGGAGGGCGCAGGGTTTGCTCTGGGCCCAGTGGCTCAGCCAGGCTTGGTGGTAAGAGCCGGGGCTGCTGTCCTGTAAGTATCTATCTATCTATCTCATATCTATCTATCTATCTATCTATCTATCTCATATTTACATCTATCTATATATCTATCTATCTATCTATCTCCTATCTATCTATCTCCTATCTATCTATCTATCTATCTATCTATCTATCTATCTATCTATCATCTATCTATCTGTCTATCTCCTATCTATCTATCTATCTATCTATCTATCTATCTATATCTATCTATATATCTATCTATCTATCTCCTATCTATCTATCTCCTATCTATCTATCTATCTATCTATCTATCTATCTATCTATCTATCTATCTATCTATCTCCTATCTATCTCCTATCTATCTCCTATCTATCTATCTATCTATCTATCTATCTATCTATCTATCTATCTATCTATCTCCTATCTATCTATCTATCTATCTGTAATAGATGTAATAGTATCCCTGCAGTGTTCTGGGGGTGATGCTTTTTACATAGTGTCATACTGTATCAGCCATATCTAGAACCTCATTAATAAAACATATCTTATAAGTCAATACACACCCCCCTCCCCCTCCTTCCCGCTCAGGATAAGTCTGCTGAATGCATTATCTTACCGGTGTTGGATCGGATGTTCTGTCTCAAGAAATCACCGCTGGACAGATGCTGCAGCCCGAAGTTCTTGGCGATTCTCTGGCACACGGTCCCTTTGCCAGATCCCGGTGGTCCTAGAATGACAGCTCGCAAAAGTTTGGACGCCATCAGAAGGAGTGTTTGTATGTCTGGAAACCCAACTCCGATGAGGATCTGTAAAAGAACCAATCGGGAAAAAATATTTGGTTACAGCCTCCTGCTCTGTGCCAGCCCCTCTGAGGATGCCAAAGAAAACCTAAATGAAGTTAACCCCTTCCACCCCAAATTAAAGTGACATGACCTATTATAATAATTGTAATCGAAAACCATTTGCAATGTAAAAAGAAGCAGTGCACTGATCTGCAACCTTTTACTCTCTGGCTGTTGTGATACTACAACTCCTAGCATGCATGACCTGTGGCTCCCCAGCTGTTGTGACACTACAACTCCCAGCATCCTCAAATCTCCATCTGCTGTGAAACATGCAAGGTCGTAGGTTGCAGATCACCAGTCTGCAACTTTAGACACATTTTTTTTTTTTAAAGCAACGTGACACTTTAAATTCAATTGATCTGGAACTACAGCTGGACACAGACATCAAGACGCTTCTTTCCACTAGAAGGGGCATTCTATTAACTTTAAAATCTTTAAAATATCTAAAAAAAAAAAAAGATACAACTGGTGCTGTTGCAACAAAGACAATAACTGCATGAACTAATATTACACAGAGTGAATGTCCTGGCGCCACCTTAAGGAGCAGTGGGTGCCCTTCCTTTTGCACTTTGCAGCTTTGGTTGACAGGCAGAGCAGATCAGGCTGTGCTGCTCACAACATCCTTGCTTCTGCAATTTGCAAAGTCCCAACTCACCTCCTGGGTTCCTCTATATCCTGCAATATGGCGAGTAAGCAGCAGGAAGAATTCCTACATTACATGTTCCACGTCCAGGCTGGGAACCTTTAAGGGAGAGGATTGTCTGTGGCACAGGAGGGACACGACGCCCAGCACAGGCTGCTCCCTCACACATCAGCAGCAAAGAATTCTGCACAATTCATTCTGGAGACTCAGCCGCACAGCCTTCTGGGAAATGTAGTCTCATTGCCTCTCACAAAAACATATTACTGTACAAGCATAAACTACAGCTCTTTGCTGCCACCTGGAGGACCGTGTTTAAAAAGCTGGACTAGATTTTGGCTACAATTTAATTTTAAAAAGGAAAAATAAAAGGAAGTAGATTCATTGTATCATGAAAACGAAACTTTCTAATATATTCTGTATTTTAATTCTTCCCCATTTTCTGCTGGCTGTCATTGAACAGGAACTGTTTCTTTTTTGTCCAGAGGCTGAAAATCTGTACTGACCTAAAACTTTTCAGAGATGAGAGTTTGTTGCAATTGTATCCAGTGTCGACGGAGGGATGTTCTGAGTGTTTTATACTGATGACAGGTCATCAGTATCTGATCGGTGAGGGTCCGACTCCCGGCATCCCCATAAATCAGCTGCTTGGAGGGGCTGTGGCGCTGCAGTGAACACCGCAGCCTCCGTGCGGCTTAGGCTACTTTCACACTTGCGGCAGAGTGATTCATAAAGCAGTTCCGTCGCCGGATCAGGCAATCTGCATGCAAACGGACAGCATTTGTAGACGGATCTGGATACGGATCCGTCTCACAAATGCATTGCAAGAGCGGATCCATCTCTCCGTTTGACATAAGGAACAAACGCATTGCAGTATTTTTAATGCCGGATCCGGCACTAATACATTTCAATGTAAATCCGGCATTCCGGCAACTGATCCGGAATTTTGGACGGAGATAATACCGCAGCATGCTGCGGTATTTCCTCCGTCCAAAACGCCATTCAGTGACTGAACTTAAGACATCCTGATGCATCCTGAACGGATTTCTCTCCATTCAGAATGCATGGGGATAAAACTGATCAGTTCTTTTCCGGTATTGAGCCCCTAGGACGGAACTCAGTGCCGGAAAAGAAAAACGCTAGTGTG
Source organism: Bufo bufo (assembly GCF_905171765.1). NCBI lineage: Eukaryota > Metazoa > Chordata > Amphibia > Anura > Bufonidae > Bufo > Bufo bufo. Next base: position 217,553,125 of record NC_053397.1, read on the forward strand.
AAAGTACCCTTACCCTAGGCCAGTGATGGCTAACCTCCAGCACTCACAGCTCTAGGCCAATGACACACATTCAATGATCACGTGGACTAATCTCAGCTCAGGCCCTTCAATTGAATGGGGATGAGCTGCAATACCAAGCACAGCCGCTATCCAATGGATGGCACTCACGCCACAGCCTCCTCAGACAGCTGATTGGCGGGGGTCTCGGGTGTTGGACCCCCACCAATCAGATACTGAGGCCCTATCCTGAGGAAAGGTCATCAGTATAAAACACTTCAGGCTGATATATTTGACTGCTGCAGTCAAACAAGACCACTGTGGCCAGTGATTGGCTGCAGCAGTCATGTGGGTAGACGGCACGTAATCAGCTCCATGGATGTAAACTGATGCTGGTGGCTCCCCAGGAGTGGAGTCACTGGAGTGATGGAGAGAAGTCACACGGAGTGCTGTCCGCATCTGTTGTGGCCCCAGTGCGGCTCGGATGCAGACCAGAACAACGGTCGTGTGCATGAGGCCTTACTGCGGGTGATAGCACTCTGTGCCCAAGTCCTTGGATCGTCTCTTCCTTGACTGTCCCTTTAAATAAAGCAGGAAAGGAAACAGATGGCGTTGAAATCTAAGCAGTGTCTGCGAGTATCTGATTCTTCCCTGCCTCCTGTCAGTGATACAAATCCCCTTGTAATCTTGAGTTTTATGTGAAGACTGGAAATCAGATGGAAGCAGACAACAATGTATTCGTTTTAATATTGGAAGGTTCAGGAGAAGTTGGTAACCTATGGAGGTGAAGGGGTTAATCTGGACAGTCCAAATTCTTAATAGGAGGTCTGAGCTCTGATTTTCTGATACAGGGCTCCAAACCCCCTGCTTCCCCTTCACACAGCTTTAGGCCTCATGCACACAACCGTTGTTGTGTTCTGTTCTGCAAAATGAGGTTCCGTCGTTCCGTGATCCGTTTCCGTTTTTGTTTCCGCGCGTCTTCCTTTATTTTTGGAGGACCACCAGACGTAAAGGAATGTAAAAAAAAGTCTAAGACAGGTTTGCCATGCAAATGATAGGAAAAAAACGGACACGGACGCGTGGACGCGGATGACAATCTTGTCTTCCTCCGCGTTTTTTAGCCGTCCTATTGATTTGAATAGGGCCGCAAACCGTTTTCCGCGAAAATAATAGGACGGGTTATATTTTTTTGACGGACTGGAACCACGGATCACGGACGCGGATGGCAAACGGTGGATTAGCCGAGTTTTCAATGGACCCATTGAAAATCAATGGGTCCGCAGAAAATCACGAAAAACGGCGCAGCGGACATGGAATAAAACAACGGTCGTGTGCATGAGGCCTTAGAGTGACATGAGAGGATTTTGGCTACCTGCAGTCACCAACAGGGGGAGCTCACTGCACAGGGATTCATAACATCCTCCCCCATTAATCTATATAGTAAAATCTGTGGGTGAGAACTCTATTACCCTCAATTCTGCCCTTGCACATTACCACCTGATATACAAATTGTGCTCTGTTTATAGACAGATAATTTGGGCAGAGATGGCACAATCTGTGGAGATACCTAAAAAATTGCATGTGAATTTAATGCACATACTGACCTTAAAGGGAATCTATCTAAGCTTTTTTTATTCAAAGATTGTATGTTTTTATGATATTTATTTCACATGATTATGTTAAAGGGGTTGTCCCATCTGTTACTAATGCGAGATGGGACTAAGTGTCGACCACCAGCGGGCTGGAGCAGACTAGCACTTCGCTGTTAGGCCGAATGCACACGGCCGTATTCCATGGCCGTGAACGGTCCGTGGTATCCCGGCCTGGATTCCTGCTGACAGCAGGAGCGCACGGCGTCATTGGTTGCTATGACGCCGTGCGCTTCCATGCCGCCGCTGCTGTACAGTAATACACTCGTATAGATCATACGAGTGTATTACTGTAGTGCAGCGGCGGCATGAAGCGCACCGCGTCATAGCAACCAGTGACGCCGTGCGCTCCTGCTGTCAGCAGGAATCCAGGCCGGGATACCACGGACCGTTCACGGCCATGTGCATTCGGCCTTACAGCTGTTCCCATGGACTGCAACGGGAGCTGCTGAAACAGTGATGTTCCAGCTAGCTCACCTGTTTTCCCACCACCTGGTGGTCAGCACTTAAGGCCCTATTAGGCCTCTTTCACACGAGCGTGTCCGGATAAGGTCCGGATGCGTTGCGGCAAACCGGAGGTCCGGATGCGCGCGGGGCAATGCGTTTTGCACGCGCGTGATAAAAAACTGAATGTGTTACCCAGACCCGAACTTCTTCACAGAAGTTCAGATTTGGGTTCAAGGTTGTGTAGATTGTATTATTTCCCCTTATAACATGGTTATAAGGGAAAATAATAGCATTCTGAATACAGAATGCATAGTACAATAGGGCTGGAGGGGTTAAAAAAAACAAAAAATAATTTAACTCACCTTAATCCACTTGATCGCGCAGCCGACATCTCTTCTGTTTTCTTCTTTGAGGAATAGGACCTTTGATGACGTCACTGCGCTCATCACATGGTCCATCACATGATCTTTTACCATGGTGATGGATCATGTGATGGACCATGTGATGAGCGCAGTGATGTCAGCAAAGGTCCTTTTCCTGTGCACAGCAAAGATGAAGACAGAAGAGAAGCCGGGCTGCGCGATCAAGTGGATTAAGGTGAGTTAAAAAAAAAAATCCTTTTTTTTAACCCCTCCAGCCCTATTGTACTATGCATTCTGTATTCAGAATGCTATTATTTTCCCTTATAACTATGCTACAGTCCTGATCAAAAGTTTAAGACCACTTGAAAAATGGCAAAAAATCCTATTTAGCATGGCTGGATCTTAACAAGGTTCCAAGTAGAGCTTCAACATGCAACAAGAAGAAATGGGAGGGAGACAAAACATTTTTTGAGCATTCAATTAATTGAAAATAACGATTAAACTGAAACAGGCTGTTTTTCAGCTGATCCAAATTTTAGGACCACATGCCTTTAAAAGGCCAAATCTGTGCAAAGATGTGGATTCATTGTCATTCTCTGTTGGGTAGTCACACGTTGTGATGGCAAAGGCAAAAAAACTCTCCCTTTTTGAACGTGGTCGGGTTGTTGAGCTGCATAAGCAGGGTCTCTCACAGCCGCTATCGCTGCTGAGGTGGGACGCAGTAAGACAGTCATTTGGAATTTCTTAAATGATCCTGAGGGTTATGGAACAAAAAAGTCAAATGGAAGACCCAAAACAATTTCACCAGCACTGAGCCGGAGGATCCAATTGGCTGTCCGTCAAGACACTGGACGATCCTCGACCCAAATTAAGGCCCTTACTGGTGCTGACTGCAGCCCCATAACCATCAGACGGCATCTGAGACTGAAGGGCTTCAAAAACAAAAAACGTCTTCAAAGACCTCGTCCCCCTGAACGCCACAGAACTGCTCGTTTGGACTTTGCAAGAGAGCACCAAACATGGGACATTCAAAGGTGGAAGAAAGTTTTATTCTCTGATGAGAATTTTTTTTACCTTGATGGTCCTAATGGTTTCCAACGTTACTGGCATGACAAGCAGATCCCACCTGAGATGTTTTCTACGCGCCACAGTGGAGGGGGCGCCATAATGGTCTGGGGGGCTTTTTTCTTTAGTGGAACAATGGAGCTTCAGGAAGTGCAGGGGCGTCAAACGGCCGCTGGCTATGTCCAGATGTTGCAGAGAGCATTCCTCATGACTGAGGGCCCTCGTCTGTGTGGTAACAACTGGGGGTTTCAACAGGACAACGCTACAGTACACAATGCCCGCAGGACAAGGGACTTCTTCCAGGAGAATAACATCACTCTTTTGGCCCATCCTGCGTGTTCCTCTGATCTAAATCCAATTGAGAACCTTTGGGGATGGATGGCAAGGGAAGTTTACAAAAATGCACAACAGTTCCAGACAGTAGATGGCCTTCGTGCGGCCGTCTTCACCACTTGGAGAAATGTTCCCACTCACCTCATGGAAACACTTGCATCAAGCATGCCGAAACAATAACGGCGGAGCTACTCATTACTGAGTTCATGTTTGGAAGTTGGATTTCTGTTTTGGGGGGTTTAGTTTTTTTTGGAGGTGTGGTCCTAAACTTTTGATCAGCTCAAAAACAGCCTGTTTCAGTTTATTCGTTGTTTTCATTAAATTGAATGCTCAAAAAATGTTCTGTCTCACTCCCATTTCTTCTTGTTGCATGTTGAAGCTCTACTTGGAACCTTGTTAAGATCCAGCCATGCTAAATAGGATTTTGTGCCATTTTTCAAGTGGTCTTAAACTTTTGATCGGGACTGTATAAGGGAAAATAATAATGATCGGGTCTCCATCCCGATCGTCTCCTAGCAACCGTGCGTGAAAATCGCACCGCATCCGCACTTGCTTGCGGATGCTTGCGATTTTCAGGCAGCCCCATTCACTTCTATGGGGCCTGCGTTGCGTGAAAAACGCACAAAATAGAGCTTGCTGAGATTTTCACGCAACGCACAAGTGATGCGTGAAAATCACTGCTCGTGTGCACAGCCCCATAGAAATAAATGGGTCCGGATTCAGTGCGGGTGCAATGCGTTCACTTCACGCATTGCACCCGCGCAGAAAACTCGCACGTGTGAAAGGGGCCTTACACCTGAAGATAATCGTTCAGATTATTGCTAACAAGTGTTCGTATAAACGCTTGATAGCGACGATCTGGCAGTGTAATACTGCCGCCGATTATCCAATGAACAAGCAAACGCTTGTTCATCGGAATCTTTTAGCAAGTCCTCGTTTGTCGTGATTACACGGCACGATCTGCTGCCGGGAAACAGTGTTTCAGTATGGGGACGAACAATGGCATAAGTGATCGCTCCTCCCCATACCGAGGAGGAGATCGCTGCATGTAATAGCAGCGGTCTCCTGCGTTGACGAGCACGTGCTTGCTGGGAAGGACCGCTTCCTTCCTGACAATCGCCTGCTTCGTCTGCAGGTATAATAAGACCGTTAGGCCCATCTCGCTTTAGTAATGGCAAGATAGGACAACCCCTTTAATAGCCAATCTCGCCAGAATGATGCAAATGAAACTTGCTTTAGGTCCCTTTCACACGAGCGAGTATTCAGCGCGGGTGCAATGTGTGATGCAAACGCATTGCGCTCGCACTGCATCCGGACCCATTCCTTTCAATGGGTCTGTGTACATGAGCGTTGGTTTTCACGCATCACTTATGCGTTGCGTGAAAATCGCAGCATGTTCTATATTCATCGTTTTTCATGCAACCATAGAAGTGAATGGGGCTGCGTGAAAATTGCATTGTATCTGCAAGCAAGTGCGGATGTGATGCGTTTTTCACGGATGATTGCTAAGAGATGTTGTTTGTATACCTTCAGTTTTTTATCACGCACGTGCAAAACGCATTAAATCGCATTGCACCTGCGCAATAAAAACTGAACAGCTGAACGCGATCGCAGACTAAACTGAATGAACTTTCTTACGAAATCGCACATTTTTCACTGAACGCATTCGCAATGCATCCTGACCTAATCCGCTCACACTCGTCTGCAAGGGGCCTTACAGCTGCCAAGAAAATCTCTTGAATCTCTTCTGTGGGAGAGCGATGCTCTGTGACCTGTGGAGTAGTCGCTGTGCAGACAGGAGGAGGATGGAGATGGAGCTAAGCTGCTCCTGGTGATTCCTGTGTTACCTGCCTCCAGCTTTATTATCCAGCTGTTACCGTTCACTGCAATCCTGCCCTCTGATGATACAGAGATGACTGCTGACCCTGCTCCCAGTTTACACAGCACCAACTGTGCTTCCAGTCTCCTCTGTGGGCGGTAACCCTGATTTGACTGACAGGCTAGCTGCGATGGTGGTGATGTCATAGCGCCACTTGCCTGTATGTGCGCACTATTACCTCTTTATTTACGTATAGAGAAAACATTGCCTTAGAACAGGTGTACTGTCTAAGCTCCGATAAGGTTGTCAGAGCTTGGCAGCAGCTCTCGCTCCGCACCGCTGTACAGGTCCAGGGCTACTGTATATGCACACTCCCAGCCACTAGACTGAGGAGAGATCATCTCAAAGCGCAAGCGCAGCCACCACTGCTAGATTACGGTGGAGGCCTTCCTTACGTCACCTCATGGCTGGTGTTCATGTACACAAATTTGTGCAGAAAAAATAACATCTGTTAGTCTCTTTCTTATAAAAACCATCAAGACAAATGTAAAAATTGTGTAACAAATAATAAACAAAGAGCGCGTCAAGTACACACATAAAGAGAAGGGGAATACAAGGTCTAATTGAAAACACAGCTCAATTACAGACAGTCATAGCAAAGTCATTATGTATTTGTACCAAATGTTCGCAAAATTTTACTTAACAAAAAATGCTGCAGAACAATATATGATATACTGTAGATGAATTAGATAGATAGATTGGTTATAGATAGACAGACATGAGATAGATGATAGACAGTGGCGTCTCTAGCTTTAAAAATTTTTTGGGGGGGCACACTGGGGGCCAGGACAAAAGTAGGGGGGGCAGCTATAACAACTATACATTTACACAAGTACGCTTAGAAATGCTGCGATACTTTACCCAATACCTAAAACCGCAAAAGGGAAGAAAAGTCCTGCTGTCTGTGGTTTAAAAAAATATATAAAATCACTCAGATTTTAACATGTCCTAGTTGCCTGTGGATGACACTTTTATAGGGAGGGGGATCTGTGGATGACACTGCTATGGGGGGGATCTGTGGATGACACATACCGTATATAGCATCTTATGCTATATGTGTCATCCACAGATCCACCCCATGACAGTGTCATTACCATTTCTCCCTCCCTATAACAGTGTCATCCACAGATCCCCTTCCCTATAACAGTGTCATCCACAGATCCCCCTCCCTATAACAGTGTCATCCACAGATCCCCCTCCCTATAACAGTGTCATCCACAGATCCCCCTCCCTATAACAGTGTCATCCACAGATCCCCCTCCCTATAACAGTGTCATCCACAGATCCCCCTCCCTATAACAGTGTCATCCACAGATCTCCCTCCCCGCCGCTCACAGGAGTGTACATTTGACATTTCTAAACTGTAATCCATATCCTGCAGTAACTTTAACTTTAAATCAGGATTAAGCGGCCGCTCATCTCTACTAGTACCTTAACCTTACACCACTCGGCTAGCTTCGGTAACAGGGCCAGGCTACAGCCTACAGGCACTGCCTGTTAGTTGTTACCGAGCGAGTGCTGATTTCTGCAGGTCAGAGGTTACGGATTACAGTTTAGAAGAAATGTACACTCCTGTGAGCGGTCCAGACCAGTGGCGGATCCAGAGCCTGGTCTCGGGAGGGGCACTTCCAGATTATTTTCTGTCCGCCGCCACAGAACAAGGGTGCTTATAGAACAGACTACACAGTGTAGAGGTATACTGTACATTGTGTGGCACAGTGTAGAGGTATACTGTATATTGTGTGGCACAGTGTAGAGGTATACTGTACATTGTGTGGCACAGTGTAGAGGTATACTGTACATTGTGTGGCACAGTGTAGAGGTATACTGTATATTGTGTGGCACAGTGTAGCGGTATACTGTATATTGTGTGGCACAGTGTAGAGGTATACTGTATATTGTGTGGCACAGTGTAGAGGTATATTGTACATTGTGTGGCACAGTGTATACTATATGTGTATAACATAAACATATTTCACATGAAAACTTACAATTACTTGGCTTGGCCCTTGGGGATCTCGGACACCACTTCCACACTTGGTCGGGGGCTCGGCAGAGCTGATGTTGTGCTTTATCCTAATGAGAAAGATTTCATAATAAGGATTTGGAGAAGGGGCAGAGGGATAGCAGAGCAGGGAGAGGCTGGTGCTGCTACTAGGGGGTCATACCATGGGGGAGTAATAAAGCCCACCATAATGCCCCCCCAGTAGAAATAATTCTCTTTATAATGTGACAATGCAAAAAATACCCCCTTGTAATGCCCCCAGTTGAGCTAATGTCCCCCATAATGTGCCAGTATAAAATACCCCTATATAGTGCCCCCAGTAAATGCCCCCATAGTGCTCTTCTCCCCCCTTCCTCCTAGTGCCCCCCATAATGTACCAGTATAAAATGCTCCATATATCGTGCCCCAGTAGATGCCCTCAGTGTCCCCCATAATTTACAAGTATAAAATACCCCTTCTTAGTGCCCTCCGTAGATGACTCCATAGTACTCCTCTCCCCCTTCCCCATAGTACCCACCATAATGTGTCCCAGTATAAAATGCCCCTATACAGAGCCCCCATATAAAATAACCGTTCTTTGTGGCCTCAGTAGATACCCCTATAGTGCCCACCAATAATGTGCCAGTAATAAGTGCCCTCAATAATGTGCCAGTAATAAGTGCCCCCAATAACGTGCCAGTAATAAGTGCCCCCAATAACGTGCCAGTAATAAGTGCCACCCCATCACGTGCCAGTAACAAGAGCCCCCATCACGTGCCAGTAACAAGAGCCCCCCAATGTGCCAGTAATGAGAGCCCAGCCCCCCATCACGTGCCAGTAATAAGAGCCCCCCAATGTTCCAGTAACAAGAGCCCCCCATCATGTGCCAGTAATAAGCCCCCCATCATGTGCCAGTAATAAGCCCCCCATCATGTGCCAGTAATAAGCCCCCCATCATGTACCAGTAATAAGCCCCCCATCATGTGCCAGTAATAAGCCCCCCATCATGTGCCAGTAATAAGCCCCCCCCATCATGTGGCAGTAATAAGCCCCCATCATGTGCCAGTAATAAGCCCCCATCATGTGCCAGTAATAAGCCCCCCATAACGTGCCAGTAATAAGCCCCCCATCATGGGGCCAGTAATAAGCTCCCCCATTATGTGCCAGAAATAAGCTCCCCCATCATGTGCCAGTAATAAGCCCCCCATCATGTGCCAGTAATAAGCCCCCCCATCATGTGCCAGTAATAAGCCCCCCATCATGTGCCAGTAATAAGCCCCCCATCATGTGCCAGTTATAAGCCCCCCCATCATGTGCCATTTATAAGCCCCCCCATCATGTGCCAGTAATAAACCCCCCCAATGTGCCAGTAATAAGCCCCCCCATCATGTGCCAGTAATAAGCCCCCCCAATATGCCAGTAATAAGAGCCCTCCTAATGTGCCTGTAAAACTATTGTAAAAAAAAAAAAGAAAACACAAAATACCTCCGTGTCAGCGATGCGATGCAGGCCTCTTCCGTCCTGTGTCCCGCGCTGTATGGCTCAGGCGGCGCGATGACATCATCGCGCCGCTTGCGCCGGCCTCTGATAGTCTGCCGGCCTAGTGCCTGCAGCCTATCAGAGGAAAGGGAAGGGACACGCCTCTCCCTCCCCTGCCCCGCCGCAGCACAGGCAGATGACTATGGAGATGAGCGCAATGGAAGCGCTCATCTCCCTGTGCCCGACTGCGGCGGCTCACTTGGGGGGCATTTTAGTTGGGGGGGCACAGCGTGATGTAGGGGGGGCCATGGCCCCCTCCTGGCGATGCCACTGATGATAGAACGATAGATAGATAGACATGAGAGAGATACAATAGATAGTGTAAAAAGGTACAAGGAATCATTGTGGATGATAGGTACGTCTCACTGAGGTTCCTGGCCGGAGTAAGAGCCGGTTTTCGTGTGTCAGCAGCAGTTGCTGTTTGACACTTTGCTATTTAGTATGGCTGTAAATAGCTGATCCGGGACGGCTTTTACTGGAAGTAGTCAAAGTGCTGGGTGGGTGACTACTCCCCACGTTCCAGGCCGGGTTTTGTCAGGCCTATAAAAAAAACAGCCAGCAGTGTCAGGTGTGGGGAATTATCGCTCTCTGACAATCTCTGTACCGAGATCTGAGCCTTGTGCCAGGCTGGAGGCCTGAATCCAGGAGGACTGCTCTGTTCTGAGCCATGTTGGTCGGGTGTGGATTAACACCCAGTACAAAAGGTGACTGTTTTGTTTTTGAGCTATTTGGGTGTGAACTAACACCAATACTGCAAATGAACTGTCGTACTGTGTACGTGCAACAAGTGTGAATAAACACTGAAGTTTTTGAGTTATAAACTGGTCTTTGCCTCTATACTGGGTCCGTGTGTCCTGACTACCAGAGCGAGTCCCCACGATAGATAGATAGAACATAAATATGTACTGGTGACAGACAAACTTGTTTCACATCTGCATGAAGCAGATCGGGCAGGCTGTTCTGGCCGGGAACAGCCTGGCGGATCTGTCACTACCGTGCGCTGCAGGAAATCCATCCGGCCCTATTCATCTTACTGGGGAACGGCAGAGACCCGGCCGTAACCTGGCAAATATGCCGAAGAACAGCTGGATAAATTCCACCGCGCGGTAATTTCTGTAATTCTCTCGGCTGCGATGTCTGAGGATAGGTCATCAATAAAAATACCTTGGAAAAAACCTTTAAATGCAGATGTGAATCAGATAGATAGATTCTATCTACTTCAGTTTCTCCCAGCATCATATACTGTGTGTGTGTGTGTAATATATATATAGTTTAGTTCCAGGAGGAATAACAGAGGAACAGTACAATGCAGATCTGTAAGGAAAGCTGCTCTAGAATTGATATTTCACGTAGAATGCAAATATTTACAGGAGAACCGACAGCTGCTCTTTAAATTGGCCATACACTTTAAAGAGCGTCTGAAGCGACGGATCCTCCCATCTCCCCATTTATACATGCACTCAGGTTACTACTTGAATTTTAAAAAATCTGTCATCTGTTTTTATGAACCACACTCCCAACCTTTGTCTATTTTTAATACAGCGAAGGTAAACAACCAATCAGGTCACTGCTTTAATTGTCCAAGATGCCAGAGAAAACAAAGAGCTGTCAGCTAATTGGCTGCTACAAAAGCTCCACCCTATCACCTGCATGCATGAGGGAGATAGAGCAACCAATCATGTTACAGTTTTCATTTTTTTCTAGGTGGCTCATAAGAATGTAAACTGTGATCTGATTGGTTGCTATAGGCAACTAAGCCAGTGTTTACTTTACACCAGTTTGATAAATGACCCCCAAAGAGTTTTCTTTATGTCGTCTTTCACATGTAGAAGGGAGATGTGGCTAACCAATCAGAACGCTGTTTATTCTTAACTCTTAAAAAAGGCAGACACTGATTGGTTGCATACAGAGGAGAGAAACATCGCAACCAATAAGAACGCTGCTTTCATTCTCCTAGGCGAAAGTAAACTGCAATCTGATTGGTTCCTACAATAAATCCTGTCCGCTTTCCTATCATTAAAATATAAGTGCGCAGCTGTAATAGTAGACAGGAGCACCCCCTCAGGGAACCCCTGCACCCCTCCTCCCCCCTCATTACGGTCTCATGTGCCTTTTGTTATTTTCCTGTCATGAGACCCGGAAGTTTTTTTTTTTTTTATCCCATCACATGTTCTGAGAGAGATTTAATAAACACAAAAATGGCGACAGTCACGTTACAGCTGCTGCGTCACCAGCTCTTCCTCCTGTAACTGCGGGTGCAAGGAGGCTGCCGGACTCGGGGTGATGCTGACCGGGAAGGGGGTGCAGAGAGGCAAGGCTGGAGCGGCTGGCGGCGCTGTCTGCGACCCTCCCGGGGGGGTCTCTGCCCTCCAATCCCTCCAGGCAGGCGGCAGGGCTCCACAGCGCTTGCAATGTGCCAGGTAGGTGTCCGCGTGTGCATGCAGTATACGGACGTGCAGAGCGTGTTTTGCATGGATTATTTGGTGCATGTCTTCATGCATTGTCCATGTATGCACATCTATACAGGCAGGGGGTGGGGTGGCATGGTACTGGGGTTGGAGGGGTTAATGTTGGCATGCTGCCCTCCTATTTTTTTTTTTTTTCCTGCTCTGCAATTATAAAGATAGCTGAAAAGCTGTTTACATGGGCGCTCCTGCAGGAGGGGCAGGGAGGGCAGCGGGGGAGGGGTCTGGTCCTGTGCAGATTGTGGGTATGAAAGCTATAACCGTAAACACCAGCGCTGTAACTCTTTCAGTCCCGGCGTTAGTTTATTGCAAATTTGCTTTACCGCATTCTTTGATTATCGTTAGCCGTATCCAGGAAAGCTGGGTGACGAGTGCCTTGGCTGCATTTCAGTTGCCTCAGGGTTGTCATCCAGTTTGCCCTTCTCAGATATAAAATGCCATATACCTGATGGCTTACCTAGTTCTGGAGTGGGTGCTCATTATAATGCAGCCCGGGTTCTTGCCACCCTACATTGTTTTTAGGACTGTCAAACAACTACGGTGACAGTATAAGCCCTCATTCACACAGTCAGTGATTTTTTTTTGAGCCAAAACCAGGTGCGCCTCTAAACACAGAACAGGGGCAGATCTTTCCTGTATACCTTATGTCGGTGGAGGCTCCAGTCTTGGTTTTGGCTCACAATCACTGACCAAACACTGACGCTCCGTGCACATTCCCCATCGGAAATTGTCATATTTGAGGGGGAAAATAATGCAGCGGCTGCGCTGTTCTTCCTAGCAACACGAAGGACCCGCAATAAGTCAATAGGGTTCGCAGGCGCCGTCCGGCACTCCTAGGGTGGAGCAGAAAAATAGAAATTTTAACGGAAGAGTGAACAACTCCTTATTTACGTGACCGACGAGGTGACCACATAGGGAGGCAGGGAGTTATAAAGCCTTGGCTGTAAACAAAGTCACACGTTTTGGGGCACCCCATTGTCGCATGACGGTGTACTACTTTTTATGATCCCCCCCCCCCCCCCCCCAACCACACAATTTTCGAAAGGTAGATGTGGTTAGGTAAGTGAGTAGGTTTATAACAGATTAAGCAAAAATTACATTTTCAAAAGGTTACAGAAAATGTTGAACTTTCACTCCAGTAAGGAGGGAGGGGGGGAGGGGGGGGGAACGAAGTAACATCTGTAGACTTATTTCTCAGATAAGTTGAGAGATTTGAGGCAGATACAAGAAAAAATGACTTCAAAAATGCCCTTTATGAAGGTTTAAAGGAATTATATTCACCTAGATGTTTACATGCTCTGTGTCATTAGATGGAAATCTGTTTAATTTCTTAACTAAAATAACCAAAAATATATATATTTTTTGTTTCTTAAGCAGCTACATCCACAATACTTAAACTTGGTTAACTTTTGGGACGAAGACCCTACCCATCATGGTAACTTGTGTCCTCCTGGGTATGTATTACTTGTATTGGGCCAGGCTAGAAAGGTAAGCTGTAGGCGGTAAGAACCTGGTAGCGCACTCAGAGCAGCTACACTGTACGATATTGGGGCGTTACAGGAAGCAATGACGTAATGAAGAGACGCACACTTATATATGAAGGCGTGGCATAAACCACAGTTTTCTCACACATGCTTAATTTATTCAATACTAGAATATGTTCACAATGTGTGGGATGTAGAATAGAAATACTCTTGCCATGGGGAAACTGTCAGCAAGCTGGTGTTACTCTTGTATCCTGTGTTTATATCCTTGATAGGCTCACACATACAGAGTGCGTTCAGTACAGCTGAATACATCATTGGTGTATCGATACAATCAGTGTGTCATCCACACATTCCGCTGCATATATATCGCACCGCACGCTCGCCCTCTCACTGATAATTGGTACCCTATAGCTAGTTCCTGCCTAAAAAGGAACCCATCCCGACATGTTGTGCGGCTTCGTCAGGGGAGTATGGGTACATAGCGTATTATCCATTCTCCCCTGACGAAGCCGCACATTATCAGTGAGAGGGCGAGCGTTCAGGGCGGTGCGATATATATGCAGCGGAATGTGTGGATGACACACTGATTGTATCGATACACAGCGCACTCAAGTAGTGACCACTACAATAAATTCAGATTGGCCGCCATACGTATACAGTGAAGTGTGAGGTGACAAATGGTGTGGAGCGTTATACCAACCGCTCAAGCGTGTTGTGTGTGTATGTAGGAGTTTTTGTAAGCAGTATAGTACTGCAGTATAATTAGAGCATTTGGATTTATCTCCACTACCCTGTGCTGTAGTTAACAGTAAAAATACAGGGTGCAAACTGTAATACCAACCAGTGTGCAAAATAAGAATAATGATGAGAAGGAATCGTTATATGGAGATGATGATATAATATCACAAAAATACACCACTCGACCATAAAATTGTTGTTATCAACAACACAGTGCTGCAGTATAAAGCACTGTCCCTATTGCCGCCAGTATTTGCGAAACAATATATGTACCCAGCTAGTGTCGGATAGTTTTACTCAACACAAATCTTCTTTTCTATATTAGACGTTTTAACAGAATCGAATAGAGATGTCGTTTTATCACATACATGAGCTAGGACCCCTAAAGGGACTTTTTGGTATTTTGACCGCTATTTTATTTAGTACTGTGACTCCATTATGGTGTCCAGCTGCAACTTTCACCAAAACGCTTCAGCCTTGATCTGGATGTGCAGCAAGCAACCGGCTTGTTGACTTCTTTTCATGTAAGAATAGATTATATATTTTTTTCTACATTGAGGGCTACACATGGCCATATTGCGACGCCAGTGCCCAGTGGTATGGTGCCACAATATGACAGTGATGTCATCCTGAGGGGGTTTCTGCTTTCCGTCTGCATTTTGAACTGTCCATTGGAGGGACACATTGCTAGGATTTTGCATATTGCCGATGGATGTCGCTGTATAGCTATACAGTTATATCCCTCACCCATAGGGTCAAATGTTAAAGGGGTTGTGCACTAATTTTCAGTACCTGATCCCCCAGCACTGGTTCCTGGCTCCTTCGCTCCACGGCCTCTGCTGCTTTTCTCTGGTCCGTCCATGTAAACTTCCTCTTTGACTCTGCCGCAGCCAATCACTAGCCGCTGCTTCCCTTGTGTCACGTGATGCAAGTGGAGCAGATGACCGCAGCGGCCAGTGATTGGCTGCAGTGGTGGCAAACAGAAAGTCTACTTGGAGGGACAATCAGCAGAGGCTGGGGCGTGAACGAGCCAGGGATCAGGTAATTTTCACACCTCCGCAAACGGATATGGATCTCTCCCTGCGCTGCCCACGTCTCGCCATACTGGGTCATGTATTTTAGTGTCTGTCCTTCCTAGTCACCAGGCGTTCCCCTTCAGGTTTGCTCAGCGTTCGTGGTCTCCACCCTAACACACTGCCATTTCAGACAGGGCAGATCGTTATAACCGCCCCAGGGCTGCAGATTTGAATTTATGAATAATTCATGTTACTGGAGACTGATCTAAATCCTCTTCTCGAGCTCCACTCATTTTCACGAAGCCTCCCCTTGTCTGTTTTCACCGCCCAACCTCAGTTAGCAAATGGCGTCTCATCCCTTGCTTCTCATTGGAGCGCGGCCAACCTCTCGTACCCTGCCATATAAGTTACTTCCACAAAGTCTCATGGGATTTTTGACTGTTCCAGAAATAGCCGAGTGCTGTGAACACAGTGGCGGTGGATATTATGTTGATCAGTTGTATTGCGGTTGTCACCCAGCTTTCCTGGGCTCCTAACAGGTCTGCTTCGCTATAGAATGTACTTAAATGGGTGATCCCATGATTGATGTAAAAAATTAAAATCAGACATTATATAGTACGTGGCAATGGAACCAGCCCTGTACCCCACATGGGTCCACAGATCACCACATTCACTGCTCCAATCGCTCTGCTAGATTATCTTCAGCCGAGCAGCTCAGGGAGCGTGTCCTTTCTGCTGCAGCTCTCTCTCTATAACTGCCACAGCTTCTAACAGAACATATGGCTGGTGGCAGTTGAAGATTTAAAGGGATTCTGTCATGACATTTGAGGCCTATAACCTAAACATATGGCCAGGTCCCTACTAATAACCTAAATCCGAAACTGTCCTTATTAAATGTGCCTGTGGCTCTATTAGCTCATAAAACAGGTTTTTATAACCTGTCATTCACCTACCTAAGGTGCCCAAGGGGACGTCGCTTCATACAGGGTGGCCGGCTGTAGCCATCTCCGTCTGGTGCCCAGCGCTGCCTTCCCACTAGAAATCGCCGCCCTCCCTTTCTATAGAGCCGCCTCCCTCAGCCAGATCCTGCGCACTAGGTATAACCTGATGCGCCTGTGCGGACTCCTGGCCGCGGCCTCGTGAGTAAAGTGTGCATGCGCCGGCCGGCGCACTTCGCTCAAACCTGCCTTGACCGCCCTATTGCAGCCATCCTCTCACAGCCGCACGGGATCTGGCTGAGGGAGCGGACTATTTCGGAGGTGGTGCTGAGGTGAGGGAGGCGGCGCTGAGGTGAGGAAGGCCACAAGCAAAGTGCTGACAGAGGGAGTGGACTCCCTCTGTCTCCCATCGGCACCCTGCAAATGCGATTGTGGGGTGTCGATGTGTGTGAAGGCTGGATGGGGTCTCATGTAGGCCCCAGACCAGCCTTGAGTAATCCCGCAAAAAACAAGCCCTCATAAAGCTATATAGACGTAAAAATAAAAAAGCTATAGACTCTTGGAATGCGACGATAAAAAAAAGGAAGAAAAACGCTTGGTCAGTAAGGCTCAAAACAGGGTCACTTTGGGGTTACTAATGACCCGTCCGCCCTCCTGAAGTCAATGCTTGAATTCACCATGGAGTAAAAATGCTGGAGCATGTTTACGTAGACCTCTATGTTGTGCCGTTCCTCTATTATCCCTTCTAGAAATGTATGAATAAATTGACCACTAAATGTTACTTTTTTCTTTTGTCAATAGGACGTGTCTAACAATGTCGAGATTACTACACTGATTAATTTCCTAAACCATCTTTATTCACGCAGCCGCCACTAGAGGGAGCACAATGCAGAGAAACCAGTTATTGTGTAATAGATTGCAACATATTGGCTTGTATGTGCTTTTGTTCTTTGTTTTGCACTTTTTTGTATAACTTTGTATCCTTACATAGGAAGCTGCTGAGAAAAGTAAAAAAGTTACAATATTTGTTTTACTTGTGAAAGCTGAAGCTGGTAAAGAGCGCTGTGACTGACAGGCTTCCCTGGCTCAGTTATCACAGTGCTGATGCTGTCTAGTCTAAAGGTACAGTACTGTGATAACTGAAGGATGGCAGCCATCTTAACATCATGCTCTTGGAATGAACCAGAAGACTACGCTCCTCCATCTCGTTTTGTGGTCAGATGAGTCTTTGTCTGGATGTCCACATGGCTGCTGGAAGTATTGCAATAAAGCCAGTAAAACGCATTTGGATTTGGAGTTTTTATTAACGAGGTACATACTGAAGAAAGGACGTAATTTACATGGCAAATTGGGTTAAGACGTAACTATCCTCACTTATGACATTCCCTATTGTAACTCCTTTCTGCCCCCTTCTATATTATCGCCTAGAACCTATACCCCTCATCCAACCATAGCCCTGATACTCCATAAACTCCAGAACACTTAATATTGGTACTGACTGGTGTCGACTCGTGTAGCCTAATATGTACTTCCCGATAGTATATAAAAGACGGCTGGTCTATTGTACAATACAAGCACTTATGCCTCATGTATCACCCCCATCTCCTCATAGATTGTAAGCTATCTCGAGCAGGGCCCTCTCTCCTATTGTCTGAATTGTTGATTTTGCAATCTGTAATGTCCACTTTGAACATGTTCCCTCTGAATTGTAAAGTGCTATATAAATACAGATTGTCACACAGAGCAACAAGCCTTGTGTGAACTAAATCAAGTTAAAAATAAACTACCATTATACAGCCCAACATGTACAAGAATAGAACTACTATAATACTGCTCCTATGTACAAGAATAGAACTACTATAATACTACTCCTATGTACAGGAATATAGCTACTATAATACTGCCTCCTATGTACAAGAATATAACTACTATAATACTGCCTCCTATGTACAAGAATATAACTACTATAGTACTGCTCCTATGTACAAGAATATAACTACTATAATACTGCCTCCTATGTACAAGAATATAACTACTATAATACTGCCTCCTATGTACAAGAATATAACTACTATAATACTGCCTGCTATGTACAGGAATATAACTACTATAAGGCTGCGTTCACACGGGCGAGATTTCCGCGCGGGTGCAATGCGGTAGGTGAACGCATTGCACCCGCACTGAATCTGGACCCATTCATTTCAATGGGGCTGTTCAGATGAGCGATGATTTTCACGCATCACTATATTCTGCGTTTTTCACGCAACGCAGGCCCCATAGAAGTGAATGGGGTTGCGTGAAAATCGCAAGCATCCGCAAGCAAGTGCGGATGCGGTGCGATTTTCACGCATGGTTGCTAGGTGACAGTCTATACACTGTATTATTTTCCCTTATAACATGGTTATAAGGGAAAATAATAGCATTCTGAATCAATTGAGGGTTAAAAAAAAATAAAAAAATTAACTCGCCTTCTCCTCTTGTTCGCGTAGTTCTCCCGGTCTTTAGTTCTTTAAAAGATGAACTATGGGCTAAAGGACCTTTGGTGACGTCAGATCACATGCTCCAATCACATGGTACATCACCATGTGATTGGAGCATGTGATCTGACGTCACCAAAGGTCCTTTAGCCCATAGTTCATCTTTTAAAGAACTAAAGACCGTGATCAGTTTCAATATTCACGCAGTTCACAGTTGAAAGTTCCCAGGGTTCATTGTGTTTTGGGTCTGTACTGCCCACCTGTATTCCTGCAGTGTAGGAGCTCGGTTATGTTGTTAGGGGTGTGATTGAGGGCGCCTTCATAGGCAGCAAATTTTGTTGCAGGCTTGTGAATGCAGCTCGAAAGTACAATGCTTAAAGGGTTTCTCCAGAATTAACCCTATTAGGCTAGCTGACATAAGCGATGGGCTAATGTCAGCTAAACCTAACTAGCCTATTCCTACTTTTATCTATGCCCCCGTTACTCCAGAAATATAACTTTTATAATATGCTGATTAGCCTCTAGGTGCAGGAAGGGGGGCGCGTTGCCCCCGCTCCTAGAGCAGGGGTCCTTAAACTACAGCCCGCGGGCCACATGCGGCCCGCCGAGGACATTTATCCAGCCCGCCACCTCCGCGGACATTTATCCTGCCCCGCCACCGCCGAGGACATTTATGCTGCCCGCCATGCCTGTCCGTTACTTTTTTCCCCCCAACTTAAGAGACGGACGGTCCGGCAGCCAGCCTATCATTGGTGGAAGAGAGGGCATGTGGGAGGGGCCTGCCGGACCCGATTTGCGCGGTATCTTGTGCAGTGAACGTTGGGAGCTGGCTCGTGGGAGAGTGTGACTCTCTGAAAGACACATTCAAGTCAAACAGCCTTCCTAATTTCTATGCATCTCTCCCCTCTGAGACATATCCTAATCTCAGGAACCATGCACTTAAAATGGCAACCATCTTTGGCAGCACTTATGTCTCTGAACAGACTTTTTCCAGAATGAAACATCTGAAATCTCCAACCAGATCTAGACTAACTGATGCATCACTTGTTACGACTAGCAGTGACAAATATGGAACCGGACATTGACCATCTCATCAGCCAAAAGCAGGCCCATAGTTCCCATTGAAATACTGGTAAGTTTGTTGATTTAACTTTAATTTTTCTTCATTTTAAATATTGTTTTTTTTTTGTTTGTTTTTTCCACTTCGAAATAAGATGTGTGTGCCGTGTGCATAGGAATTAGTTCATTTTTATTTTTTTTTAAACTATAGTCCGGCCCTCCAACAGTCTGAGGGACAGTGAACTGGCCCCCTGTTTAAAAAATTTGAGGACCCTGGTCCTAGAGGCTCCATTCTCCCACCTCTGGCCACGCCCTACTACACTAGATTGACAGGGCCAGGCAGCGTTGGTCTCCTACTGCCGACCCTGTCTGCCGAGTAAATCTCACGCCTGCGCCGTTCCGTTCAGTATTCGGCGCAGTGAGTGAAGGGCGCTCGCAGGCTGCCGGCTTCCTCACTGCGCTGTTCAGTACTGAACGGCGCGAGATTTCCCCAGCGCACAGGGTCGGCAGTTAGAGGTGAAAGCTGCCTAGCCCTCAATCTAGTTTAGCAGGGCGTGGCCAGAGGTGGGAGAACGGAGCCTCTAGGAGCAGGGGCAATGCCCCCCCCCCCCCCGGCACCTAGAGGCTAATTAGCATATTATAAAAGTTAGATTTCTGGAGTAACGGGGGCATAGATACAAGTAGGTATAGGCTAGTTAGGTTCAGCTGACATTAGCACATTGCTACTGTCAGCGAGCTTAATAGGGTTAATTCTCATGACCGAATCCCTTTAACAGTAATGTAAGAGTTTTTCCAGGGTTTTTATATGGATTCTGTTCACAGGATAGAACATTAATGTCTGATCAGTCGGAGTACCCCTCTGCCCCCTCCCCCGCCAATTTAGTTTTTCTAGACTAGCTCTGGACGGAGTGGACTGGTTACCATTCACTTTAATGACAGCAACACTGCAGTAACTAGCTCTGTAGTTACAGCACCTACTACAGAGCAGCTGATCGGCGGGGATGCAGGTTGTCGGACCCCCGACGATCAGATAATGATAGGCCATCGGTATAAAAATCCTGAACGGCTTCTTTAACTTATCCCATAAACAAACTACAAAGCGGTATTTAACAGTGAATGTAGACTTCTGAGAGCGGTATGTACGTTGCTATGTTTTTGCACTTTGCATACAGAAGCCGCAGGTTCTTCACCGTCCCTCCTCTTCCCGTTTGCAGAAGTTCATCCTGTTGGCAGGAGCTGTATCCTTGGATGACAGAAGATAGGCAACGGTGGTGGGTGATAAGGTTATTCTGGACTAATTGGTAAATTGCATCCTTTGCATTGCAGGCTAGTCAGAATTCAGCAGGGCCGATCGTCCAAAGGACCAGAAAGGTCTGTTCTTCATTACTAGAAGCCAATCGTATTGTAGTAGATTCCTGTCTGGTTTCAGACTGTGTTCACACTGCATTTGAGCCATCTGTATGGGGTGTACATCGAAAAAAAAGTTTCCACCATATGCACCAAACATAACTATAGGGCTCCTTCTTTCAGCTGTCAAATTTTTTTTTTTTATATATATATATATATATATATATATATATATATATATATATATATATATAATGTGTGTATATATATATATCTATATATATATATTATATATAATTTTTTACAGTGGGAGCATTTGCAGACCTAAGGCTCAGACGTGATGTGAGCAGAGCCTCAAAGGAACGTTCTGGGCAAAGTCAACACTGTGTTCTGCCTAGGGTGAGGTGCATGGCAGTTTTTCCTGCTGTGAATCCCTCCCCCAGACCTGAAATAACCCAGTGTATAAATGGGGATTGCGGAAGTTCATGCACATGCTGCAGAATCAACCCTATTCAGATGGAGCATCTCACTCATCAGCTGTTTTGGGCAGCCACTGGCGCAGGAAATTATACAGTGGCTGGAGCTGGAGGCATAAAGTTCTGTCCACTGTGCAGTGGCCGTTGTTTCAGGATACTGTAGCATTCAGGTGAATGAGAGCGGAGGTGCAGTACACCAGAGCCAGACACCATGCAGTGGACGGAGCCTTCTCTTCCCTGTAAAGTCTCAGGCGTTAGCGGATTCCACAAACAGCTGATTTGTAGGGGTGCTGCCGGGTGGAGGATAGGTGATCAGTATCTAGTACTGGCAAACCCCTCTAAGTTGCACAAATTCACCACATGTAACCTTAGGCTACTTTCACACTTGCGGCTGAGTGATCCGGCAAGCAGTTCAGTCGCCGGAACTGCCTGCCGGATCAGGCAATCTGCATGCAAAAGGACAGCATTTGTAGACTGATCCGGATGTGGATCAGTCTTACAAATGCCTTGCAAGAACGGATTCGTCTCTCCGTTTGTTATACGGCCAAACTGATCCGTTTATTTTTCACATTTTTTCACGGTCTGCGCATAGACGGATCCGGCACTAATACATTTCAATGTAAATTAATGCCGGATCTGGCATTCCGGCAACTGATCTGGAATTTTGGATGGAGAGAATACTGCAGCATGCTGCGGAATTTCCTCCGTCCAAAACGCCGTTCAGTGACTGAACTGAAGACATCCTGAACGGATCGCTCTCCATTCAGAATGCATGGGGATAAAACTGATCAGTTATTTTCCGGTATAGAGCCCCTAAGACAGAACTCTGAAAAGAATGTCTGAAAAGAAAAACGCTAGTGTGAAAGTACCCTTACCCTAATATAGCTACAAGACTCCACCCCCCCATAAGGTTCTCTGGTCATCTACAGTCGTGGCCAAAAGTTTTGAGAATTACATAAATATTGGAAATTGGAAAAGTTGCTGCTTAAGTTTTTATAATAGCAATTTGCATATACTCCAGAATGGTATAAGGAGGGATCAGATGAATTACATAGTCCTTCTTTGCCATGAAAATTAACTTAATCCCAAAAAAAAACTTTCCACTGCATTTCATTGCTGTCACTAAAGGACCTGCTGAGATCATTTCAGTAATCGTCTTGTTAACTCAGGTGAGAATGTTGACGAGCACAAGGCTGGAGATCATTGTCAGGCTGATTGGGTTAAAATGGCAGACTTGACATGTTAAAAGGAGGATGATGTGATGTTCTTCCATTGTTAACCATGGTGACCTGCAAAGAAACGCGTGCAGCTATCATTGCGTTGCATAAAAATGGCTTCACAGGCAAGGATATTGTGGCTGCTAAGATTGCACCTCAATCAACAATTTATAGGATCATCAAGAACTTCAAGGAAAGAGGTTCAATTCTTGTTAAAGGGCTTCTGTCAGCCCACTAAACCGTTTTTTTTTTTTTTTTTTTTGCTTAATAATAACCCCTACACTGCGATTTATCCATACATAAGTAAAATAAGAATTTTGGTTCAGTAGAATTTGCTAAAACCCTATTTTTATAATATGTAAATTACCTTGCTACCAGCAAGTAGGGCGGCTACTTGCTGGTTCCAGCCGCATCCTCCGATGGTAATGACGCCCCCTCTGCTTGTTGATTGACAGGGCCAGCGGACGGGATCTTTCTCCGCTGGCCCTGCCTGTTTTTATTCAATATCTGGCGCCTGCGCCGCGGCCGTACCCATCTTCAATCGGCGCAGGCGCACTGAGAGGCGGCCACTCACTCGGCCGCTTCATCCTTAATGCGCCTGCGCCGGGTGTAGATGTGACGTCGTCGGCGCAGGCGCATTGAGGATGAAGCGGCCGAGTGAGTGGCCGCCTCTCAGTGCGCCTGCGCCGATTGAAGATAGGTGCGGCGCAGGCGCTAGATATTGAATGAAAACAGGCAGGGCCAGCGGAGAAAGATCCCGTCCGCTGGCCCTGTCAATCAACAAGCAGAGGGGGCGTCATTACCATCGGAGGATGCGGCTGCTACCAGCAAGTAGCCGCCCTACTTGCTGGTAGCAAGTTAATTTACATATTATAAAAATGGGGTTTTAGCAAATTCTACTGAACCAAAATTCTTATTTTACTTATGTATGCTGAGATCGCAGTGTAGGGGTTATTATTAAGCAAAAAAAAAAAAAACGGTTTAGTGGGCTGACAGAAGCCCTTTAAGAAGGCTTTGGGGCGTCCAAGAAAGTCCAGCAAGCGCCAGGATCGTCTCCTAAAGAGGATTCAGCTGCGGGATCGGAGTGCCACCAGTGCAGAGCTTGCTCAGGAATGGCAGCAGGCAGGTGTGAGCGCATCTGCACGCACAGTGAGGCGAAGACTTCTGGAAGATGGCGTGGTGTCAAGAAGGGCAGCAAAGAAGCCACTTCTCTCCAAAAAAACCATCAGGGACAGATTGATCTTCTGCAGAAAGTATGGTGAATGGACTGCTGAGGACTGGGGCAAAGTCATATTCTCCGATGAAGCCTCTTTCCGATTGTTTGGGGCATCTGGAAAAAGGCTTGTCTGAAGAAGAAAAGGTGAGAGCTACCATCAGTCCTGTGTCATGCCAACAGTAAAGCATCCTGAGACCATTCATGTGTGGGGTTGCTTCTCATCCAAGGGAGTGGGCTCACTCACAATTTTGTCCAAAAACACAGCCATGAATAAAGAATGGCACCAAAACACCCTCCAACAGCAACTTCTTCCAACAACAGTTTGGTAAAGAACAATGCATTATCCAGCACGATGGAGCACCGTGCCATAAGGCAAAAGTGATAACTAAGTGGCTCGGGGACCAAAACGTTGACATTTTGGGTCCATGGCCTGGAAACTCCCCAGATCTTAATCCCATTGAGAACTTGTGGTCAATCCTCAAGAGGCGGGTGGACAAACAAAAACCCACTAATTCTGACAAACTCCAAGAAGTGATTATGAAAGAATGGGTTGCTATCAGTCAGGGATTGGCCCAGAAGTTGATTGAGAGCATGCCCAGTCGGATTGCAGAGGTCCTAAAAAAGAAGGGCCAACACTGCAAATACTGACTCTTTGCATAAATGTCATGTAATTGTCGATAAAAGCCTTTGAAACGTATGAAGTGCGTGTAATTATATTTCACTACATCACAGAAACAACTGAAACAAAGATCTAAAAGCAGTTTAGCAGCAAATGAGCACCGCACAAGCAGGCTCGGACTGGCCCACACGGGTAAAGGGGAATCCCCCGGTGGGCCCCTAGTCTCACACCCCCTCCACAAGTGGCACATAACACAGTAGACATACTGCACTACATACATATATTCAATGTATAGCACCTCAACCAGCCGGTGTTCATATAAAAAACTTGTTAAATTATTTATTAGATTCAAATGTATCTGTATGGTGGGCACCCAAAATACATTTTACTGGTGGGGCCCTGGGTACCCCAGTCCGACACTGCGCACAAGGATCTTATGCGTGTAGCCGAGCTGCAAATGATAGAACTTATGTCCTATTCTTGTCTATTTTTCAGACAAGAATAGCCATTTTTTTCAATGGGGCCAGCAAAAAGTGGAGGATGCACATGGACCGCATCCATATTTTACAGATCTTCGATTTTCAAAACAGATACCCTTTAAGACAGAATGAGAATGCCTAGTGGTCCCCCTGTCCTGCATAGCTAGGGGGGCGAAGAGGTAGTTACCTCATGGTCCAGGGCCTTTGGGCACTCTCAGGCACCATCTTACACCTAGGATGCTAGAATTATAATTTTGGGCTGAGGCCCTATAACAGATTTTTGCATTTTTGGACCCAGAGGTTCCACTTATACATCTAAGCATAGTGTGTATATATATCGCAAGAAAAGTCCCACCAAGATCTGTCCACTAAATCTTTGTCTTTATTTTAAGATATTTCAAGGTAAATGATATACCAGTAATCATTGACATCGTTCCTGTTTTTGGTTTACAAAGCTGCATCAGGAAACCTGTCCGTGTGGCTGTACCTTCACAGATGTCTAAAAGGCCGGAGAAGGTAGTCAGTGTCCTCCATCAGCCAGTAGATGGCAGCGTTTGTAAAAAAAAACCACATTGTAAAATAAAGGAAACATTGTAGCAGTGCGATGCAGGTTTTGTTTTCATGATTTCTGATTACAATTTCTTGTTAAGTAAGAGCCTTGTAGACTTTCTTTGGCAGGAGAAGGAATACTGAACACTGTTGTTTATACCAGTTTTTTTAATACAAGATAATAATAATAATAATACTAATAATGTGTGCTGGGATGGATTCACACATAGGCTTTAAGTGGCTTTTTTTTTTTTTGCAGTTTATATAAAAAAACACTAACTTAAGATGTTATCAGAAAATATATGGGAAATACTGTCTAAAGTGTAGGACATACAAGCATATTTTTTTTATTTAATTCTTTTGCACTACTGGCAATTTTTTCAGTTTGGTAAGTTTTTTTCTGTGTCTGGCATAAAAAAAAAAGAAAAAAGAAGGATGTTGAAGCAATGCCATCTTCCATCTAAAAAAAAGCCTGAAGAAAGAACTGTCTGCACATATGTTTTGAAAAAAAGTTACTTAAACCCATAAAAATGTTTTTTCAATGGATTTTTTTTTGTTGTTGTAGAGAGCAAATTTATGTGTGAAGGAAACCCTAGTCGATGGATGTGGCTGTGTAAGAAGTGCTTGCCTATATTTCTTAATATTTCAAGGCAATTCTTTTATCATTGAAAGAAATTATTTTATATCAAGACAGGGAGGCTCCTATTGCTTAACTCTTTCTTTACTGAAACACAGCAGCAAAGAAGACAATCAGAAAAAAACATTCCACCAATGAGGATCTAGTCCCTCCCCTTAGATCCCCTATATAGGGACCTCCTTCACACCACATCTTCCTCTTTCTTTGCTGCTGCAGTTCAGTAAAAGTATCTCACTACAGCCCTCTTGGGCTGTGTGGGGTTTATCTGTAATTGTTGTTTGCAGTATCTTAGCTTATAGGTTCGGTAGTGTGTGTGTGTGTGTGTGTGTATATGTGTGTATGTGTATGTGTATATATATATATATATATATATATATATATATATATATATATATATATATATATATACACACACAGTGGGGGAAATAATTATTTGACCCCTCACTGATTTTGTAAGTTTGTCCAATGACAAAGAAATGAAAAGTCTCAGAACAGTATCATTTCAATGGTAGGTTTATTGTAACAGTGGCAGATAGCACATCAAAAGGAAAATCGAAAAAATAACTTTAAATAAAAGATAGCAACTGATTTGCATTTCATTGAGTGAAATAAGTATTTGAACCCCTACCAACCATTAAGAGTTCTGGCTCCCACAGAGTGGTTAGACACTTCTACTCAATTAGTCACCCTCATTAAGGACACCTGTCTTAACTAGTCACCTGTATAAAAGACACCTGTCCACAGAATCAATCAATCAAGCAGACTCCAAACTCTCCAACATGGGAAAGACCAAAGAGCTGTCCAAGGATGTCAGAGACAAAATTGTAGACCTGCACAAGGCTGGAATGGGCTACAAAACCATTAGCAAGAAGCTGGGAGAGAAGGTGACAACTGTTGGTGCGATTGTTCGAAAATGGAAGGAGCACAAAATGAACATCAATCGACCTCGCTCTGGGGCTCCACGCAAGATCTCACCTCGTGGGGTGTCAATGGTTCTGAGAAAGGTGAAAAAGCATCCTAGAACTACACGGGAGGAGTTAGTTAATGACCTCAAATTAGCTGGGACCACAGTCACCAAGAAAACCATTGGAAACACATTACACCGCAATGGATTAAAATCCTGCAGGGCTCGCAAGGTCCCCCTGCTCAGGAAGGCACATGTGCAGGCCCGTCTGAAGTTTGCCAATGAACACCTGAATGATTCAGAGAGTGACTGGGAGAAGGTGCTGTGGTCTGATGAGACCAAAATAGAGCTCTTTGGCATTAACTCAACTCGCTGTGTTTGGAGGAAGAAAAATGCTGCCTATGACCCCCAAAACACCGTCCCCACCGTCAAGCATGGGGGTGGAAACATTTTGCTTTGGGGGTGTTTTTCTGCTAAGGGCACAGGACAACTTATTCGCATAAACGGGAAAATGGACGGAGCCATGTATCGTGAAATCCTGAGCGACAACCTCCTTCCCTCTGCCAGGAAACTGAAAATGGGTCGTGGATGGGTGTTCCAGCACGACAATGACCCAAAACATACAGCAAAGGCAACAAAGGAGTGGCTCAAGAAGAAGCACATTAAGGTCATGGAGTGGCCTAGTCAGTCTCCGGACCTTAATCCAATCGAAAACCTATGGAGGGAGCTCAAGCTCAGAGTTGCACAGAGACAGCCTCGAAACCTTAGGGATTTAGAGATGATCTGCAAAGAGGAGTGGACCAACATTCCTCCTAAAATGTGCGCAAACTTGGTCATCAATTACAAGAAACGTTTGACCTCTGTGCTTGCAAACAAGGGTTTTTCCACCAAGTATTAAGTCTTTTTTTGTTAGAGGGTTCAAATACTTATTTCACTCAATGAAATGCAAATCAGTTGCTATCTTTTAATTAAAGTTATTTTTTCGATTTTTCCTTTTGATGTGTTATCTGCCACTGTTACAATAAACCTACCATTGAAATGATACTGTTCTGAGACTTTTCATTTCTTTGTCATTGGACAAACTTACAAAATCAGTGAGGGGTCAAATAATTATTTCCCCCACTGTGTATGTATATATATATATATATATATATATATATATATAATTTATATTTCTACTGGCTCTCTCCCCTTGTGTCTCCCCACCTACCGGTGCCATCTCAGACGTTCCCCATAGGGGGCTCCTCCTCCTTTTTCCCCTCTGGCGACCCGCGGCTTCCCCCTGTCATCTGCGCTCTTTTCCCGCGCACCCAGGAGCCGAGCGCCATCTTCGCGCTTCTTCTTCCCCTGAAATCCCGCTCTCGCAGGATTTCAGGCCGCCATCTTGTTTTCACGCCCGAGATCTCGCTATCGCGAGGTTTCGTTTTGCCCGGAGCGAACCAACTACCATCGCGAGATTTCGGACGCCATAGTGCCTACGCCAACGGCCTCTTGGCCACTTGGTTAGGTTAGGTTAGGTTGGATAGGTTTGGTACTCATTGACCTCCAGACTCCTTGTCTTATCCCTGTGGGGCTTATTATCCCCTGTATAACCTGTGGGTTTCGTTACCCCTTGATCCCTGGTGATTGGGGTGATTAACTCCTTACCTGCACTAGTGTCACTACTTGGGGGTGTTTTCTCCTTACTGCTATGTCCCAGAAATCTGCCTTGCTCCAGGGTAGCCCCACTCAAGAGGCTAGCCCTTCTCCAGCTACAATGCAAGCTGTACCCCCATCCGCGGGGAGTATTCCTCCTTCGGCAGATGCCCAGGCTAGGGCTCTGCAACAAACCATTTCGGATGCTATTTTCTCGGCAATGGGCTCTATGTCCCCTGACCAGCTCTCTGTCACAGGTCCTCTACGCCCAGACCGGGGTTACGGCCCCTGACGCTATGCTATCTCATCCTAATACCTCCAGAAACACCTTGAATGATGGCTTGGTTCCATCCTCTGACAGCACGCTCCGGCCGCGCAAAAGAGCCTGTCCGCGCCAGGCAGAACATGCACGGAGTTGGAAATCGGCTACATCCCAGCCGGCACCTGAATCTGACTCTCAGGAGTCTGAGGAGGAGGTTATATTGCAATCCCCAGTTAACTCTGAAGGGGATGAGGTGCATTTTGATGATGACCAGCCTGTACAGGACTCTGGGTCGCCCCAGTTGTCTCGCCCGGCTGCGACTAAGTCGTCCTCGATGACGGACACGCATATGACCCTAACGGACCCCTCCGGTACTCCGTTATTTTACCCGGACTCTCTTCACCACCCTAGATCATCAGAGTGGCTCCCGGCACCCCATGTCGCTAACTACCTGGAGTCTATGGTCCGCAAGCCCCTGAGTAAGGAGGCCAGAAACAAGTTAAGGGCCGAATGCCCCCGTCCGGCGATCCAGAACAAGGTCTGTGAAACGCCCGTGGTCGACCCTAAGGTCGTACAGTTTTTATCGAAATTGGGGTTTAGCCCCCGCAGGGGCCTGGACTCGGCCTTACGGGCCTGCCAGGACAAATTACTGGATGTCATGGGTCCGCTGGCCAAGATATTCGATATGGCGGAATCGGCAATAGCAGAGGGCCGATTAGTTGACCCTGAAGAGCTTAGAGGCTGGGTCCAGAGAGCCATATGTATGGCTGGCAATGCCAACACTTCCATTGCCATTGAACTGAGAAAGGCCATTCTTATCAAGATTGAGCCTAAGTTGGCCAATATGGCCCTCACTGAAGCGGGCAAAGAGGCCCAGGGCTTACTCTTTGGTGACCCATTCATCAAGGAGCTGGGAAAGTTCGTAGGGACCTTCACTGCCCTCGATAAGGCGCAATCCTCAATGCGCAAAGTATTTAACAATAGGGTTTCGTCCAGGGCCGGCAGTACAAGGGGCCGTCTGGCCAGCCGTTCATCCTTCCAGTCCCGAGGCTCGGGTCGAGGCCCCTCATCCTTCAGGTCCTCGTCTCAGGACCCGAGGCAACCCCAAGCCGCCTTCCCGTCGCGAGGCTTTTTCGGCAGAGGACGATCTTACAGAGGACAACCATACCTCCGATGTCCCTTCAGTAAGTCAACGACTTCTTCTCCCTTCTTCGGATCGGTGTGTGGGGGGCAGACTCCGATTCTTTTCGCATGTGTGGACCACAATCACCTCGGATCCGTGGATTTTATCCACGATTCAGGGGTTCCACATATATCTAGTGTCGCTCCCAAACTCCATTGTTCCCCCACCTCGCACGTGCTCATCCCTGGCCTCACAATCCCTCATAGACGAGGAGCTAAACGAGTTGTTCTTAAAAGGGGCCATAGAACCAGCTTCCCAGGCCCCGCAGGGGGTGATCAGCAACATGTTCCTGGTCGAGAAGAAAGGGGGTCAATTCAGACCAGTGATCAATCTCAAGGCCCTAAGCGCCTTTGTAAGGTATCGCCATTTCAAAATGAAGGGCATTCACCTCCTTCGGGATATGCTCCTCCCGAACGACTGGCTACTAAAGCTAGACCTGAAGGACGCGTACCTCACGGTCCCGATTACCCCTTCCTCGAGGGACCTTTTACAGTTCCGTTGGCAAGGCAGCCTTTGGCGTTTCACGTGCCTCCCATTTGGCCTGTCGTCCACCCCATGGTGCTTCACCAAACTACTACGTCCGGTGGTAGCGTGGCTCCGCAGCCGGGGGGTGAGGCTCATAGTCTATTTAGACGACATTCTGATCATGGCCCACCATTCAGGAACACCTTCGACTATCAATGTCCCTCCTCTCAGACTTGGGCTTTATTATCAATCTGGAGAAATCCTGCTTGGTCCCGTCCAGGACCATGGAGTTCCTGGGGTTTCTGGTAGACTCCGAAGCCTTGACTCTCAGCCTTCCCCCGGGGAAGGTGCTCGCAATTCGCAAAGAATTACGTAGCACATTGTCTCTACCACAGGTGTCCCTTCGCCAACTGGCCAGGGTGATAGGCCTATTGGCATCATCCATTCAGGTGATCTTCCCTGCCCTGTTCCACTATTGGGCCTTGCAACGCCTCAAGATAGCCCACCTGCAAGCAGGAGCGACTTATGCGGACCTGATCCGGTTGGACTCGGAGACGCGAGACGAGCTAGTCTGGTGGATTGCCAATCTCTCGGCTTGGAATGGCAGGGCCATTTTCGGGACTCGGCCGGATCTCGTCGTAGAGTCGGACGCCAGCCTTCTGGGCTGGGGTGCTCATTGCGAGGGGGTATCCACCAGAGGTCCTTGGTCGACCAACGAGTCGAAACTACACATCAATGCTCTGGAACTCCTAGCGGGATCCTTTGCGATCCGCAGTTTCGCCAAAGGTAAAGCCAGGGCTTGTATTCGCCTTCGGATGGACAACGTTTCAGCTGTCCGTTACATCAACTCCATGGGAGGTACCCGATCCAAGATGCTAACTCATCTGGCCAAGGAGTTCTGGGACTTCTGTCTCTCCAACAATGTGTCGGTGGTGGCGGAATATCTGCCGGGTCTTCACAACACCCAGGCCGATTGGAGTTCTCGTTTCATGTCCGATTCCAGCGACTGGAATTGGACGAGGAGATCTTCGCCAATGTGTTATCCCTATGGGTCCCCTTCTCCATCGACCTCTTTGCATCTCGATGGAACGCCCAACTGCCCAGGTACTTCAGTTGGAGACCGGACCCATCCGCGGAGGCGGTGGATGCATTTCTGCAACAGTGGTCGGGGGACCTGATGTACGCATTTCCACCCTTTTCCCTGATTCCACGGGTTCTGGCCATGGTTCGCCACCAATCGGCAGACATGGTTCTAGTGGTCCCATTTTGGGGGACCAAGTCTTTGGTTCCCGCAACTCCTGGAGATGCTGGTCGACAGACCCCTGCTATTACCCCAGTCGCCGAACCTGCTGCTGGGACCGTTGCGTCAACCTCACCCTCTGGTTTTAGCCGACTCCTTGCGCCTGCTGGCTTGCAGGGTATCTGGGATCCCGGGTGTCTCTCAGAAATGGCTAGATTTCTTCTGGAGAGCGCATGGGCCCCCGGAACCAGAAGGGCTTATAGGTCAGCCTGGCAGTCATGGGCTGATTGGTGCTTGCTTAGGAACCTGGATCCCACTACGGCTTCTGTGAATAATATTATTCTTTTTCTTTCTTCCCTGTACAAGGATGGTAAGGCTTACTGCACTATAAACGTTGTTAGATCTGTCATCTCTTGTAAAAGGGTCTCGGGCGTTGCACTACAACGCCCTCTCGTTCACCCCTTGTGACATTTAATATCTCACGCCGTACTAAGACCAACATCAGGTCAGTGGCTTACCTGTTTTTTTTCCGTTGTCTTCGGCGCTCTGCCCTGTTGCGTGCCTTTAGAGAGTACGAGGATAGGACTTGTACCTTACGTTCCCCGGCTCATCCTCAGCTGTTCATTTCATTTCGCCACCCTTACTCGCCGGTCACAAGCGTCACCTTGTCACGTTGGGTGAAATGGATCCTGTCCCTGTCCGATATCGACACCTCCATTTTCACGGTGCGGGGTGCTTCTGCCACCTCTCTGGCTTTGTCAGTAGCTAAGTTGGAGGATGTCATGAGATTGGCGGACTGGTCTTGAGTGTCTACTTTTAGGGAGTTTTACTTCAGACCGGATCCGCATGTGTTTGCCTCCATTGTAAATAGGCTTTAAACTAGCAATAGGAGCCTCCGTGTCTTGATATAAAATTGTAGGATTTTACTAGTGTATGACGTAAAGTCATGATTTTATGAAAGACACGGAGGCGAGTATTGTCCCCCCCCCATATCACCCTCCTCTCTACATGGTCTGTCTTTTTTCCTCTGTACCGTGCATTGTATTAGCTCTTGCTTAAGCCTGTGCATTTTGTTGTAATAGCACTCCTCTCCCACCTAGATTCTCTTCTACTCGTTGCTACTTATATTTATTTATTTCCAGGTTGATTCCAGGTTTCCTGCTGCCCGTGGCTGATCGTGCCCCGGTCTTGTGCTTCGTCCCGCCTGGACTTCAGATTGTGGGTAAATTCTGTTTCCCCGGCATAGTTGGATGTCACGCCGATTCTTCGTTGAGTGTTTGGCGTTCCAGTTTGAGTTGGAGTTTCCGTTATCAAAGAAAGAGGAAGATGTGGTGTGAAGGAGGTCCCTATATAGGGGATCTAAGGGGAGGGACTATATCCTCATTGGTGGAATGTTTTTTCTGATTGTCTTCTTTGCTGCTGTGTTTCAGTAAAGAAAGAGTTGAGCAATACTCGCCTCCGTGTCTTTCCTAAAATCATGACTTTACATCATACACTACTAAAATCCTACAATTTTCA
Organism: Bufo bufo; assembly: GCF_905171765.1. Classification (NCBI taxonomy): domain Eukaryota; kingdom Metazoa; phylum Chordata; class Amphibia; order Anura; family Bufonidae; genus Bufo; species Bufo bufo. The sequence goes on from NC_053397.1 coordinate 217,586,307, forward strand.
CATATTAACCATCAAGACTGTTTTCTTGGCTGCAGCAGTTAGTGGCTGTAGCGGACATATGTTTTTGTTTTGACATCAACGCTGCATCTGGGAAAATAAAGCCAGAAGGACTTAAGTAAAAAAAAAAAAGTTGCTCTAAATATCAGGATGCAATCTTTAATCCTTCCTTCATTTACAGATGCCTTGATATGCAGTTTGCAACTTGCTCCTATTGTCAGACTTTTCTCCTGTGAAGGATTCCTCCCAATGATACATGCTGGATGTGAGATCTGTGTGTCCAGGATGCTGCTGTCTTCACTAGCTCTGTCTCATGTGTCATTAGAGCTTCATTCCCAGAGTGATTTCTTCTTCTAAAGCTCATTAGGGATCTCCTCTTAGGCCTCTTTCACACGAGCGTGACCGGTTGGCTCCAGAATGCGTTCAGGGAAACTCGCACCATTTTGTAAGCAAGTTCAGTAAGTTTTGTCTGCAATTGCGTTCAGTTTTTTCCGCCCGGGTGCAATGCGTTTTTATCGAATCCAAACCTCTGTAATTGGGAGATTTTACAGACCCCATTCAGTCACAGAAGCAAACCTGCCATGTTCAGAAGTGATGTATTTGCAGCAAACTATAGTACATGTGGATGGAGCTATGAAAGCACCATCCACATTTAGCAGGAAAATTCTACACTGAAAAATGGGCATGCTCGCCTTGTTGCAGAAATGCTGCAGATTTTCACAGTTTAATTTCACACCTTCAATGCAGAGGGGGGAACTCCGCAGGGAATTTACATCACAATCTGTGTATAACACATGCAGATTTTACTGCAAAAACTCTACACTTGTGGCATTGTAGCAATTCTGCATCAAAAACCGCATGTGTCACTTGCGTTTTCTGTAAGGATTTGATGCGTTTTTCTGCAGGTCTTGCCCTTGCCTTGAAAAGGGGGAAATCTGCACAAAGAATTGACATGCTGCGAATTGAAAAATCGGCACGGCAGGTCATTTTCCGCACAGAATGAAAAAACAAATCTCATACGCTTTGCTGGTACTGGATTACGCTACAGGTTTCTCCCGCACAATAATTCATGCAGAAAAACTGTGTTTGCCGATAACCTAAGTGCACAGCGACACAGGTGGATTTTTCCGAGGTTTTCACGCTCTGCATCGGAAAGGGTAAAATCTGTGGGGGAAAATCTAAGCATAAATTGACATACTGCAGATTTAAAAATCCACACCACAAGGCAATTTCCGCCGCACATTTTTTTTTATTTTTATTTTTTTTGCAGTGTGTAAATGTTTTATTTAAATCTTATCACATTGCTGGTACTGTAAAGCACTGCGGATTTGCGGCACACAGGTCCACAGCATATCTATGCCACGTGGACGTACCCTAATACTACATGCACACGAAATAAAAAGTCTGTTAAAAATGGATAAACTGTCAGGTTCTTAACTGACTTATTTTTACTGATGCCTTAAAAAAACGGACCCTAAAAATGGTTCCATTCAACTGTATGAGGGCTGTCAGTCAGTGAAAACGGACGATATAGAACATGTTCTATTTTTTGACGTCCCTTATTCACTGGCTGTCAAAAAGACTGCTGTGTGAATAACCCCATAGACTACCATTGTTCATAAACCGAACGCGTGACATCCGTTAAAAAACAGTCCACCACACGTCCGTTTTTCGCAGTCATGTGCATGTAGCCTGATGGGTCAGAATCCCTTGACTCTCATACCAAAATAATACACAGTCGTAGCGTCACCATTGTCATTATAAGACTTATTATTGGAGAGGGTTTTATTTTATATGGGAAAGAAAAAGCAACGCGTGTAGATCTGACAGCATAGTAGTTGTATCAAACATAGGATTAGATACACCAGCTCAGCAGACAGTATCACATATGATGGCCTTAGATACACAAGTTCATTTGCACATAATAGGCTTAGATGCTCCAGCTCAGCAGACAGTAGCTTATATAATAAGCTTAGATACACAACTCGTCAAAATCGCATACGACAGGCTTATATATACGAAGAAGACAGTATCTTACATGATATGGCTGGAAGTTCAGCAGATTGTAATTTGTATCGCATATGGAAGGCTTAGATACTCCTGTTCAGCAGACAGTATAACACATGATAGGCTTGGGTACACAGGTCAGAAAACAGTATCACACATGATCAGGCTTAGAAACACCAGCTCATCAGACATTCTCCCACCTAATAGGCTTAGATACTCCTGTTGAGAAGACAATATCACCCATGATAGGCTTGGATACACCTAGAACCAGCATAAACCTATAATTTGCTCAGACTTGATAGGCTTAGAAACATCAGCCCAACAGACAGTATCTCACCTAATAGGCTTGGATACCCCTGCTGAGAAGACAGTATCACCCATGGTAGGCTTAGATACACTGACTCAAGAGATAGTATAACATGATTGGCAAGCTGCACAAACTACAGGCTCAGAATGACAGTATCGCCCACGATGGGCTTAGATACACCAGCTCAGCAGGATTGCATACTCTAGTTCCTCCTTGTTGATATCCAGACGCAATCTCTGCCCTCTCTGTGCTGTTAAGTAATCGCTGCAATAATCCAGGATCAGATTTCATCACGTCTCCCTTTTCGCCACCGCTGCACAAAAAAAAAATTATATATAAAATTTTTCCGATGCAACTAATTCAAAGCATCTTGAAAAAAATGAAAATTTAATACCAGAATACCATTTATATGGATTTAACCTCCCCTTTAACGTGATCCTCTCGATTGACTTTACGGCAAGCTGTTGCTCTTACAACGTGATCTATTAATCCCGTCTCAATCGATATGTTATGGGAATTCCAGGCTATTAGGCTATAAAGGAGCCTGGAGGATTCCACTTTCGGTAAATAACACATTTCCCTGCCCACATATAATTTTCTGGCAATTACGTCTTCCTGCGGATTTTCTCTAATGCCAGGCACCTCCCCTCCTGAGCATGCCGGGACGTAGGGTCCTAAAGCCCTCCTGTTGTCCTTTAACATCCCGTTCACTTGTTGCAGAAGGCAGCTTATAATGGTGCAGTCACACTTGGGGCTCTTTCACACGAGCGAGTTTTCCGCGCAGCTGCGACGCGTGACGTGAACGCTTAGCACCCGAACTGAATGCTGACCCATTCATTTTAATGGGTCTGTGTACATGAGCATTTTTTTTCACGCATCAGTTCTGCGTTGCGTGAAAAACGCAGCCTGTTCTATATTCAGCGTTTTTCACGCAGCCCTGGTCCCGTAGAAGTGAACCATCAGTGAAAAACTTATTGCATCCGCACTTGCTTCCGGATGCGATGCGTTTTTCACTGATGGTTGCTAAGAGATGTTGTTTGTAAACCTTCAGTTTTTTATCACGCGCGTGACAAATGCATCAACACGCATTGCTGCACCCGCGCGGAAAAAACTGAACGCAATCGCAGACAAAACTGACTGAACTTGCTTGCAAAATTGTGCGAGTTTCCCTGAACACATCCGGTGCCAATCTGCCACGCTCGCGTGAAAGACGCCTTAGGGATCTGTATGTGTACTCTCAGTGCTGGAGATCCTGGGCACCATTTACTATGCCAGGTTTAAGATACGCCAGCCTTAGTGGGGGGTAGTTGTTGGGATTTGTGCCAAATTTATTAAAAGGCTTGTGGCTTTTAATACATATGGCACAAAGGCAGAAACACAAAACTACACTGAGATTTATGCCTACATTTTGCCATTTTCTGGGAGAGGTGAAGGTGGTACCCCCATCTATCAGCCATTTATGGCATACCCTGGGGATACCCCTTTAAACGATATCTCCTTGGAGGCCATGCCTTGTGTACTCATTACTTTACAGATTTCTCAATAGCTGAGAAAATTGGCAAATTTTTATTTTATTCTGATTTATTGCAAGTTAATGTCTGCAACATATTTTTGGGGTTGTTTTATCCTAAATACTGGAATAAACTGCTTAGTAAGAGCTCATGCACAGAAACGTATTTTGTTTCCGTCTCTGTTCCAGTTTTTTTGTGGCAGAACCCTTTACTTCAATGGGCCGGAAAAAAAAATGGAAATGACCTCATGTTCGTATGTGTGTTCCGCAAAAAAAATAGTAACACGTCTTATTATTGTCTGTATTACGGACAAGGTTAGGACTGTTCTATCAGAGGCCAGCTGTTCCGTTCCGCAAAATACGGCAAGAACACTGACGTCATCCATATTTTTTTTCGGATCCATGTTTTGCGGACCGCAAGCTACATATGGTCGTGTGCATGAGCCCTAAATGTGAGTCCGTTCCACAAAAAAATGGAACATGTCCTATTATTGTCTGCATTATGGATGAGGATAGTCCTGTTCTATTAGGGGCCAGCTGTTCCGTTTCGCTAAATACGGAATGCACACGGACATCATCCGTATTTTTTGCGGATCCCAAAATACATACGGTCGTGTGCATTAGGCCTTATTGTTATTTTTTTAACCAGTTCAAGACATCCCTGACCAGAGGCATTTTTCTTTTTTTTTTTTTTTTTTTTTTTTTTTTTTTATGCTTTGCCTTGAAGGCTGTAACTTTTTAAAATTTGGTTATTTAAATAATGCAAAAAGTGAAACTAAAGAATTTTCGAACTTTGTCCTCTTTGCAATTTTGGTCGTTTTGATATAGGGAATATATAGTTTATGGTGGAGAGGGCAGGGGATAGAAACTGTGGTGGTGCCATTTGCTTTTCTTTGCCAAAATTTTGCTTTGTATTTTATTTTATTTTACACCTTGTATCCCCATAAGGTCATAGAAGACTTTCGGAGGGCATTTTAGCATTATATATATATTTTTTTTTATTGATAATTTCTCATGTAACTGGGGCAGACATATTTGCTCCAGTTACAGGAGGAATACATGCACTGCAGAGCCGATGGGTCTGCTAAGAGTCAGCAGCTCATGCAGTTACCCAGAACCCAGTGATTTCGGGACCGGAGTAGGAAGCAGCCTGACCGCTGCCTTACCTGTATAGACAGTGCTCAATGAGAATTGTGTATACAGTGATAAAGAAGACGCAGGCTGCAAATAAATCCTTACTTCCTTCTATATGGGGAGCCTGGCTGTCACAGACAATGGATTCCTTGCCTCTGCAGCTACATGATTACCATGTACACTGCGTGCAGAATTATTAGGCAAATGAGTATTTTGACCACATCATCCTCTTTATGCATGTTGTCTTACTCCAAGCTGTATAGGCTCGAAAGCCTACTACCAATTAGGCATATTAGGTGATGTGCATCTCTGTAATGAGAAGGGGTGTGGTCTAATGACATCAACACCCTATATCAGGTGTGCATAATTATTAGGCAACTTCCTTTCCTTTGGCAAAATGGGTCAAAAGAAGGACTTGACAGGCTCAGAAAAGTCAAAAATAGTGAGATATCTTGCAGAGGGATGCAGCACTCTTAAAATTGCAAAGCTTCTGAAGCGTGATCATCGAACAATCAAGCGTTTCATTCAAAATAGTCAACAGGGTCGCAAGAAGCGTGTGGAAAAACCAAAGTGCAAAATAACTGCCCATGAACTGAGAAAAGTCAAGCGTGCAGCTGCCAAGATGCCACTTGCCACCAGTTTGGCCATATTTCAGAGCTGCAACATCACTGGAGTGCCCAAAAGCACAAGGTGTGCAATACTCAGAGACATGGCCAAGGTAAGAAAGGCTGAAAGACGACCACCACTGAACAAGACACACAAGCTGAAACGTCAAGACTGGGCCAAGAAATATCTCAAGACTGATTTTTCTAAGGTTTTATGGACTGATGAAATGAGAGTGAGTCTTGATGGGCCAGATGGATGGGCCCGTGGCTGAAGTGGTAAAGGGCAGAGAGCTCCAGTCCGACTCAGACACCAGCAAGGTGGAGGTGGAGTACTGGTTTGGGCTGGTATCATCAAAGATGAGCTTGTGGGGCTTTTTCGGGTTGAGGATGGAGTCAAGCTCAACTCCCAGTCCTACTGCCAGTTTCTGGAAGACACCTTCTTCAAGCAGTGGTACAGGAAGAAGTCTGCATCCTTCAAGAAAAACATGATTTTCATGCAGGACAATGCTCCATCACACGCGTCCAAGTACTCCACAGCGTGGCTGGCAAGAAAGGGTATAAAAGAAGAAAATCTAATGACATGGCCTCCTTGTTCACCTGATCTGAACCCCATTGAGAACCTGTGGTCCATCATCAAATGTGAGATTTACAAGGAGGGAAAACAGTACACCTCTCTGAACAGTGTCTGGGAGGCTGTGGTTGCTGCTGCACGCAATGTTGATGGTGAACAGATCAAAACACTGACAGAATCTATGGATGGCAGGCTTTTGAGTGTCCTTGCAAAGAAAGGTGGCTATATTGGTCACTGATTTGTTTTTGTTTTGTTTTTGAATGTCAGAAATGTATATTTGTGAATGTTGAGATGTTATATTGGTTTCACTGGTAAAAATAAATAATTGAAATGGGTATATATTTGTTTTTTGTTAAGTTGCCTAATAATTATGCACAGTAATAGTCACCTGCACACACAGATATCCCCCTAAAATAGCTAAAACTAAAAACAAACTAAAAACTACTTCCAAAAATATTCAGCTTTGATATTAATGAGTTTTTTGGGTTCATTGAGAACATGGTTGTTCAATAATAAAATTAATCCTCAAAAATACAACTTGCCTAATAATTCTGCACTCCCTGTATTTGTCATTTTTGCAGAGACATTCAGGAACATCTTTGGCGACATATATGTATAAAGCATCGGAACGTATGTGGTCTATGGGCGGTCTGGAACAGGTTAAGAAGCTGTTCTAGGAAAATGCTTATGTAGAATATTCATTATTGGGAAAACCATTGCAAATTTGTGACAATATTGTGCACAATGCAGAGTTTTTATTTAAAAAAAAAAAAATACACCATGACTTGTGAGATGGGGAAACAAACCGCAAACTGATGTCAATTCACCTTCAGGATTTTCATGAGTTTAGATCAGGAGTAAAAAAAAAAACAACTGATAACCTTGCATTAAAAAAACTTCAATTCCAGAGATTATTTACTTACAAATTAAATATTACATAATGATTGTACAGCCTATACAATGAAATGTCTGTATTCCAAGTCTATTTAAACTGAATACAAAGTTGCCTATAGACTCATACATGGCAAGATATTTAAAACAAAAGGAATTATTACAGCCTGTATTTATACTCCAGAGCTGCATTTACAATTCCAGAGTCTTCAGAGCTGAACTCTCCCATCATCCCCTGCCTGTTTACCACCCACACAACGCTTGCACTAGTCATCTACACTTCTGTACCGGACACTGTACAGTAAATGAATCATATTATAAATGTAGCTCCGCAGCTCTCCAGTTGTTTCAAAACTACAACTCCCAGCATTGGACTATTCCACGCATGTTTGGGGCGCTATGGGCACTCCTGGCAGGATCTAATTAACCCAAAAGTACTCAAAAGCCTCACTGTAATTGCTATTTCTTAGAGCCTAACTTTGAAATGTGATGATTTTTCTGTAGGTTTTACTGTTACGATAAAAGATAAGAGATACAGAGAATTGCCCACAGCGTTAAAGAAACACAAATGACATTAAAGGGTAAAATACTACAACATGTGTCATATAATCTTCTTCTGTGCAAATAATAAACCTTAAAGCCCTTAGGAAAGCTGGATGACCCACCCTGTGATTGAAGCAATACTTTCTTGTTTGTCACACAGCTTTCCCAGGAGCAGATAAAATGAAGGAGCAGCTGATCTAACTTGTTTTGGACAAATCGGAGCCATGTACTTGGCCGTATACTGTGCAGGTCCTGATTCTCAGTACATACTGGGTGGAGAATGCACCACCAGTTCTCTCACTCTCCGCTGTCGATGGACAGTTTGCTATCAGGCCTTTTATCTATTTTTTTAAGGAAGGTGTACGTTTTCTTAGTGTTTAAAAGTACAATAAAGTACAGAACATAACCCATGCTCTGTGAATCTCAATACATCGTATTCATTTAAAGCTGTGAGAGAAAAAAAGTGATGAAACATTAGAAAAAATTATTAACCAAAGATGCTGATACCCAGCTTTTCAGACTCCTGATCAGCATCTCTGACCGGTTATATAGTAGTTTATCCTGGAACTACTTTTCAGGATTTTAGGAAAACCTTCTGTAAATGTAGTAGTTATATTGCTTATCACCCAGCTTTCCCAGAAACGCATACATAGGTAATGGCTGAGTAGAATATAAGCAGATAGTATACAAGGACATAAACATGTCAGCTCTCCTGTGTGGTGTAGTATAGAGGATCTGTCAGCTCTCCTGTGTGGTGTAGTATAGAGGATCTGTCAGCTCTCCTGTGTGGTGTAGTATAGAGGATCTGTCACCTCTCCTGTGCGGTGTAGTATAGAGGATCTGTCACCTCTCCTGTGTGGTGTAGTATAGAGGATCTGTCAGCTCTCCTGTGTGGTGTAGTATAGAGGATCTGTCAGCTCTGCTGTGTGGTGTAGTATAGAGGATCTGTCAGCTCTCCTGTGTGGTGTAGTATAGAGGATCTGTCAGCTCTCCTGTGTGGTGTAGTATAGAGGATCTGTCGGCTCTCCTGTGTGGTGTAGTATAGAGGATCTGTCGGCTCTCCTGTGTGGTGTAGTATAGAGGATCTGTCAGCTCTCCTGTGTGGTGTAGTATAGAGGATCTGTCAGCTCTCCTGTGTGGTGTAGTATAGAGGATCTGTCAGCTCTCCTGTGTGGTGTAGTATAGAGGATCTGTCACCTCTCCTGTGCGGTGTAGTATAGAGGATCTGTCACCTCTCCTGTGTGGTGTAGTATAGAGGATCTGTCAGCTCTCCTGTGTGGTGTAGTATAGAGGATCTGTCAGCTCTGCTGTGTGGTGTAGTATAGAGGATCTGTCAGCTCTCCTGTGTGGTGTAGTATAGAGGATCTGTCAGCTCTCCTGTGTGGTGTAGTATAGAGGATCTGTCGGCTCTCCTGTGTGGTGTAGTATAGAGGATCTGTCGGCTCTCCTGTGTGGTGTAGTATAGAGGATCTGTCAGCTCTCCTGTGTGGTGTAGTATAGAGGATCTGTCAGCTCTCCTGTGTGGTGTAGTATAGAGGATCTGTCGGCTCTCCTGTGTGGTGTAGTATAGAGGATCTGTCGGCTCTCCTGTGTGGTGTAGTATAGAGGATCTGTCAGCTCTCCTGTGTGGTGTAGTATAGAGGATCTGTCAGCTCTCCTGTGTGGTGTAGTATAGAGGATCTGTCAGCTCTCCTGTGTGGTGTAGTATAGAGGATCTGTCGGCTCTCCTGTGTGGTGTAGTATAGAGGATCTGTCAGCTCTCCTGTGTGGTGTAGTATAGAGGATCTGTCAGCTCTCCTGTGTGGTGTAGTATAGAGGATCTGTCAGCTCTCCTGTGTAGTGTAGTATAGAGGATCTGTCAGCTCTACTGTGTGGTGTAGTATAGAGGATCTGTCGGCTCTCCTGTGTGGTGTAGTATAGAGGATCTGTCAGCTCTCCTGTGTGGTGTAGTATAGAGGATCTGTCAGCTCTCCTGTGTGGTGTAGTATAGAGGATCTGTCAGCTCTCCTGTGTGGTGTAGTATAGAGGATCTGTCAGCTCTCCATGTGTGGTGTAGTATAGAGGATCTGTCAGCTCTCCTGTGCGGTGTAGTATAGAGGATCTGTCAGCTCTGCTGTGTGGTGTAGTATAGAGGATCTGTCAGCTCTACTGTGTGGTGTAGTATAGAGGATCTGGCGGCTCTCCTGTGTGGTGTAGTATAGAGGATCTGGCGGCTCTCCTGTGTGGTGCAGTGTAGACTGATGCATGTATATGGCAGTATGCACTCGGTCCACCTTAAGGGCTGCTGTGGGGGAGGCCCTCGCTGTACGGTTGTATTCCTAGCAGCCGAGAGCCGTTTCCTGAAACTAATTCTGATCTCACATTGTCTGTACATGAGAGGCCGACGCTTCTGTGACCAGGAAATCCCCCCCGATTTCCCATCTTGAACATAACAAAGATGTCTTTATGTATCTATGATCAGGAGCTGGATATTTACAATGTAACACCTAGAGAATTACTTTTATATGACTGGGCAGGAATGAGTTAATTATCACTTTTAGGGCTCATTCAGGCGGCAGTATGTTTTGTTCTGCATTTTTGCGTAACGGGTGCGGACCCATTCATTTCAATGGTCCGGCATAAGATGCCCTTATACTGTGTCTGGATGCAGAAGTCATATGAGACCAGGCACAGGCTGGCATCACTCGTCCTTCTCAATGTCTCTGGGTGTACAGTTTTCGGACCTGTTCTCATGGTATAGAGTCTACTGTACTGACATGTTTTAGTACAAACCGGATTCCAAAAAAGTTGGGACACTAAACAAATTGTGAATAAAAACTGAATGCAATGATGTGGAGATGGCAAATGTCAATATTTTATTTGTAATAGAACGTAGATGACAGATCAAACGTTTAATCCGAGTAAATGTATCATTTTAAAGGAAAAATACATTGATTCAAAATTTCATGGTGTCAACAAATCCCAAAAAGTTGGGACAAGTAGCAATAAGAGGCTGGAAAAAGTAAATTTGATCATAACGAAGAGCTGGAAGACCAATTAACACTAATTAAGTCAATTGGCAACATGATTGGGTATAAAAAGAGCTTTTCGGAGTGGCAGTGTCTCTCGAAGCCAAGATGGGTAGAGGATCACCAATTCCCACAATGTTGCACAGAAAGATAGTGGAGCAATATCAGAAAGGTGTTACCCAGCGAAACATTGCAAAGACTTTGCATCTATCATCATCAACTGTGCATAACATCATCCGAAGATTGAGAGAATCTGGAACAATCTCTGTGCGTAAGGGTCAAGGCGGTAAAACCATACTGGATGCCCGTGATCTCCGGGCCCTTAAACGACACGGCACCACAAACAGGAATGCTACTGTAAAGGAAATCACAGAATGGGCTCAGGAATACTTCCAGAAACCATTGTCAGTGAACACAATCCACCGTGCCATCCGCCGCTGCCAGCTGAAACTCTACAGTGCAAAGAAGAAGCCATTTCTAAGCAAGATCCACAAGCTCAGGCGTTTTCACTGGGCCAGGGATCATTTAAAATGGAGTGTGGCAAAATGGAAGACTGTTCTGTGGTCAGACGAGTCACGATTCGAAGTTCTTTTTGGAAATCTGGGACGCCATGTCATCCGGACCAAAGAGGACAAGGACAACCCAAGTTGTTATCAACGCTCAGTTCAGAAGCCTGCATCTCTGATGGTATGGGGTTGCATGAGTGCGTGTGGCATGGGCAGCTTGCATGTCTGGAAAGGCACCATCAATGCAGAAAAATATATTCAGGTTCTAGAACAACATCTGCTCCCATCCAGACGTCATCTCTTTCAGGGAAGACCCTGCATTTTTCAACAAGATAATGCCAGACCACATTCTGCATCAATCACAACATCATGGCTGCGTAGGAGAAGGATCCGGGTACTGAAATGGCCGGTCTGCAGTCCAGATCTTTCACCTATAGAGAACATTTGGCGCATCATAAAGAGGAAGGTGCAACAAAGAAGGCCCAAGACGATTGAACAGTTAGAGGCCTGTATTAGACAAGAATGGGAGAGCATTCCTATTTCTAAACTTGAGAAACTGGCCTCCTCGGTCCCCAGACGTCTGTTGAGTGTTGTAAGAAGAAGGGGAGATGCCACACAGTGGGGAAAATGGCCTTGTCCCAACTTTTTGGGGATTTGTAGACACCATGAAATTCTGATTCAACATATTTTTCCTTTAAAATGGTACATTTTCTCAGTTTAAACTTTTGTTCCGTGATTTATGTTCTATTCTGAATAAAATATTAGAAGTTGGCTCCTCCACATCATTGCATTCAGTTTTAATTCACGATTTGTATAGTGTCCCAACTTTTTTGGAATCCGGTTTGTAAATATATCCCGCCCCTCCCCCACATTCTCAATGTACACCATGAAATTGGCTCTTGGGGACCAAATGTCAACAATTAAAGCCTGTTATCAGCTATTGTGTTAAATGAGGGGAGGGAAGCCCCTTAAACAATCGCCGATCGACTTGTTCCATTGTCAATGGCCACTCATTATGGCATCGGGCGATAGAAAAGGACCCTGAGAGACAAAATACCCTTGCAACCTACTCCTGTGGGTCCCATCCTTAGGGGCCCGCTAGAAAACGATGGCCCTGAGACAGAAGGTGATATGCGGGTCCCTCTTCCCCAAGGTTTGCCGTCCACCTTGTCCATCTACTTACCTCTGTTCAGTGCTGCCTGTGCCATGACTCTCACTTTCTCTTATTGATGGTATAGCCTTTGCCCACGCCAGACTAACAGAAATATCCCGTATTTTCTGCCATCCTTTATTAGGAACTTCATCGGGCAGTTATATACGCCGTATGTCCACCCTTTTCTGGACACTCCTGGTCACTCTGAATATCAGGTGCAGGATTACCAGAATTTTACTGCATCAATAAGGTAACATTTCCGCATTTTGGTAGTAGTGCTGCAGAAGATTTTGTAAACTTTGCAGTGAAAGATTTGCCTTTGCAACTGGGCCGCCCTTGACTGGGAAAGCTTTGGTGCCTGGACCGCCTGTCGTCCTCTCCAGACACCAGTTCTAATTTTTGGTTGAGAGCACTGTCAGTGGAGCTACACTTGGGGGACGTCCACACAGGACATTATGTCAGCCGTAACAATCGGTGAGAAGGCTAAATTGTCTTGAATTGCCGGCACGTGTGGATTTCACCAGGATTTTGTTGCAGATATGCATTGGGTAGAATCTCTTGCAAAAATCAGCAATCTAAATTGACATTTTGTGGATTTGAAATCTGCACCGCAGGTCTGTTTCTGCATGGATTTTTTCTCAAAAGCACATGGATGAGATTTGGTAAAATCGTATCCACTTTTGCTGCTACTGCAATACTTTATGGACTATCCACCTGCAAAATCCAGACAGAATGGATTAGAGGCAGGTTTTTTTTTTTCGCCAACTAAATGTATGAATGTAATATTGACCCGCTATGGTGATGCCATGCAGCTGCCAAAACAGAGTAAAATAAGTGCAAGATTTAGTAAGAAAACTGCACCACAATTATTTTACTAGTGGAAAAAAGTTACATATTATGGTACATGTCACATTGCACAGCAACTTTTTTCTCCTGTCGACAATTTTAAAAAGTGGTGGGAAAAGTGCTTTCGTGTGAGGGTTTGGGCCAAATGTATTACATTTTATGCCAGTAAATGGTGCAAAAAGGATGCAAATCTACACATGGATGTCATTTCTGGCTTAAAAAAAGAGCAAGATGGGACAAGTTTCTTAGGGCTCCTGCACAGGCGCGTACTTGCTCAGTGTCCATGCTGTGGACCGTAAATGGCCTTTTTATACTGTAAAAAAACATTTCCCGAACTCTGGTTCGGTTCCAAGTGGTACCTTGGAACCAAACCTGAGTTCCGGAAATGTTTTTTTACAGTATAAATCAATTTTCTGAAGTTATTATGCAAAGTCTCGGAGACTTCGCAAAGTAATAATTTTAGCTCATCGGAGCCAATACATTCTAATACTGTACAGAGCGCTCACTCCGTACAGTATTGAAACAAATCGACTTTGGATGTTTCATCCGAAGTCGATTCGCTCCTCCCTACTGCGGAGTTTCATCCACACATTGCTTAAAGAATCTGCATCATAAATTGACCTGCGATGGGGACTGTGATTCAGCAGTTTATGCTGCGGATTTGAACCTTTGCAGTGCAGAAGCTGAAATCCGCATGCAACAAATGTGGGTTTAGTTGTGGATTTTTTCACGGAAAATTGTCAAAATCCGTAGAAGAGTTCCGCCCTGTGCACCGTACCCTTAATGTGCGTAATTTTGTGTCCGTATATTTCATGCCGGGTTACAAGGCTTTTGCAATAATGCATTTTGCAAACAAGCTCTGTCCACTGTGTATTTCAGATTAAGGGCTTGTTCACACGACCGTGTGAAGTCCGTGCCTGTGCAGCCGCATGGGGATCACGGCCCCGTTCACTTGAATGGGTCCGCGATCCCTCCGTTCCGCAAAAAGATAGAGCAAGCTTTATCTTTTTGCGGTTTGGAAGGACGGAACGGAACCTCAGAAAGCACTCCGTAGTGCTCCGTTCCGTGGTTCCGTTCCGCATCTCCGGATTTGCGGACCCATTGAAATGAATGGGTCCGCATCCGTGATGCGGAATGGCCACGGAACGGGACCCGTGTATTGCAGATCCGCAATACGGGCACGGGCTTCACACGGTCGTGTGAACGAGCCCTTACACTTTTTTTTTTGCCATAAATTGTGTTTTACTAGGAGGTGCCACTAGCCGGGTCTGTATTGTGCATATGTTGTGAATCATGTTTTTTTTTTATCTAGGTGGGGGAGCCACATGGTTTGATTTTGTATTTATTTATACTTGTTTTTCCATCCCACCTTTTCTATTACTTGCAATGCTATAAGGGTACTTTCACACTTGCGGCAGGACGGATCCGACATGCTGTTCACCATGTCGGATCTGTCCTGCGGCTATTTCGCCGTGCCGCCGCTCTGTCCCCATTGATGTTTTTGCTATCTCTCTGATGGGTTTGTTGTGTTTTTCAGCCTAATGATGGCTTCACTGATAGTGACAGCTCTTTGGATCTCATCTTGAGAGTTGACAGCAACAGATTCCAAATGCAAATAGCAGACTGGAAATGACCTCTGGACCTTTTATCTGCTCATTGTAATTGGGATAATGAGGGAATAACACACACCTGGCCATGGAACAGCTGAGAAGCCAATTGTCCCATTACTTTTGGTCCCTTAACAAGTGGGAGGCACATGTGTAAACTGTTGTAATTCCTGCACCGTTCACCCGATTTGGATGTAAATACCCTCAAATTACAGCTGACAGTCTGCAGGTAAAGCACATCTTGTTCGTTTCATTTCAAATCCATTGTGGTGGTGTATAGAGCCAAAAATGTTACAATTGTGTTGATGTCCCAATATTTATGGACCTGACTGTAGATGCCCTATTCATATCAACGGGGATCCAACACCATTTACACCCCCCCCCCCCCTTCGTGCTGTTTATGTTCATGTAGATCTGGGATGGTGAATGTGGTGCATTTCTTCGTGCAGACCTGAGTGATCAGAAGAGGCAGTCGCAGAAGGTGAACCTTTCCTCTGAACATGGCTCTTTGCACTTACCATAGCAACATCCTTCCTGCCGCGGTTTGTATAGAACGCAAAGTACTCAGCCCCTAGAAGAGAACAATGTGTTTACTACTAGAGACGCAACCTCGGTTCACCCATCATCCGCAGCATCGTCCTAATAACAACAAGTGCTTTATTGACAGGGACGGTCTAATTTATCTGCTTGTTACCGTCTGCAGGAGAGAGGTTCTGCACCCAATGACTAAAGTGCATTCTCCTGGGCAATGGGAATGTTTCATTCATTCATCCATTTGTTCAGTCAGAAATGTTCACACATGAAGTAGAGATTAATATGTAAATGGCGGACGAGTGTAGGAAATCTGCAAGTACTGCCTATTAAGGAAGGGGGGGTTACTACCTATAGCTTAGGGTACACAGCTGCTAGAACATGGGATGGAGGAGCATATATGGTGCAGCGGTCGAGCCTGGGTACTGAGGCTCCATACAACTTTATGGGGGTTACAGAAGCAGCTCATGGGGGTCCCAATGAATAGGTGACCATATACCCCTTTGAATCTATATGTGTCGACCATAATCACAAAGTGACACAAAAAAGTATCTCTATAGATCAATGTGTAGCCAGTATAGGGGTGCAGCAGTCTCTATAGACCAGCTGAATGCTTAGTGATCAATGTATAGATATGGGCCAAGAGAGCGGGGAAGGGGGGGGCGATGTGTCATGATAGGAGTCTTTTGCTTTGAAGAAAAGTGTGCCAAATTTATCAAAAGTTGAGATCAAATTACCGTGGTACAGCAGTCTCTACAGATCAGTCAAGTACATAAAAATCAATGTATAGGGGTACTGCTGTCTCTGTGGATGAGCTGAGCACCTACAGATTGATGTATAGGGCGTGGGGTTTCGCTCTGGTAGATAGGGTAAGCGGGCACAGTACAGAGGCAAAATACAAGTTCCTAACTCAAAACGTCAGTGTTTATTCACACTAGAGGCAATTGCACAGAACAGCAGTAACTTTGCAGTCTCGGTGTTAATTCCCACACAATGGAAAGTTCATATAACACAAGTCACCTTGCTGGCAGTTCTGCCTCCGGTAGTCCACAGCAGACTTTAGGGGGCCTGTTTCCCCAGAGTGCGGCTCTCAGCCCTCCAGCACGGCACAAAGCCTCAGATCCCCAAAAACAGAGACCTCTCTGCTGAGCCCAGCTGCCTATTCAAGGACAGCCAGGTGCTGCCAAAACCCCGGACCGGCACTTAAACTCCGGTCCGGTATTTGACCTCACCTGGCTGGAAACCAGCCCAGCCGCACATGGTGGGAGGAAAATACCTGCCTTGCCAGACACAACCCCTCACTGTGTCACAAGGGGTACTGCTGTCACTGTGGATTAACGGAGTACCAACAGATTAATGTATAGAGGTACTGCTGTCTCTGTGGTTGAGCTGAGTACCTACAGATTAATGTATAGAGGTACAGCTATCTCTGTGTATAAGCGGAGTTTCCATAGATCAATGTATAGGGGTATTGCTGTCTCTGTAGATGAGCTGAGTACCTGCAGATGAATGTATAGGGGTACTGCTGTCTCTGTAGATGAGCGGAGTACATGCAGATCAATGTATAGGGGTACTGCTGTCTCTGTGAATAAGCAGAGTTCCTACAGATCAATGTATAGGGGTACTTCTGTCTCTGTAGATGAGCTGAGTACCTGCAGATCAATGTATAGAGGTACTGCTGTCTCTGAGGATGAGCTGAGTCCATACAGATGAATGTATAGAGGTACAGCTGTCTGTAGAATTAATGTATAGGAGTACTGCTGTCTCTGTAGATGAGCAGAGTACCTGCAGATCAATGTATAGAGGTACTGCTGTCTCTGTAGAATTAATGTATAGGAGTACTGCTGTCTCTGTAGAATTAATGTATAGGGGTACTGCTGTCTCTGTAGATGAGCAGAGTACCTGCAGATGAATGTATAGGGGTACTGCTGTCTCTGTAGATGAGCAGAGTACCTGCAGATGAATGTATAGGGGTACTGCTGTCTCTGTAGATGAGCAGAGTACCTGCAGATCAATGTATAGGAGTACTGCTGTCTCTGTAGAATTAATGTATAGGGGTACTGCTGTCTCTGTAGAATTAATGCATAGGAGTACTGCTGTCTCTGTGTATAAGCGGAGTTTCCATAGATCAATGTATAGGGGTATTGCTGTCTCTGTAAATGAGCTGAGTACCTGCAGATGAATGTATAGGGGTACTGCTGTCTCTGTAGATGAGCGGAGTACATGCAGATCAATGTATAGGAGTACTGCTGTCTCTGTAGATGAGCTGAGTACCTGCAGATCAATGTATAGAGGTACTGCTGTCTCTGTGGATGAGCTGAGTCCATACAGATAAATGTATAGAGGTACAGCTGTCTGTCGAATTAATGTATAGGGGTACTGCTGTCTCTGTAGATGAGCGGAGTACCTGCAGATCAATGTATAGAGGTACTGCTGTCTCTGTAGAATTAATGTATAGGAGTACTGCTGTCTCTGTAGAATTAATGTATAGGGGTACTGCTGTCTCTGTAGAATTAATGTATAGGAGTACTGCTGTCTCTGTAGATTAGCGGAGTACCTGCAGATGAATGTATAGAGGTACTGCTGTCTCTGTAGAATTAATGTATAGGAGTACTGCTGTCTCTGTAGATGAGCGGAGTACCTGCAGATGAATGGTACTACTGCTGTCTCTGTAGAATTAATGTATAGGGGTACTGCTGTCTCTGTGGATCAGCTGAGTCCATACAGATGAATGTATAGAGGTACAGCTGTCTGTTGAATTAATGTATAGGAGTACTGCTGTCTCTGTAGATGAGCTGAGTACCTGCAGATCAATGTATAGAGGTACTGCTGTCTCTGTGGATGAGCTGAGTCCATACAGATAAATGTATAGAGGTACAGCTGTCTGTCGAATTAATGTATAGGGGTACTGCTGTCTCTGTAGATGAGCGGAGTACCTGCAGATGAATGTATAGAGGTACTGCTGTCTCTGTAGAATTAATGTATAGGGGTACTGCTGTCTCTGTAGATGAGCGGAGTACCTGCAGATCAATGTATAGAGGTAATGCTGTCTCTGTAGAATTAATGTATAGGAGTACTGCTGTCTCTGTAGAATTAATGTATAGGGGTACTGCTGTCTCTGTAGAATTAATGTATAGGAGTACTGCTGTCTCTGTAGATGAGCGGAGTACCTGCAGATGAATGTATAGAGGTACTGCTGTCTCTGTAGAATTAATGTATAGAGGTACTGCTGTCTCTGTGGATGAGCTGAGTCCATACAGATGAATGTATAGAGGTACAGCTGTCTCTGTCGAATTAATGTATAGGAGTACTGCTGTCTCTGTAGATGAGCGGAGTACCTGCAGATGAATGTATAGAGGTACTGCTGTCTCTGTAGAATTAATGTATAGGAGTACTGCTGTCTCTGTAGATGAGCGGAGTACCTGCAGATGAATGGTACTACTGCTGTCTCTGTAGAATTAATGTATAGGGGTACTGCTGTCTCTGTGGATGAGCTGAGTCCATACAGATGAATGTATAGAGGTACAGCTGTCTGTTGAATTAATGTATAGGAGTACTGCTGTCTCTGTAGATGAGCGGAGTACCTGCAGATGAATGTATATGGGTACTGCTGTCTCTGTAGAATTAATGTATAGGGGTACTGCTGTCTCTGTAGATGAGCGGAGTCCATACAGATGAATGTATAGAGGTACTGCTGTCTCTGTAGAATTAATGTATAGGAGTACTGCTGTCTCTGTAGAATTAATGTATAGGGGTACTGCTGTCTCTGTAGAATTAATGTATAGGGGTACTGCTGTCTCTGTAGAATTAATGTATAGGGGTACTGCGGTCTCTGTAGATGAGCAGAGTACCTGCAGATGAATGTATAGGAGTACTGCTGTCTCTGTAGATGAGCGGAGTACCTGCAGATCAATGTATAGAGGTACCGCTGTCTCTGTAGAATTAATGTATAGGAGTACTGCTGTCTCTGTAGAATTAATGTATAGGAGTACTGCTGTCTCTGTAGATGAGCAGAGTACCTGCAGATGAATGTATAGGGGTACTGCTGTCTCTGTAGATGAGCGGAGTACCTGCAGATGAATGTATAGGGGTACTGCTGTCTCTGTAGAATTAATGTATAGGGGTACTGCGGTCTCTGTAGATGAGCGGAGTACCTGCAGATGAATGTATAGGGGTACTGCTGTCTCTGTAGATGAGCGGAGTACCTGCAGATGAATGTATAGAGGTACTGTTGTCTCTGTAGAATTAATGTATAGGGGTACTGCTGTCTCTGTAGATGAGCGGAGTACCTGCAGATGAATGTATAGAGGTACTGCTGTCTCTGTAGAATTAATGTATAGGGGTACTGCTGTCTCTGTAGATGAGCGGAGTACCTGCAGATGAATGGTACTACTGCTGTCTCTGTGGATGAGCTGAGTACCTGCAGATGAATGTATAGAGGTACTGCTGTCTCTGTAGAATTAATGTATAGGGGTACTGCTGTCTCTGTAGAATTAATGTATAGGGGTACTGCTGTCTCAGTAGATGAGCGGAGTACCTGCAGATGAATGGTACTACTGCTGTCTCTGTGGATGAGCTGAGTACCTGCAGATGAATGTATAGGGGTACTGCTGTCTCTGTAGATGAGCGGAGTACCTGCAGATGAATGTATAGGGGTACTGCTGTCTCTGTAGAATTAATGTATAGGGGTACTGCGGTCTCTGTAGATGAGCGGAGTACCTGCAGATGAATGTATAGGGGTACTGCTGTCTCTGTAGATGAGCGGAGTACCTGCAGATGAATGTATAGAGGTACTGTTGTCTCTGTAGAATTAATGTATAGGGGTACTGCTGTCTCTGTAGATGAGCGGAGTACCTGCAGATGAATGTATAGAGGTACTGCTGTCTCTGTAGAATTAATGTATAGGGGTACTGCTGTCTCTGTAGATGAGCGGAGTACCTGCAGATGAATGGTACTACTGCTGTCTCTGTGGATGAGCTGAGTACCTGCAGATGAATGTATAGAGGTACTGCTGTCTCTGTAGAATTAATGTATAGGGGTACTGCTGTCTCTGTAGAATTAATGTATAGAGGTACTGCTGTCTCAGTAGAATTAATGTATAGGGGTACTGCTGTCGCTGTAGATGAGCGGAGTACACAAAGGTTGCTGTAGGGTAAAGGAGCGCCCATGAGCCAGTTCAGTACATAAAGATTAATATTTTAGTGTTATATGATCCAACACAAACAGTGAGATCTTTGTGGACCACATATTCGGTGCTTGCATTTTTCAATGGGTCCGTACCGGAGCAGTGGCTTGAACGCCGCTGATCAGCTGTTATTGTGGGGGGAATCTCCTGGCATGTATGGAAATGTAGTATAACATGGTAATTATGGCCACAGCAAGTCCTGCAGAATGGGAGACACTTTCTGCAGCGGTTCCTCACTTTGGCTAAAAGAGGGCAGTCTGTCACACGTGGTGGTGGCCACACGGCAGAGCCACGGCAGCAATGCAGCCAGGAGCCGGAGGACAGCTAATGACAGCAGCGCTTACTTGTTGCTTTTGATGGGCACACAGTCTGCCTAAAACACAGTAAAATCCGTGCAGACATGTGGCTCCTGGCTGCGTCAGACGAACGTATTTTCTTTCTGTGTCTGTTCCTTTTTTTGTTGTGGACCTTATGCAGAACCATTCATTTTAATGGGTCCGCAAAAAAATGGAAGTTACTCCGTGTGCATTCCGTCTCCATATGTCCTTTCTGCAAAAAAAATAGAACATGTCCTAATGTCCGCATTACGGACAAGGATAGTGTTGTTCTATTAGGAGCCAACTGCTCCGTTCTGCAAAATACAGAATGCACACAGACTTCATCTGTATTTTTCGCGGATCTGTTTTTTGCAGTCGTGTGCGTGAGCCTTAATAGTGGCAAATGCTACGAGTGAGAGCGCACTTAGGCCAGCTCAGATGTAAATGCTGCCATATACAGCCCCTACTCATCAATGTATTTCACCCCTTTCCCATTAACTTTAGTGGGGAAAGCAACCAAACAACCTCTTGAAAGTTTTTTTTTTTTCCTGGCGTTTTTGAAGCGTTTTTGGTGCTTTATGGCAAGCATTTTTTGAAGTTTAGGCAAAAAAAAACCTGTTCCCAGATTGTCACGTGGATGCCTATGGTAAATATTAAACGCAGGACGAATAGGCGCATTTTGGATCCAAATACTAATATACAATTGTTTTTATTTTTGTGTCTGGTGCAGTTTTTATTGGTGCTTTTGCATGGTATTTTTTGTACCAATGTATTCTCCTCATACAGAGGAAGCAACATGTACTTAAACACGTATCAAAAACGCAAGAAATAAAAGTCTTTAAATAGGGCAATGTTCAAACACACTATTTAGCTAAAAACATCACAATGCTGCTCAAGTCAGGCAATATTTTTGGGCGAAAAGAAAACCATACTTTTTGAAGTGGATTGGGCTTTGAGTTTGCGTTAGTCTCTAGAAATGATCTTGGCATAATCTTCAGTAACACAACACGATGGGGGATGTAGTGCAGGAAGGAGCGTAGTCCTAGACGCTATTATTACATCTGGGAAGTCCATAATTCATTACTGTAAGAAGGGAAGAATGACAGAGCCCATTACTGGTAATGTGTGTGATGCAGGCGCTCTACAGGAACCCCTGCATGTATACCACACACACACACCAGTGCACATATACAGCTCCATGTTGCCTGATCATTACGGGGTTAACGTCCAATAAAGAGTCTTTTTCTCCCCAGAGGTTCCTCGTCGCTCTTCTCCAGTCAATACAAAGGCGTACTTAGATCCTTCTCATCGTTTCCCATTATTGACTGACCGTGAAAAATTCCAGACCCTCTGGCAAGCGGCCATGAATACAGGGTCAAGGCTCGTGCACACGAGTGGTATTGAGCTCGCGCGAGTTCTGTCTTTTTTTTTTTTTTTTTCTCAGTTTTGCTTCAGTGTTTTCTGCAATTCTGTTTAAAGGGGTTCTTCAGGAATTAAGAAAATGAAAATACTTAAAGTGTAACTGTCATATATTTTTTTTATTTGCTAGTTTATTAGAGCTCGGCATGTATACCTGAGTCAGGCTACTTTCACACTTGCAGCAGGACGGATCCGACAGGCTGTTCACCGTGTCGGATCCGTCCTTCCGCTATTTCGCCGTACCGTCGCTCCGTCCCCATTGACTATAATGGGGACGGGGGCGGAGCATGCAGGACTTTTTAGTCGGACATGCCGGACTTTTTAGTCGGGCGGCTTTCGCCGTGCTGCGCCGGAGCTCCGCCCCCGTCCCCATTATAGTCAATGGGGACGAAGCGGCGGTCCGGCGGCACGGCGAAATAGCGGAAGGACGGATCCGACATGGTGAACAGCCTGTCGGATCCGTCCTGCCGCAAGTGTGAAAGTAGCCTTAGTCTGTCAATGATTGTCAAAAGATCTGTAATTACCTTATAATAACAGCTTTCATTAATGTCCTCTGTCACTTTCCGCTGCCCCCGTTGCTATGGCTTCTCTGTCTCCGGCTAGGAAGACGGAGGGGCGGTCCTTCACACTGCATGCCTGCATTAGGCTTCAGAGTGAGGAGGCGTGTCTCTCAGTAATCCAATCTGATTGGCTGGCAGGGAGCTGCTGGCTACAGTAATGTGTATGTGACCTGAGGGAAAGCAGTTTTGGCCTCAGAGAACTGGCAGAGGAGCCATCTTGAGAAGGTCCTCATATTGTAAATGTTTAAACAGCCATAACTAAGGGAAAAACCAAAGGAAAACTGTGGTATGTGAAGAAACTAAAGATTGCTTTATACATAATGCTGCAGCAGCAGTAACGTGATTTTTTTAATGAAAACATGACAGTTACACTTTAAATATTACTTTTATTATAACTATATTCCCAAATACCTTCCATTATTTATAATGGCTCGTTTTGTCTAGGGAGCGATCATTAGGGGGAACAAAATGGCCGCCGACCCATTAGTTCACAAAAAACCTGTCCTGATCACACATGAGGACAAATTACTTCAGAGCACTGAGCTAAAGATCTGCCTCAGCCTCCTCTCTGCTCTGCTTGTCAGGGATTATGATCCTGAATACAGATGATAAGAACTTCAGCTGAATCTCTGTGGAATTTAGTTCAGGAGGAGACATGAAGTACAGAGAGGACGGACAGGACAGACTGTGGTCATGGAGACTGCATACAAGAGCTGCTGCTCATTATCCACACCTCACAATCCTCTCATGTCTCCTCATCTCCATTCCTACAGAGATTCAGCTGAAGATCTTATCATCTGTATTTAGGATCATAATCCCTGACAATCAGAGCAGAGAGGAGGATGAGGCAGATCTAAGCCCAGGTCTACACGGCGACATTTGTCGCGCAACATTTTTATAATGGCAGTCTATGTGTTGCACTGCAACATACTGCGACGCATGGATTTTTATGCGACTGTCGCAGTCGCATGTTGCAGTGCGACACCATAGACTGCCATTATAAAAATTGTTGCGACAAATGTAGCAGTGTAGACCTAGCCTAAGGCTCATTGTGGTGAAGTAACTTGTCCTCCTGTGTGATTAGGACAGGTTTTGTGTGCACTAATAGGACGGCGGCCATTTTATTTCTCCTAATGATTGCTCCCCAGACAAAACAAGCCATTCTAAGTAATGAAAGTTATTTGTAAATATATTTATTATAAAATAATATTTAACTATTTTCATTTTTTTTAATTCCTGGAGAACCCCTTTTAAGGATCTTTTCTATCTGGGACATTTATGGCATATCGATAGGTTACATCATGAAGGTCTGATAGGCGTCACCTCTGTGGCCCTCTCCTGTCTGCAGAATGGGGTCCCAAAGTGAAGGGAGATCAAGCCGCATATGTGCCGCCACTCTGCTGTGGAACTTTCGAAAATAGCGGAGTACAGGCTCCATGGTGAAGGGATTGTGCCTCTTGCTCGGCTATATTCGGAAGTCCTGTAGCAGTGAACAGAGGCTGGCCATGTATGCGTGGTGTGCTTTCCCTTCACTTTGGGATCCCGTTCTTGAGATAGGAGTGGGCGTCAGAAGTTTTTTTCTGCGCAGTCGTCATCCGTTTTTCAAATATGTTTCATGCAAGTGAAAAAAAGAAACCTGCTGAACAACAGGTCAGTGAAAGACAAGTCTTCAGTACGCTACAGTATTTTTTTCTGACCCATTGACTTGAATTGCATGAAAAACACAAAGCATGCCCCGCATTTGGTTGCGTTTTTCACATAGACCTCGTCATTTCCATGGGGTCCTTCTTGCATAAAAACCCAAAAGGTGGAACATGGTGCATTTTTTTTCACGCAGAGCGGTCTTGCGTGAGAAAGGAACTCGTGCCTATATCCATTGACTTTAACGGGTCAGTTTTCACTGCTGCCCTGTCCGTGAATGAAGCTTGTATGTGTGCATGAGCCCCTAGGGAGCCTGCACACGGTGCATGAAATCTGCACCGAAACCATTTTTGGTGTGGTTTTTATACTGTTTTTGGAGAGGATTTAATGTGGTTTTGGCCTCATGCACACGTATTTTTTCACGGTCCGCAAAACGGGGTTCCATTGTTCCGTGATCAGTTTCCGTGTGTCTTCCTTGATTTTTGGAGGATCACCAGACATGAAGGAAAGTGAAAAAAAATCTAAGTCAAGTTTGCCATGCAAATGATAGGAAAAAAACGGACGCGGTCGCGGATGACAATCTTGTGTGCCTCCGTGTTTTTTCACTGACCCATTGACTTGAATGGGTCCGCGAACCATTGTCCGTGAAAAAAATAGGACAGGTCATATTTTTTTGATGGACTGGAAACACGGATCATGGACGCGGATGACAAACTGTGCATTTTCCGAGTTTTCAACGGACCCATTGAAAGTCGTTAGACACAACGTCGCCATGTAGCCCCAGCCTAAGGGCTCATGCACGTGACCATAGTTTTGGTCCGCATTTTTTGTGGATCAGATGTGGACCCATTCATCTCCAAGGGGCCACGGAAGATGCGGACAGAACACCATAGTGCTGTCCACATCCATAAGTCCAAATACGTTGTCCTATTCTTGTCCGGTTTGGGCACAAGGATAGGACTTTTCTGAAGGGGTAAAAAAAATAAAAATGACAGCAGGATCTCGGCCGGGATCCATATTTTGCAGATCCATGATTTGCGGACCACAAAAATGGCTACGGCTGTGTGCACGAGCCCTAACGGTAGTGGTGTCTGCACCGGCATCAGTGCCTGGGTGCACCTAAAATATAGAAGACCATTCCGCCACATGTGAACGCGGTCTTGCCGGATGTTCGGCCGCTGCCTGAACCCGGTTTTGTCAGAACCAAGGCTTATGAGGATCTGACTTTCTAATGAATACTTACTATGGTTGCCATTTACAGCACAATATAGTAATGGTGTTTTTTTTTAATGCCTTTGACACCGGTATTTGGGGCATCATGATGATTGTAAGCTCCGCAGACCAATTCACAAATAGGGTGCTGTCATAATGCACATTGTGCAGCTTGTGCTGTGCTCAGTAGGACTACAAGTCCCAGAATCTCTCTTCAGCGTCTTCCCTGCAGTCCAGCTCTGGGTGCAGTGGGTGCTGTGAGGGCACAGGATCTGCTCTGGGTGCAGTGAGGGCACAGGATCTGCTCTGGGTGCAGTGGGTGCTGTGAGGGCACAGGATCTGCTCTGGGTGCTGTGAGGGCACAGGATCTGCTCTGGGTGCAGTGGGTGCTGTGAGGGCACAGGATCTGCTCTGGGTGCTGTGAGGGCACAGGATCTGCTCTGGGTGCAGTGGGTGCCGTGAGGGCACAGGATCTGCTCTGGGTGCAGTGGGTGCTGTGAGGGCACAGGATCTGCTCTGGGTGCAGTGGGTGCTGTGAGGGCACAGGATCTGCTCTGGGTGCAGTGGGTGCTGTGAGGGCACAGGATCTGCTCTGGGTGCAGTGAGGGCACAGGATCTGCTCTGGGTGCAGTGGGTGCTGTGAGGGCACAGGATCTGCTCTGGGTGCAGTGGGTGCTGTGAGGGCACAGGATCTGCTCTGGGTGCTGTGAGGGCACAGGATCTGCTCTGGGTGCTGTGAGGGCACAGGATCTGCTCTGGGTGCTGTGAGGGCACAGGATCTGCTCTGGGTGCTGTGAGGGCACAGGATCTGCTCTGGGTGCAGTGGGTGCTGTGAGGGCACAGGATCTGCTCTGGGTGCTGTCAGGGCACAGGATCTGCTCTGGGTGCAGTGGGTGCTGTGAGGGCACAGGATCTGCTCTGGGTGCTGTCAGGGCACAGGATCTGCTCTGAGTGCTGTCTGTCAGGGCACAGGATCTGCTCTGGGTGCAGTGGGTGCTGTCTGTCGGGGCACAGGATCTGCTCTGGGTGCAGTGGGTGCTGTCTGTCAGGGCACAGGATCTGCTCTGGGTGCTGTCTGTCAGGGCACAGGATCTGCTCTGGGTGCAGTGGGTGCTGTCTGTCAGGGCACAGGATCTGCTCTGGGTGCTGTCTGTCAGGGCACAGGATCTGCTCTGGGTGCAGTGGGTGCTGTCAGGGCACAGGATCTGCTCTGGGTGCTGTGAGGGCATAGGATCTGCTCTGGGTGCTGTGAGGGCACAGGATCTGCTCTGGGTACAGTGGGTGCTGTCTGTCGGGGCACAGGATCTGCTCTGGGTGCAGTGGGTGCTGTCTGTCAGGGCACAGGATCTGCTCTGGGTGCTGTGAGGGCACAGGATCTGCTCTGGGTACAGTGGGTGCTGTCAGGGCACAGGATCTGCTCTGGGTGCTGTCTGTCGGGGCACAGGATCTGCTCTGGGTGCAGTGGGTGCTGTCTGTCAGGGCACAGGATCTGCTCTGGGTGCTGTCTGTCAGGGCACAGGATCTGCTCTGGGATCTCTCAGATCCACCTTAAGAAATCTCGCGGCCGGGGCTCCCCGCGCATGCGCACAGCTGTCAGCCGAGTGACGGGAAGCGGAGCTCGGGGCCGCGCACTGAGAACTGAGAAGAAGTCCTGACGGCGAGGAGCCCGGGAGCAGCACCGTGTGAGGGGACCAGCGGGGCCACAGCTTCCGGGTGAGCGGGGAGGATGAGGGGAGTAGTCGATGGAGACTGAGGGGAGTAGTGGAATAGTCGGTAAAGGCTGAGGGGAGTAGTGGAATAGCCTGTGGAGACTGAGGGGAGTAGTGGAATAGCCTGTGGAGACTGAGGGGAGTAGTGGAATAGTCTGTGGAGACTGAGGGGAGTAGTGGAATAGTCTGTGGAGACTGAGGGGAGTAGTGGAATAGTCTGTGGAGACTGAGGGGAGTAGTGGAATAGCCTGTGGAGACTGAGGGGAGTAGTGGAATAGCCTGTGGAGACTGAGGGGAGTAGTGTAGTAGTTGGTGGAGATTGAGGGGAGTAGTGTAATAGTTGGTGGAGATTGAGGGGAGTAGTGTAATATTTGGCGGATACTGAGGGGGTTAGTGGAATTGTTGGCGGATACTGAGGGGGGTAGTGTAAGGCCCCTTTCAGACGAGCGAGTGTCACGCTCCAGATTCACAGCGTGAGTATGAGGCAGCTCCTGTCCTGACCTCCCAGCACTGACTGGTCTAGCATTATATTGATTTATGAATTTATGTAACCCTTAGGCCCCTTTCACACGGGCGAGTTTTCCGCGCGGGTGCGATGCGTGAGTTGAACGCATTGCACCTGCACTGAATCAGGACCCATTCATTTCTATGGGGCTGTGCACATGAGCGGTGATTTTCACGCATCACTTGTGCGTTGCGTGAAAATCGCAGCAAGCTCTTTTTTGTGTGTTTTTCACTCAACTCAGGCCCCATAGAAGTGAATGGGGCTGCGTGAAAATCGCGATTTTCATGCACGGTTGCTAGGTGACGATCAGGATGGAGACCCGATCATTATTATTTCCCCTTATAACATGGTTATAAGGGAAAATAATAGCATTCTGAATACAGAATACATAGTAAAATAGCGCTGGAGGGGTTAAAAAAAATAAAAAAATTATTTAACTCGCCTTAATCCACTTGCTCGCGCAGTCGGCATCTCTTCTGTCTTCATCTTAGCTGTGTGCAGGAAAAGGACCTGTGGTGACGTCACTCCGGTCATCACATGATCCATCACATGATCTTTTACCATGGTGATGGATCATGTGATGGACCATGTGATGGACCTGCAATCAGCAAAGAAGGAGACAGAAGAGAAGCCGGGCTGCGTGAGCAAGTGGATTAAGGTGAGAATGCTATTATTTTCCCTTATAACCATGTTATAAGGGAAAATAATACAATCTACAGAACACCGATCCCAAGCCCGAACTTCTGTGAAGAAGTCCGGTTTGGGTACCAAACATGCGCGATTTTTCTCACGCAAGTGCAAAACGCATTACAATGTTTTGCACTCGCGCGGAAAAATCGTGCATGTTCCCGCAACGCACCCGCACCTTTTCCCGCAACGCCCGTGTGAAAGAGGCCTTAGAGGTCTGGAATGTATTGGCTAACACTGACATAATGCTGTCATAATACATTCCAGAACTGTAAGGGTTACATAGCATCATAAATCAGTATAATGCTGTGCGACCCCTGACAGTGCTGGGAGGTCAGGACAGGAGCTGCCGCATACTCCCACTGCGAGTCTGCAGCGTGGGACTCGCTTGTCTGAAAAGGGACTAAGGCTAGGGCTACACAGCGACATTTGTCGCACCATTGTCTCGCAACAATTTTTATAATGATAGTCTATGGTGTCGCACTGCGACATACTGTGACGTGACAGTCGCATAAAACCCATCCAAAATAGATTTTTCTGCGACTGTCGTGTCGCAATCGCAGCATGTCGCAGTGTGACACCATAGACTATCATTATAAAATTTTTGCCCGACATTAGTGTGACATCGATGTCGTTGTGCCCTATGTGTCGTGCGACTTATTGTCGTCGTGTAGCCCTAGCCTAATAGTCAGTGGAGACTGAGGGGAGTAGTAGAATAGCTGCTGGAGACTGAGGGGAGTAGTAGAATAGCTGCTGGAGACTGAGGGGAGTAGTGGAATAGCCGCTGCTGAGTTGTCAGGTGAAGGAAGTGTGAGGGAAAGTGGACAGCATGGAGAGACTGAGGGGAGGAGTGAGTCAATCAATGGACATTGAGTGTTGAATCTGTTGGTGGATGTTGAGAGGAGTAGTGAATCTGTCTGTGGATGTTGAGAGGAGCAGGTAACTGGTTGGTAGATGTTCAGAGGATTAGTGAGTCGGTTGGTGGACATTGAGGGCAGTAGTAAAGCAGTTGATGGATCTTGATAGGAGTAGTGGGTCAGTTGGTAGATGAGTAGTGAGTCGGTTGGTGGACATTGAGGGCAGTAGTGGGCTTGGAGTGATACTGTAGAGTGGGTAAGTCTGTGGACAATGAGGGGAGTAGTTGAAAATGACTACAGGTAGCGTATTGTACGATGGGAGGTGTAGTGACTGTGGACATGACTGATGTCAGGAGTAGGACCAATTTAGGACGGGATGATGGGAGATGTAGTAGCAGAGAGGGCGATATTTAAGGGACACAGGAAGGGCATAGTGGGTAGAGGGTAGAGACTGAGGGAAGAGGCATAGAGACTGAGGGGAGACTGGGCGGCAGAGGAAGCCAGCAGGTTTAGTGGGTGAGTGGGCACAGGAAGCTGGGTATTAGGCGAGTGGGTGATTGGTGGGCGTCTGAGGTGATTGTAGGACCGGTAATCCCACTGAGGCCGTTACCCAAGTTGTGGGTAAGGTGGACGTAGTGGGTGGATGAGGGGGGCGAGGAGTGGTGAGTTAAGGCAGTAGAGGGCACAGGGTTAGGGGGTGCAGTGTGATGGGCGCTAGTCCCATCTTGAGGACCCACTAAAGTTATTCTCTTATGGAGTTTCCCTTTATAGCTGGAGGTTTAGGACCGTGGTCTGCAGCCTGCATGTTAAGGACATGCTGAGAGCTGTAGTTTCATAACAACTGGAGAGTCACATATTGCAGAACACCGACATGACTCACATCGGGTAAAACCACGGGGCCGTCCGTCTACTTTATACGGCTAGAAGGGCAACTTCCCCTAAAGAAGAAACCAGTCATAGAACGGACTGCACCTCCCTGCACCGACGAGACACCGAACCTGTGCGCCAGGCAACTGTAAAGTCAGCAATTCCCTAATACAGGCTTATTAATGGATTTGCTGATGATGGGCTGTGTGCATGGTGCTCTGTATACTGACTGGGAAGTGTGTATGTGTATTATATAGGTATTATCATTTTAGTATATTCTTTGCTGTCAACTTTTATTTTAATCGTGGACACCCCCTTTAAATTATAACTTTTTAGCTGCCTGCACTCACTGCTAGGGGGAGCTCCGCACATACTGGTGCAGATTTACTGGAAAATGGGGCATGGATATGTGTGAAGGGGTCCCGACCTCAGATTGACACCACGTGCCACATTTGTACAAGAATTTTGTCATATGATTTTAGCGAATAGTTAGCCAACTAATAAAACATAGACTGGACCGTCTAAAGATGCCCAAAATGTATCATCTAGCATAAAGAAGTCTGATAAATCAGTCGCATCTTTGCTACTTTCACACTCTCGTTGTGGGCAGATCCGTCATGGATCTGCAAAAACGGATCCGTTACAATAATACAACTGCATGCATCCGTCATGAACGGATCCGTTTGTATTATCTGTAACATAGCCAAGACGGATCCGTCATGAACTCCATTGAAAGTCAATAGGAGACGGATCCGTTTTCTATTGTGCCAGATTTTGTCAGAGAAAATGGATCCGTCCCCATTGACTTACATTGTGTGCCGGGATGGATCCGTTTGGCTCAGTTTCGTCAGACGGACACCAAAACGCTGCAAGCAGCCTCCAGAGCGGAATGGAGACTGAACGGAGGAAAACTGATGCATTCTGAGTCAATCCTTTTCCATTAAGAATGCATTTGGGCAAAACTGATCCCTTTTGGACCGATTGTGAGAGCCCTGAATTGATCTCACAAACAGAAAGCCAAAACGGCAGTGTGAAAGTAGCCTTTAGGGTCCATTCACACGTCCGTAATTTGGGTCCGCATTCGTTCCGCAATTTGCGGACCCATTCACTTTCAATGGGGCTGGAACGGATGCAAATCCACATTTCCTGGATCTGCATTTTCGGGATCCGCATCCGTTTTTTCGGGATCCGTTTTTTCGGGATCCGCAATTTTGTTCCTGAAAAAAATAGAACATGTCCTATTATTGTCCGCAATTGCGGACCAGAAAAGGAATTTTCTATTATAGTGTCTGTGATGTGCGGATCCGCAAATTGCGGATCGCACATTGCAGGTGTCCGTGTTTTGTGGATCCGCAAAACACTTACGGACGTGTGAATGGACCCTTAAGTTCACACTGTCTAAATATTAGACGAGATAAGCCCGCTGGGGAAGGCTTATGGTGTATAAAAAAGTTGCATGCCATATTTGCGCTATAATATGTGACTTTTTAAACTTTTCTGTACTTTTTCAAAGAGGATGAGGCCTCTCAGTGCAAAGTGAAACTGCCCTGCTATGTCGGTATTGAGGCCAGTGTACAAACAGTATGGAGGTAGCTCCCTCTAGTGGTGGCTTCTGGCAGACAGAATGGGATCAGTTATCTAGATGATCTATCCTTAGGGCACATTAGAACAGATTTGTTGGGTCCATCTCACAACACCCCCCAGCGATCACATAGTAAAGCGTCCATGGCGCTGATGTGTCCCCTTCCTTATTTATATCGCTCTGTACTACATAATGCTTTACTTTTAGTAGGGGCTGTGGTTGACGTCTTAGTCCTGTCCTATACCAATATTTTAAGCACATCCGCTACAAAAAAAAAGGGCAGGAGCTCCACTGCCCCTACAAACAACTGATTGGGGTGCCAAGAGTCAGACCCTCTTTGATCTACCCTAAGGATGGACTATGATTTTTAAGAATCTGGATAACTTCGCAGTCGGAGGTTGTGCCCTTTGTATAAGCTGCGGAGCGCAGTGGCACATAGTAAGATATGATGCCGCTTTCTGGCAGCGTGATATTATGTACATCGGTGACTTCATACATTTTTTTTTAAATGCATGATAGTTATATTTTATCTGCAGCCTCAAGATCGCAGAGGAGAATACAGCTAATTCAGCCTGATTTCAGGTTCAGGGGAGGCTGTAAGGACGATGGCAGCGTCATCACCTTCTCTGGTGGTGAAAACCCTTTTAAAAATGAACCTTGTGTGAACATGTTGCTTGTTCATAGGGCGATTTGCATTCTTGCGCCCATTAGATCATATGCCTTAAAGGCCATCTGTCAGCAGATTTGTCCCTATGACACTGGCTGACCTGTTCCATGTGCGCTTGGCAGCTGAAGGCATCTGTGTTGGTCCCATGTTCATATGTGCCCACATTGCTGAGAAAAATTAAAAGTTTTAATATATGCAAATGAGCCTTTGGGAGCAATGGGGGCGTTGCCATTACACCTAGAGGCTCTGCTCTCTCTGAAACTACCATGCCCTCTCCACTTTGACAGGACTGGGCAGGCGTGTTGATGTTTACTTTGCCTGCTCCTGCTGCAGGGGGAACGGCAGTTGCAGAGAGAACAGAGCCTCTAGGTGTAATGGTAACGCCCCTGTTGCTCCTAGAGGCTAATTTGCATATATTAAAACATCATTTTTCTCAGCAATGCAGGCACATATGAACATGGGACCAACACAGATGCCTTCAGCTGCCAAGTGCACATTGAACATGTCAGCCAGTGTCATAGGGACAAATCTGCTGACATATGCCCTTTAAGAAGATTGTGCCTCACTTTAGAGCTCTGTCGGTGTCCCGATACCCGCGCCGCAGATACTGTCCAGAATGGCAGCTTGAAGTGCCATCTACATGCCCTTGACCGCTGCACTCACATGGCATCAATGCTCATGTCGTCACTGAGGCCATTGAGTGCCCGGCAGCAGTAACGTGCATGTAGACAGCATGTCACATTTCTGGTTTGGCGAGGACGGGCGCGGGAACTGGGACACTCTGAGAAGGAGAGGTTGTTCCAACCTCCTGCCACTTTTTATTTTTATTTTTTATTGGCCTCGGACAACCCCTTTAATAGAGTAGAGGACGGTCACCATTCAGTTAAGGGGGATTTTAACTTCTTCACTTAGGGTGGAAAGTGACTGCAAAGAGGCTCTTGCTCCGTCAGGAAGGCTAGGCATGCCTATTTATTAAAGGGGTACTCCAGTTGTAGTAGTTTATTCCCTTTCCAGGTCGGAGTCTGACAGTCACGAGACAAAGGACTCTGTATCCTATAGGATCCCCCTCACATGAATAGAGCGTCAAGCTGAGTATGCATGGTGCTCGTCCAGACTCTTGGAGTACAAGCGCTCAGTCGTTTTCTGCTGTCCCGTTAGGTGTGCATGCTGAGCCTGCTGGTGCATTCATTTCATGGACCCCCGCAGGCTGATCGATGAGGTTCATAGCAGTCGGACTCCCCTAAACTATTAGTTATCCTCTGTCCTGCGGAATGCCCCTTTAATTTTAATTGCACCATTGTAATACTTCTTTCCTCCTCTGGTGGCGCTGAAGGGGGCTTGAGCATTTGCTGCAGTTTTCTTGCACAGATTACAGCTGATCTCAGGGGTTCTAGACAGCAGGACAACCTACGATCAGCCTATAGTCAGGGGACCCCTATAATAGTAAGGGGTTGTTCAAAGCGGAGAGCCCCTTTAATTCTGTTCAGATGATTTGATTGGTTCAGACAGATAGAAGCGGCTGAACGTCTATGTAATGATTGAGGCAATGATGGAAGCAGCTGTCCTTTATAACATTTATATCTGACTTTATTACAGTTTATGCCCCTGGTACACTAAGCAAATTCCTTATCCATGCAAATCTGTGCCGTATGGACTCGGCTGGTGACGGTTTTCAGTGTGAATTTGATTATACAAATTGCAGATGACTTTGCCCTACTCTTTTCACTGTTTTCAAGTGTACAAGGCAGAACGAAGTGTTCAATTGCCTGAGATGTATTGGGTGATAGGTGAGGACGACATCTCAGGCCCATGGTGGCCCGGACAATAGAACGCATTGTGATTTGTCTCACTTTAGGTGCATAATTACCGCTAATGTAGTGATTTCTGTGGGTCCAATGAACTTGGACGTGTAAGGTTTCCTGCACCTGCAATTTCAAAGTGCAAAAAATCTGCCAATCGCACTACAATATGCCACAGTGTGATAACTGCAGCACGATGTAGTGTACATTGCTTGGCGGAATATCGGACACATTTTATCTTGAATTGCTGCCTTTTAGTATTTTTTGTGTGGTATTTAGGCCCTTTTTACCCTGTGTTTTGCAGTGTCCTTTGGAGCTTTCTGTTGTAAAATATTTCACATGGGGTACAGAGTTACGAGCCTCTACACGGCGACTCTGCTGATCCCATAGGTTTTCTATGGGATTCAGGTCTGGAGAAAGTGCGGGCCGCTCCATTTGAGGTCCCCCAGTCTCCAGCAGTCGTTTTTAAATCATGAGCTGGAGCATTGTCCTCCATGACATTAGGCCTGTGTTGTTCCTGCAGAGGCACAATGACTGGATCAGTGATGTTCTTCAAGTAGTATGGGCTTGTCACTGGACCATTCACAAAGTGTCGGGCAGTTCTGTACTGACTAGACACACCTGTCCACACTGTAAGACCACCACCACCAAAGGCTCATCTGGTGACAGCAGTGACTGATGCATAGCGCCCTCTTTGACGTCTCCAACGTTGTTGGCAGCCATCAATTCTGCTCAGCGTCAATCGACTTTCATCAGTGAACAGCACTGAGGCCCACTGGTCCCTCGTCCAGCATAGATGCTCCCCGGCCCATAAGAGATGATGACACCTGAGCCTGGTGGTGCAGTCAGGTAACCTTGAGGGTTCACAAGCATGCAGGCCACGCTGATGTAAACGGTTTCAAATGGTGCCTCTCGCCTCCCTTAAATGTGTCTGGAGTTGTGTGGCATTCATCATCCGGTTCCGCAGGGCATTGTTCACAATGAAGCTTCTCTGCCTTTCTGTGACTCTTCCAGTCTCTGTATCTCTGATACAACCTCCTGATGACACTCTGTGACCCTCTAAGCTCAGGGGCCACTTCCGTCTGAGAACATCCTGCTTGAAGCCTCACAATGGCGAGGTACTGTTGATCAATTGTAAGGTGTCATCTTGGTCTCATGATGTCAAAATGTGAACAGCATGAT
This sequence comes from Bufo bufo, assembly GCF_905171765.1. Lineage (NCBI taxonomy): Eukaryota > Metazoa > Chordata > Amphibia > Anura > Bufonidae > Bufo > Bufo bufo. The sequence goes on from NC_053397.1 coordinate 217,621,712, forward strand.
GAGGAGGACTGTTTAAATACCAATTCTAATTGAACCAGGAAATCTATTGGGCGATTCATGGATCAAACACCTGTTGTGAATTTTGCCATTAAGCTCCTTGTTAGAGAACAGCAAGTTGTTCAAAAAGTCCTGAAACATTGAACAGTTGGACATGCGCATTTGAAAGTTTAAAGATGGTCACATTAAGTTCACTTGTAAAGGTTAGAGGGCATTTTAGGTTCATCGTCAAATATCCCTGACTTTTTGTGAGTAGTGTATGTCACCGTGTAAGAGTACATGTTCCTTCTTGACAAGGTTTGGTAATTTGTGCAGAAATCATCCCGGGCTCTATAGATAGGGCGGGAAATCCACCTTGCATGGTTTTCATACCAAATTCTGGGGTGTGAATGAGCCTTTTAAAGGGGTTGTCTCATTTCAGCAAATGTCATTTATCCTGTAGACAGAGTTAAAGGGCTTCTGTCACCCCATTAAACCGTTTTTTTTTTTTCTTTACTAATAATCCCTACACTGCGATCTCATCATACATAAGCTAATTAATGATTTTCGTTCAGTAGAATTTGTTAAAAATCGATTTTTATAATATGTAAATTACCTTGCTACCAGCAAGTAGGGCGGCTACTTGCTGGTAGCAGCCGCATCCTCCGATGGTAATGACGCCCCCTCTGCTTGTTGATTGACAGGGCCAGCGGATGGGATCTTTCTCTGCTGGCCCTGCCTGTTTTGATTCAATATCTGGCGCCTGCGCCGCGGCCGTACCTCTCTTCAATCTGCGCAGGCGCACTGAGAGGCGGCCACTCACTCGGCCGCTCGCTCCTCAATGCGCCTGCGCCGGGTGTAGATGTGACGTCATCGGCGCAGGCGCATTGAGGATGGAGCGGCCGAGCGAGTGGCCGCCTCTCAGTGCGCCTGCGCAGATTGAAGAGAGGTACGGCCGCGGCGCAGGCGCCAGATATTGAATCAAAACAGGCAGGGCCTGCAGAGAAAGATCCCATCCGCTGGCCCTGTCAATCAACAAGCAGAGGGGGCGTCATTACCATCGGAGGATGCGGCTGCTACCAGCAAGTAGCCGCCCTACTTGCTGGTAGCAAGGTAATTTACATATTATAAAAATCGATTTTTAACAAATTCTACTGAACGAAAATCATTAATTAACTTATGTATGATGAGATCGCAGTGTAGGGATTATTAGTAAAGAAAAAAAAAAAAAAACGGTTTAATGGGGTGACAGAAGCCCTTTAACCACTTAAGGACCATAGGTTTATACCCCCCTAAAGACCAGGCCCTTTTTTACAAATCGGCACTACACTACTTTCACCGTTTATTGCTCGGTCATGCAACTTACCACCCAAATGAATTTTACCTCCTTTTCTTCTCACTAATAGAGCTTTCATTTGGTGGTATTTCATTGCTGCTGACATTTTTACTTTTTTTGTTATTAATCGAAATTTAACGATTTTTTTGCAAAAAAATGACATTTTTCACTTTCAGTTGTAAAATTTTGCAAAAAAAACGAGATCCATATAGAAATTTTGCTCTAAATTTATAGTTCTACATGTCTTTGATAAAAAAAAAATGTTTGGGTAAAAAAAAAATGGTTTGGGTAAAAGTTATAGCGTTTACAAACTATGGTACAAAAATGTGAATTTCCGCTTTTTGAAGCAGCTCTGACTTTCTGAGCACCTGTCATGTTTCCTGAGGTTCTACAATGCCCAGACAGTACAAACACCCCACAAATGACCCCATTTCGGAAAGTACACACCCTAAGGTATTCGCTGATGGGCATAGTGAGTTCATAGAACTTTTTATTTTTTGTCACAAGTTAGCGGAAAATGATGATTTTTTTTTATTTTATTTTTTTTCCTACAAAGTCTCATATTCCACTAACTTGTGACAAAAAATAAAAACTTCTATGAACTCACTATGCACATCACGAAATACCTTGGGGTCTCTTCTTTCCAAAATGGGGTCACTTGTGGGGTAGTTATACTGCCCTGGCATTCTAGGGGCCCAAATGTGTGGTAAGGAGTTTGAAATCAAATTCTGTAAAAAATGACCAGTGAAATCCGAAAGGTGCTTTTGGAATGTGGGCCCCTTTGCCCACCTAGGCTGCAAAAAAGTGTCACACATCTGGTATCTACGTACTCAGGAGAAGTTGAGGAATGTGTTTTGGGGTGTCATTTTACATATACCCATGCTGGGTGAGATAAATATCTTGGTCAAATGCCAACTTTGTATAAAAAAATGGGAAAAGTTGTCTTTTGCCAAGATATTTCTCTCACCCAGCATGGGTATATGTAAAATGACACCCCAAAACACATTCCCCACCTTCTCCTGAGTACGGCAATACCAGATGTGTGACACTCTTTTGCAGCCTAGGTGGGCAAAGGGGCCCATATTCCAAAGAGCACCTTTCGGATTTCACAGGTCATTTTTTACAGAATTTGATTTCAAACTCCTTACCACACATTCGGGCCCCTAGAATGCCAGGGCAGTATAACTACCCCACAAGTGACCCCATTTTGGAAAGAAGAGACCCCAAGGTATTCCGTGAGGGGCATGGCAAGTTCCTAGAATTTTTTATTTTTTGTCACAAGTTAGTGGAAAATGAGACTTTGTATGAAAAAAAAATCAAAAAAAAAAAATCAGCATTTTCCACTAACTTGTGACAAAAAATAAAAAATTCTAGGAACTTGCCATGCCCCTCACGGAATACCTTGGGGTGTCTTCTTTCCAAAATGGGGTCACTTGTGGGGTAGTTATACTGCCCTGGCATTTTCCAGGGGCCCTAATGTGTGGTAAGTAGGTAAATGACCTGTGAAATCCTAAAGGTGCTCTTTGGAATATGGGCCCCTTTGCCCACCTAGGCTGCAAAAAAGTGTCACACATGTGGTATCGCCGTATTCAGGAGAAGTTGGGGAATGTGTTTTGGGGTGTCATTTTACATATACCCTTGCTGGGTGAGAGAAATATCTTGGCAAAAGACAACTTTTACCATTTTTTTATACAAAGTTGGCATTTGACCAAGATATTTCTCTCACCCAGCATGGGTATATGTAAAATGACACCCCAAAACACATTCCCCAACTTCTCCTGAGTATGGCGATACCACATGTGTGACACTTTATTGCAGCCTAGATGCGCAAAGGTGCCCAAATTCCTTTTAGGAGGGCATTTTTAGACATTTGGATACCAGACTTCTTCTCACGCTTTGGGGCCCCTAGAATGCCAGGGCAGTATAAATACCCCACATGTGACCCCATTTTGGAAAGAAGACACCCCAAGGTATTCAATGAGGGGCATGGCGAGTTCATAGAAATTTTTTTTTTTTGGCACAAGTTAGCGGAAATTGATATTTTTAATTTTTTTTCTCACAAAGTCTCCCGTTCCGCTAACTTGGGACAAAAATTTCAATCTTTCATGGACTCAATATGCCCCTCACGGAATACCTGGGGGTGTCTTCTTTCCGAAATGGGGTCACATGTGGGGTATTTATACTGCCCTGGCATTCTAGGGGCCCTAAAGCGTGAGAAGAAGTCTGGAATATAAATGTCTAAAAAATTTTACGCATTTGGTTTCCGTGAGGGGTATGGTGAGTTCATGTGAGATTTTATTTTTTGACACAAGTTAGTGGAATATGAGACTTTGTAAGAAAAAAAAAATAATAATTCCGCTAACTTGGGCCAAAAAAATGTCTGAATGGAGCCTTACAGAGGGGTGATCAATGACAGGGGGGGTGATCAATGACAGGGGGGGTGATCAATGACAGGGGTGTAATCAATGACAGGGGGGTGATCAGGGAGTCTATATGGGGTGATAACCACAGTCATTGATCACGCCCGTGTAAGGCTTCATTCAGACGTCCGTATGCGTTTTGCGGATCCGATCCATCTATCAGTGCATCCGTAAAAATCATGCGGACATCTGAATGGAGCTTTACAGGGGGGTAATCAATGACAGGGGGGTGATCACCACAGTCATTGATCATGCCCCTGTAAGGCTTCATTCAGACGTCCGGATGCGTTTTGCGGATCCGATCCATCTATCAGTGCATCCGTAAAAATCATGCGGACATCTGAATGGAGCTTTACAGGGGGGTAATCAATGACAGGGGGGTGATCAGGGAGTCTATATGGGGTGATCACCACAGTCATTGATCATGCCCCTGTAAGGCTTCATTCAGACGTCCGGATGCGTTTTGCGGATCCGATCCATCTATCAGTGCATCCGTAAAAATCATGCGGACATCTGAATGGAGCTTTACAGGGGGGTAATCAATGACAGGGGGGTAATCAATGACAGGGGGGTGATCAGGGAGTCTATATGGGGTGATCACCACAGTCATTGATCACGCCCCTGTAAGGCTTCATTCAGACGTCCGGATGCGTTTTGCGGATCCGATCCATCTATCAGTGCATCCGTAAAAATCATGCGGACATCTGAATGGAGCTTTACAGGGGGGTAATCAATGACAGGGGGGTGATCACTACAGTCATTGATCATGCCCCTGTAAGGCTTCATTCAGACGTCCGTATGCGTTTTGCGGATCCGATCCATCTATCAGTGCATCCGTAAAAATCATGCGGACATCTGAATGGAGCTTTACAGGGGGGTGATCAATGACAGGGGGGTGATCAATGACAGGGGTGTAATCAATGACAGGGGGGTGATCAGGGAGTCTATATGGGGTGATCACCACAATCATTGATCATGCCCCTGTAAGGCTTCATTCAGACGTCCGGATGCGTTTTGCGGATCCGATCCATCTATCAGTGCATCCGTAAAAATCATGCGGACATCTGAATGGAGCTTTACAGGGGGGTGATCAATGACAGGGGGGTGATCAATGACAGGGGGGTGATCAGGGAGTCTATATGGGGTGATCAGGGGTGATCAGGGGCTAATAAGGGGTTAATAAGTGACGGGGGGGGGGGTGTAGTGTAGTGTAGTGGTGCTTGGTGCTACTTTACTGAGCTACCTGTGTCCTCTGGTGGTCGATCCAAACAAAGGGGACCACCAGAGGACCAGGTAGCAGGTATATTAGACGCTGTTATCAAAACAGCGTCTAATATACCTGTTAGGGGTTAAAAAAAACACATCTCCAGCCTGCCAGCGAACGATCGCCGCTGGCAGGCTGGAGATCAACTCTCTTACCTTCCGTTCCTGTGAGCGCGCGCGCCTGTGTGCGCGCGTTCACAGGAAATCTCGGCTCACGCGAGATGACGCCTATTGGCGTTAGCGTAGCCTGGGGGAGCCGCCGCAATGACGCCTTTCGGCGTTACAGTTGCGGGAAGTGGTTAATACAAGGCACTTACTAATGTATTGTGATTGCCCATATTGCCTTCTTTGCTGGCTTCATTCATTTTTCCATCACATTATACACTGCTCATATCCAGGGGTTACCACTACCCTGCAATCCAGCAGCGGTGGATGTAGGAGAAGGCGCCGGCCTCTCTGGTCCCCAGAACTGCGGGAGTGTGCAGAGGTCGGCGCTTTTGTCTCTGCTGCTGGATTGCAGGGTAGTGGTAACCCCTGGATATGAGCAGTGAACACTCTGATTGAAAAATTAATGAAACCAGCAAAGAAGGCAATATGGGCAATCACAATACATTAGTAAGTGGCTGGTATTAACTTTCTCTACATGATAAATGCCATTTGCTGAGGTGAGACATCCCCCTTAGGCCTCCTGCACACGACCATAGGTGTCCCGTTGTCGTATTGCGGACCGCATTTGCAGATCCGCAATACATGGGCACCGTTCTGTGTGCATTCCGCATCTCGGATGCAGACCTATTTACTTCAATGGGTCCGCAAATCCGGAGATGCGGAACGGAACCCTACGGAAGCACTACGGAGTGCTTCCGTGGGGTTTCGTCCCGAACTTCCATTTCGCAAAAAGATAGGACATGTTCTATCTTTTTGCGGAAAGGCCGGATCGTGGACCCATTAAAGTGAATGGGTCCGTGATCCGCTGCAGCTGCCTCACGGTCGGCACTGCCACGGGGCGCACACATTCGTGTGCAGGAGGCCTTAAGGTGTGGCCACACCTATTGTAAATGCTACCGATGTGCTGCACTTATGTGCGAAAAATACATTGCTGCATAGGCTGAAAACTGCAGCATTTCCACACCAAATCCAAGCTCATTTTGCCACCGCGTGCGGCTGTACCCTCGAGGAAGCTGATCAATTAAAATCTGTTCAAAATCATTCAATAATTAGTAGCTGCAGGAAGCTGAGCGGCTGATACCTTTGTTGCTGCTTATTTCAGAACCAGGAAGAAAAAAAATCTACTTGTCCCATTCGCTGCCCTGCATGAGATGATGGTACGGTAGAGCTCCAGATGTCAGGTTGTCAAATGACTGAGGTGTGAGAGCCCCCCATTATTTACCAGCTACCTTTCTGCCCCCTCTACTCGATAACCCACAGTCCGCGTAAAAGGGGACACGAAGTGTTGTGAGGTCCTGTTCACAGGTGGCAGATCCCTTCCAAATATGAAACCGTGGATATTGTTAAACGTTTTTTTCATGTTTCTTGCTATTTTTGGCACTGTGACATTCTGAATTTCTGAAAGATTTATGTTTCTTTTTTTTATATTTTGCAGGCAGAGCTGATGTGTTGGATGGACGCTCACGTGGAAACCACTGGGATGTAATCAGTTTTGCAGCATTGGCCGTATGCATTCAACAGAAGAGATGTTTCTGTGAGTAAATCCAATGTCCATAGCCTGATTTTTATTGACAAAAATGTAAACGAATTTGGGTATTAACAGCCGTCTCTTTGAATAAATTCAAGGTGTCTTCCTTTTATCTTATAAAGTTATGACCTGTTACTAGAATATGCCATTACTTTCTGACCATGGGGAGGACGGGAGCTCCGGCATGTGTGAATGAGCCCCTGGAACTGGATTAATTTGTGTTTGTCGCTTGTTGAACGGTTCTGGTTAATTGCAATTGCTCCTGACACGTGTCCATATTTCTCTGATTACGTGGCTCCTGTCCTTTGTCACTGCATGTGTTATGTGGACAGGGATACCTTCGGCACAGCACTGCCCACCATGACTTTCTTTTTTTTGCATTTTAATCACAATGCTGAAATTATTATATGATCACCCGTTGAAATGCGCGGCTGTCAGCCAGTACCTTCCTGTATGTCAACAGCTCGTCTCTGGGGCGACTGCGTCCTGAAAGGGGATTGTCCTGTCTAGATCTATAGTAAATAGTGCGTAAATCAGATCAAAATTTCATCTTCTTCCACTTTACAAGAAATCCTAGGGACCTTGCAAATAGTTCGATAAAACGGTTTTAGTTGTGACTTTGATTGGACTGAGATCCGCACATGATCTCATGTCGACATTTACCGGCCTTTTTGCTCTGGTGCATCCGAAAAATGAAGCAACTTTGGAAATATTTAGTGAAACGATTTCTGCCGTTTTGTGTACACAGCTCTCTGGTTAGAAACAAGCTCCTGTAGTCATGGGTTAGGGTACTTTCACACTTGCGGCAGGACGGATCTGACAGGCTGTTCACCCTGTTGGATCCGTCCTTCCGCTATTTCGCCGTGCCGCCGGACCGCCGCTCCGTCCCCATTGACTATAATGGGGACGGGGCGGAGCTCCGGCGCAGTACGGCAGTTTGCGGTCAGAGGCTGCCGGACTAAAAAGTCGGACATGCAGGACTTTTAGTCCGGCAGCCCATAGTCAATGGGGACAGAGTGGCGGTCCGGCGGCACGACGAAATAGCGGAAGGACGGATCCGACAGGGTGAACAGCCTGTCGGATCCGTCCTGCCGCAAGTGTGAAAGTAGCCTTACTCCACCTCATGTTCTTGTTCCTGAGGGGGCAGATAGACTGGAGCCTCCAATGCAGGTGTGAACAGAGCCTTACAACACCTTGACAGGTGTAGGTTAGATGCGTGCCTTCTTACGGGGGTCAGTTTGCATAGAAATGTTCTAATGATTTGTTATTTCCCAGGAACTAAAAAAAATAAAGTGGCTTTTGGAAAGGTCTGGCTCCTGAAGCTCTTGTTTCTATGGCAGTAGGGATGGCGTACTGATTTTATCCTGCTCATGCGTGCCACGGGGACCAGAAAAACCGTCCACAAATACACCTTTACACCCCCTGCTCCAAAACCGACCTCCGTACTGATAGGTTTGGAAGTCGAGGAGATGCCCTTGAATAGTTTTGAGCGAACTTGTGTTTTAAGTTCTGCGTCCAAAGTTCGGGTTATCGAAGAATCCCGTTATGGATTCCGCTACCACGGACCATAACGGAATTTGGAATCCATAAGGCGATTCTTCGATAACCCGAACTTTGGACGCAGAACTTAAAACACAAGTTCGCTCAACACTACCCTTGACTTCTCCAGGAGGCACGCAGTTTTGAGATGCTTTTTGTGCCGTCCGTCCAGTCTTTCTGCTTTTTCTCTGCCAGAAACATTTAGCAATCTGAGGAATGTCCATTTTGAGGTTTGCACATCATGTCTCTAGAGAAGAGTCAGTCTGATAACCTGTGAGTTTTATAGTCTGAAGCAGCGTCCATGCAGTTTTACCATGCACTTGTGCCACACGGCACGCACGCTACATGCACGGGCAATCATTGTGTCTATGGTTCTGATGACCATTGAAATCTCTTTAGGTGAGGGCACTCGTAGCTGCCGATGTGCAAAAAAACTGTGCAGTTATGCCTTTTTATTTTGCAAATCAGTTGGGAATTTCGATTAGTTCTGAGTGCCCGGTACATTCCACTACAAAATAACCGTGAAATACGTCAAGTAGGCAGGTAGTTCACACATTCGCAGATTTTTCCGCTGTCAATTTGAAATCCACGATGCAGAAAATGAATTGAAATTACAGTTCTTACTGAGGTGGGGTTGCCACATGTGAACTAGCCCCATTGAATCGGGATAAATCTGCTGCAAATCCGTAGCAGAAGTGTAAGGGTCAGACTCAGATTTCTGCTGTAGATATGACGGCGTAAACATTTGCTGTGTGGACATATCCTTAAAATGTTTCTCAATTTTTAAATGCTCCAGTCGTGTATAACGTGCCGTAATGTGTAGAGGCCACTTCTGTTGTAACACGTTGAGCCTAAAGTGTCCGTCGCTGCACCGAAACCTAAGTTATGGCTCCTACAAGGGACTCACTATTTCAATGTTCACATTCTACTGAACGGGACTTTACAGGGTTGTTATGTCAGTGAAGCTTAGACTCTATAAAATATAAAATGGTTCTGCAACTTTTTTATATACTTTGTGATTAAATCCTTCCCTATTTTTAAGATCTCTGCTTGCTGTCGGTGAATGGGATTATTCTTGTTTACATCATGAGGCTGAAAAACTGTTAGGCCCATTTCACACAGGCGAGTATTTTGCGCGGGTGCAATGCGTGAGGTGAACGCATTGCACCCGCACTGAATCCGGACCCATTTCATTTCTATGGGGCTGTGCACATGAGCGTTGATTTGCACGCATCGCTGAATGTTCTATATTCTGCATGTTCTATTTTCACGCAACGCAGGCACCATAGAAATGAATTGGACTGCGTGAAAATCGCAAGCATCCGCAAGCAAGTGTGGATGCGGTGCGATTTTCACGCATGGTTGCTAGGAGATGATTGGGATGAGCAACACCGGACCCCATTAAAGTCTATTCACTGTATTATTTTCCCTTATAACTGAAAATGATAACATTCTTAATACAGAATTCTTACGAAAATGTGCCTCAAGGGGTTAAAAAATAAATAAATCAATTAACTCACCCCATCCACTTGATTGCGCAGCCAGCATCATCTTCTTTCAGGACCTGCAAAAGGACCTTTGATGACGTGGTGAGCGCGATTATGTAATCAAAGGTCCTTTTGCAGGTCCTGAAAGAAAAAGAAAGAAGACGATGCCGGCTGCGCAATCAAGTGGATGAGGTGAGTTAATTTTTTATATTTTTTTGACCCCTCAATTGACATTTGACTTTGCATTCTGTATTATAGAATGCTATTATTTTCCATTATAACCATGTTATAATGGAAAATAATAAAGTAAATGGGGTCCCGGGTCGCTCATCCCTCGTCTTCTTAGCAACCATCCGTGAAAATCACATTGCATCCGCACTTGCTTGCGGATGCAATGCGATTTTCACGCAGCCCCATTCATTTCTACAGGGCCTGCGTTGCTTGAAAAAACACAGAATATAGAACATGGTGCAATTTTCACACAACCCACAAGTGATGCGTGAAAAAACATGTACACAGCGCCATTGAAATGAATGGGTCAGGATTCAGTGCGGGGGCAATGTGTTCACCTCACACATTGCACCTGCGTGGAATACTCGTCCATGTGAAAGGGACCTTAGAGACCTAATTTACCTCACAGCCGAGGGTTTGCTACAATTGCATCCACTCTAGACAGTCCCGTGTGTGTGTAGACTCCCGGCGAATACACTTTAGGGTACGTTCGTAGCTGCGTTTCTAAATCTGGCAGGCTTTTCCGGTAACCTGTTCTGGCCGGCTATCGGATGGACTAAAAATGCCACATGCAGCAGTATTTGTCCATCTGAGACCCAGTGTTTATGGCAGAAAGCGTCCGGGTCACTGCTGAATCCCTTTATAGTCAATGGGGATCCGGTGATGAATGGTAAAATCCTGCAATGCCGTATCCGGTAAACTCCGGCAAGCTGTTCTCTACCGGAACAGCCTGTCGGATCAGGTTACCAGGGATATAAACGAGCTCTTACCTGCCTTGATACATTGCAACAAACTGTCATGATGGGAGAGTTAACTTTTTTTTTTTTTTTCAGAATCTGGTGACTTTTTTTTTATTTCCCATGTCATGATCAAGATTTTGAAAAATAATCCTAAAATCTTGCAGTTTTCACACTGAGCACAGGATCTACCATTCACAGTAGGTGATCATCTCAGCTTATTTACTCCCCCTCTCTGCACATTGACCTCTGCACAGGTCACCGAGCATGCCCACAATGCTCTCCCATAGAAGACAATAAGTAATTTCCAGACATGGTATATCTGTGAATGATGTTAACAGCAGCCCAGGCAAAATAGCCCCCCCCCCCCACCCCCCCATAATCGTGCTGAAATTTGAATATAAAAATATCTACGATGGGAAAATAAATGCAGGTTACAAAGAAAAGAATGTGTGTCAGCATCTGGGTTTATGTAGTAAAAAATCTAGATTATGAATTCCCTTTAACAGGTTTTCCCTTAAAAAATTCCCCCAGCTCTGAATAACCTATAGATTTGCATTATTTTTTGGCGTTTCCCTCTTTCTTCCCTCTCTGTTCTATGTAATGGCATTCTATTTGTGAAGCTGCGAGCTCTGTATGAACAGAGATATAGGCCCCAGCCAGAAGCGCCGCAGTATATAAAGCCGTGGACAGAAAAAATAAATGTAAAATGCCTTATCTGTGCCGTCATCTAAGGGGGCGTCTGGCGCTTCTTGTATGAACATCTGGTAACCTTACTTTACTTCCACAGCTGAATAATGAAATGCAATTATTTATAGAAGTGAAGCCACGCTGTATGTCGTGTGATATCAGCTGCGGTTACCAATGTGGTCTCCATACAGTGATTATAAATAATATATCTATACATAAGTAAAACTGGTTCTGTGCATGACTTTATCTGAGGTGTGCCCTCGCAATCAGAAGAGGGCAATGGATTTACACAGATCCCACTCTAATGGCAGCGATCACAGGAACCTCCGATCAACGCTTTAAATGCTGCAGTCAACACTGATCGTGTCATTCAAAATGGAGAAGATAGGGGGGCATTGCAGGGAATACTGTACCTTGTATAGATAGACAGCCCAGGGCCCATTGAAGGGCTTTCTATAAGTGCCATGGACAGTGATGGAGAGCAACGCACATACACTGCCGACTCTCTCACTGCCGGCTTCTGGTGGTCACTGGGAGACATAGTATTCCCAATATTATTTATTATTAAAGCGTCATTCATTCCATAGCGCTGTACATGATAAGCGGGGCACATACATAATACAGACAATTGCACTAATCAGGAACAAGACGAGTTACAGACAGGTACAGAAGGAGAGGGCCCTGCCCGGGAGGCTTACAATCTACAAGCTATGGGAGAAGGAGAGAGGGCCCTGCCCGCGAGGCTTACAATCTACAAGGTATGGGAGAAGGAGAGACGGCCCTGCCCGCGAGGGCTTACAATCTACAAGGTATGGGAGAAGGAGAGAGGGTCCTGCCCGCGAGGCTTACAACCTACAAGGTATGGGAGAAGGAGAGACGGCCCTGCCCGCGAGGCTTACAATCTACAAGGTATGGGAGAAGGAGGGACGGCCCTGCCCGCGAGGCTTACAATCTACAAGGTATGAGAGAAGGAGAGAGGGCCCTGCCCGCGAGGGCTTACAAATCTACAAGATATGGGAGAAGGAGAGAGGGCCCTGCCCACGAGGGCTTACAAATCTACAAGATATGGGAGAAGGAGAGAGGGCCCTGCCCGCGAGGCTTTCCTTCTCCCATACCTTGTAGATTGTAAGCCTCGCGGGCAGGGCCCTCTCTCCTTCTCCCATACCTTGTAGATTTTGAGACAGCCCTGCCCGCGAGGGCTTACAATCTACAAGGTATGGGAGAAGGAGAGACGGCCCTGCCCGCGAGGGCTTGCAATCTACAAGGTATGAGAGAAGGAGAGAGGGCCCTGCCCGCGAGGGCTTACAAATCTACAAGGTATGGGAGAAGGAGAGAGGGCCCTGCCCGCGAGGGTTTACAATCTACAAGGTATGGGAGAAGGAGAGACGGCCCTGCCCGCGAGGGCTTACAATCTACAAGGTATGGGAGAAGGAGAGAGGGCCCTGCCCGCGAGGCTTACAATCTACAAGGTATGGGAGAAGGAGAGAGGGTCCTGCCCGCAAGGCTTACAATCTACAAGGTATGAGAGAAGGAGAGAGGGCCTACAATCTACAAGGTATGGGAGAAGGAGAGAGGGCCCTGCCCGCGAGGCTTACAATCTACAAGGTATGGGAGAAGGAGAGACGGCACTGCCCGCGGGGCTTACAATCTACAAGGTATGGGAGAAGGAGAGACGGCCCTGCCCGCGAGGGCTTACAATCTACAAGGTATGGGAGAAGGAGAGAGGGCCCTGCTCGCGAGGGCCCACAATCTACAAGGTATGGGAGAAGGAGAGACGGCCCTGCCCGCGAGGCTTACAATCTACAAGGTATGGGAGAAGGAGAGACGGCCCTGCCGCGAGGGCTTACAATCTACAAGGTATGGGAGAAGGAGAGAGGGCCCTGCCCGCGAGGGCTTACAATCTACAAGGTATGGGAGAAGGAGAGAGGGCCCACAATCTACAAGGTATGGGAGAAGGAGAGAGGGCCCTGCCCGCGAGGCTTACAATCTACAAGGTATGGGAGAAGGAGAGACGGCCCTGCCCGCGAGGCTTACAATCTACAAGGTATGGGAGAAGGAGAGAGGGCCCTGCTCGCGAGGGCTTACAATCTACAAGGTATGGGAGAAGGAGAGAGGGCCCACAATCTACAAGGTATGGAAGAAGGAGAGAGGGCCCACAATCTACAAGGTATGGGAGAAGGAGAGAGGGCCCTGCCCGCGAGACTTACAATCTACAAGGTATGGGAGAAGGAGAGTGCCCACAATCTACAAGGTATGGGAGAAGGAGAGAGGGTCCTGCCCGCAAGGGCTTACAATCTACAAGGTATGGGAGAAGGAGAGAGGGCCCTGCCCGCGAGGGCTTACAATCTACATGGTATGGGAGAAGGAGAGCGGGTCCTGCCCGCGAGGGCTTACAATCTACAATATCCCAGTAAGTTACTCCAAGACATCATGGAAGGAATTTATCATTCCCCACACACTTTTTTGTTATTAAAAAGTCACAAATCCCTGGTGGCTTTTTAATAGTTTCAACCAGCATTTTTACTCCATTCTCGACAGTTTCCGAAAATGGAACATGGGCCGTTGCCCCCAGCTGGAGTAAATAATACTTGAAATACATAGCACCTCCGAGCACACGGACTGCTGGAGGAGGCATGTGCCGTGTTATAAATGACATGCCTCCTCCGGCAGCGCAGGCCCCATCTTGATAAATCGTGGCCCTTTCTGTTTTGAAGGGTTGCGTGGCCAATTCTCCATTCGCTTCTATGGAACTTATGGAGATAGCTGTACATTTCAGTCCCATAGACATGAATGGAGCTCGGTCACACATGCACCACATTCACACAGTGGGCTTGGGGAGTCGATGAGGGTCCCCGTGGTCGGACTTCTGGTGATTGTACGTTTTCAGTTATTCTGTAGACAGGTGATAAATGTTGTTAATAGTAAAAAAACTATAATTGTACTGGTAATTCAGTGGATGTGACCAGTAAGTGGGGTTCACGCTGTCTTGGTAGGGTATGTCGGATTCTAACCCCCAGCGTTCACTAAGACAAAGCACAATGCCTCCTTGTCTCATGTCTCCATTCCGCCTTTTCCTGTGGCCGGTCATTGACTGGACAGTAATGGCTGCCTCTGCGGCTGATGATCTGCCGGGGTGGTGGACAGGGGTCCGATCGCTACCATTCGGACACTAGTGGCACATAATACAGGCCCCTTTAAAATTGCAGTGAAAACCTTCCCCAGGGATCAGAGCACTTATCGTTCATGCGTCGTCATTTTCCGCAGTCAGTTCGGCTCTTTGGCGACTTCTTGTCGTGCAGAGGTCACTGAAGACTCACGGCCATGACCACAGTATGCGGTCTCTGCAGCTTGGTGCGATGTGACGAGGGATGCGTGACCCCGAGTAACCAGAAAATGTTTACGTGTGCCTGGATCCTTAACCCCTTAGTGACCATCCTGTTTTGGGCCTTACGTCCTTACCAAGTGTTTTTCTTCCTCTTTTTCATCGTCGCGTTCCAAGAGCTATAACTTTTTTATTTTTCCGTCTATATAGCTTTATGAGGGTTTGTTTTTTGCGGGACAAGTTGTACGTTTTTAATGGCGCCATTTTGGGCTACACATAATTTTCTGATTAACTTTTATTAACTCTTTCTTGGAGGGAGATGGGAAAATCAGAAATACTGGCAGTGCGTTTTTACCTTATAAATTTTATGGCGTTCATTTTTCGGTATAAATAACATAATATCTTTATTCTCTGGGTCACTGAGATTACAGTGATACCAAATACATATAGTTTTTTTTAACTTTTTTTTGGCAAAAAAATGTTTTTGCATTGCCGCTTCCCAACACCCATAACTTTTTTATTTTCCTCTCTATGGAGTTGTGTGAGGGCTTGATTTTTGTGGGACGACTTGTATTTATTTTTTGGTATCATTTTGGACTATATGGCGCTTTTTGATCGCTTGTTATTAAGTTTTTTCGGTGGCAACTAAGAATAAATTATCAATTCTGTCTTTTTTTTTTTTTTTATACGGTGTTCACCGTAGGGGATAATTTACGTGATGTTTATGTAGTCCGGGTCATTACGGACGCGACAATACCAAACATATGGGGGCGATTTCTTTTTTTTTACTATTTTCTTTCATTGAAAAGCATATATATTTATTTTTTTACCACTTAATAGACTATAACAGACAACATTCTGATTAATTTTAAAATCAAATGCATTATCCCGACCCTATAGTGCTTTGCATTTTAATGTCAGTGCTATTCTGACTCTGGCGCAGCCTGCTGGAAATTACTCAAGGCTGGTCTGGGGCCTAAACAAGACCCCAGCCAGCCTTCACACACATTGGCACCCCACGATCGCATTTGTGAGGTGCCGATGGGAGACAGAGGGAGTCTGCTCCGTCTGTCAGCACTTTACATGTGGCGGGCGCCATTGCCCGCGGTATGTAAAGTGTTAAACAGCCCGGATTGGCACTCCTGCCGGTCCGGGCTGTTAGAGCAGGGCCGCAGCTATCATGTGAAAGCCGGACCCCCGCTCCCCGTTGCATGAAGGACCCATGCAACGCTTAGACTGGGCCGCCGTAAAAGCGGTGGCCCAACCTAAGGCCCCGTAGTGATCGCCGTAAAAAGGCGTATGGGTGGTCACTAAGGAGTTAACATGGCAGAGCAGAGAGCACTGCCGGAATAGTTTCCGTGCTGGAAGTGATTTTCCGCTGGCATTTTGTCCGCTGCCTGTGAGAAAGTTGTATATTTGGAGCGGATCCTCCGGAGACGACTTGCTGTTAATTAAACATCTTGCATCCTCCGAGTGAGTGGAAATGTCCGTCTGTTCCCTGACCTAGTTGTGTAGGTGAATGACTGACCCCTTGCTCTCATCATTTGCAGGTCTTGAGTCTGCCCCTGATGGATATGTGGCCAATGCGGACGCGGGTACAGCGACTGGGCCGCAGGGGCAATATGTGAGTGTTGGTGGGCTGATAGGGGTAGTAGTTGTTTACTCACTGTTCTGCAGAGCTCCCTGGGCCGGTGTGCAGTGAAGGGAAGGACCGCACCAGTTCCTTCGGGGCACACTCTGTTGTCCAGGGACTCCCGCAAGATGGTGGTTGAGGTGCCCTTGGTGGAATGGTTTAAGGTGCCTTGGAGGCAGGGTCCCTGGTGTTCGTAACTCCAGCACCGTTAGGTGCAAAGTAAGGCGGTAGAAAGGATGAGGAGTCAATGGTTGTGAACAGCGGAACTTTTTACTTAAAGGGCTTCTGTCACCCCACTAAAGTAATTTATTTATTTTTGGCTACTTAAATTCCTTATACTGCGATATATCAATCTATAAAGCTCTTACTCATTTTCGTTCAGTAGTTTAATCAAAAAACAGACTTTTATAATATGTAAATTACCTCTCTACCAACAAGTAGGGCGGCTACTTGCTGGTAGCAGCCGCATCCTCCTCTCATAAAGACGCCCCCTTCTCATGTTGATTGACAGGGCCAGCGAACGCGGTCGTCCTCTGACTGGCCCGGTCTGCAATTCAAATCCCGCGCCTGTCTTTATTCGGCGCAGGCGCTCTGAGAGAAGGAGGCTCGCCTCCTCAGCACTCCCTCAGTGCGCCTGCGCCGATAACGTCACCGAAAGAGAAGACGTCATCGGCACAGGCGCACTGAGGAGGCGAGCGTCCTTCTCTCAGAGCGCCTGCGCCGAATGAAGACAGGCGCGGGATTTAAATTGCAGACAGGGCCAGTCAGAGGACAAGCGCGTTCGCTGGCCCTGTCGATCAACATGAGAAGAGGGCGTCTTTATGAGAGGAGGATGCGGCTGCTACCAGCAAGTAGCCGCCCTACTTGCTGGTAGAGAGGTAATTTACATATTATAAAAGTCCGTTTTTTGATTAAACTACTGAACGAAAATGAGTAAGAGCTTTATAGATTGATATATCGCTGTATAAGGAATTTAAGTAGCCCAAAAAAATAATAATACTTTAGTGGGGTGACAGAAGCCCTTTAATCAATTGCCTTGAGGTAGTTAGCGCAGTACATTTATACGGCGAGGGTGACAACCCATATGATGCAGACACGATTGGCGTAGCTGCAATCCTAGTAACAGGCTGGACAATAGGTGCATTGAGATTTTCCTTTGGCTGGTATCAGAGGGTTCCTTTCTAACCGCCCTCACTTTGTCCACACTCTAGCGGCCAGATACTGGATATAATAATGTCTCTTATTTGTGTTGGGTAACCCACAGGGCGGTCTCCCTAACGGCAGGCAGGAATCCTCTGCTCCATTGTTTGCAATGGTTGCTTTCAGAAACACCGGTCCACAATGTCCATAGAGGTTTGTGGTAATGGACAACCTTGTGCCTAGTCGTCCGGCTGTGTCCAGCTGCTTTTAGGCTTCTCCCGGTCACTAGTCCTGTGGAGTCCATAAGCTAATGCTGCTT
Source organism: Bufo bufo (assembly GCF_905171765.1). Lineage (NCBI taxonomy): Eukaryota > Metazoa > Chordata > Amphibia > Anura > Bufonidae > Bufo > Bufo bufo. Next base: position 217,639,501 of record NC_053397.1, read on the forward strand.
CTATCTCCACTAGACTTTCTCTATATCCGCAGTTTACTCTGGTCTGTGCTAGGTAGGTAGCTGTAAGGATGTTCTCCACACTCACTCAGCCTGGCCAAGATAGCGGCTACATATTGGACTTTGCTTCTCCTGCTCCTCACACATCACTACCTCTCTGCTAACTTCCTTCCTTCTACACAGAACTAACACACCCTAATATATATATGTACAGTGGGGGAAATAATTATTTGACCCCTCACTGATTTTGTAAGTTTGTCCAATGACAAAGAAATGAAAAGTCTCAGAACAGTATCATTTCAATGGTAGGTTTATTGTAACAGTGGCAGATAGCACATCAAAAGGAAAATCGAAAAAATAACTTTAAATAAAAGATAGCAACTGATTTGCATTTCATTGAGTGAAATAAGTATTTGAACCCTCTAACAAAAAAAGACTTAATACTTGGTGGAAAAACCCTTGTTTGCAAGCACAGAGGTCAAACGTTTCTTGTAATTGATGACCAAGTTTGCGCACATTTTAGGAGGAATGTTGGTCCACTCCTCTTTGCAGATCATCTCTAAATCCCTAAGGTTTCGAGGCTGTCTCTGTGCAACTCTGAGCTTGAGCTCCCTCCATAGGTTTTCGATTGGATTAAGGTCCGGAGACTGACTAGGCCACTCCATGACCTTAATGTGCTTCTTCTTGAGCCACTCCTTTGTTGCCTTTGCTGTATGTTTTGGGTCATTGTCGTGCTGGAACACCCATCCACGACCCATTTTCAGTTTCCTGGCAGAGGGAAGGAGGTTGTCGCTCAGGATTTCACGATACATGGCTCCGTCCATTTTCCCGTTTATGCGAATAAGTTGTCCTGTGCCCTTAGCAGAAAAACATTCCCAAAGCAAAATGTTTCCACCCCCATGCTTGACGGTGGGGACGGTGTTTTGGGGGTCATAGGCAGCATTTTTCTTCCTCCAAACACAGCGAGTTGAGTTAATGCCAAAGAGCTCTATTTTGGTCTCATCAGACCACAGCACCTTCTCCCAGTCACTCTCTGAATCATTCAGGTGTTCATTGGCAAACTTCAGACGGGCCTGCACATGTGCCTTCCTGAGCAGGGGGACCTTGCGAGCCCTGCAGGATTTTAATCCATTGCGGTGTAATGTGTTTCCAATGGTTTTCTTGGTGACTGTGGTCCCTGCTAATTTGAGGTCATTAACTAACTCCTCCCGTGTAGTTCTAGGATGCTTTTTCACCTTTCTCAGAACCATTGACACCCCACGAGGTGAGATCTTGCGTGGAGCCCCAGAGCGAGGTCGATTGATGTTCATTTTGTGCTCCTTCCATTTTCGAACAATCGCACCAACAGTTGTCACCTTCTCTCCCAGCTTCTTGCTAATGGTTTTGTAGCCCATTCCAGCCTTGTGCAGGTCTACAATTTTGTCTCTGACATCCTTGGACAGCTCTTTGGTCTTTCCCATGTTGGAGAGTTTGGAGTCTGCTTGATTGATTGATTCTGTGGACAGGTGTCTTTTATACAGGTGACTAGTTAAGACAGGTGTCCTTAATGAGGGTGACTAATTGAGTAGAAGTGTCTAACCACTCTGTGGGAGCCAGAACTCTTAATGGTTGGTAGGGGTTCAAATACTTATTTCACTCAATGAAATGCAAATCAGTTGCTATCTTTTATTTAAAGTTATTTTTTCGATTTTCCTTTTGATGTGCTATCTGCCACTGTTACAATAAACCTACCATTGAAATGATACTGTTCTGAGACTTTTCATTTCTTTGTCATTGGACAAACTTACAAAATCAGTGAGGGGTCAAATAATTATTTCCCCCACTGTATGTATGCATGTATATGTATATATATATATATATATATATATATATATATATATATATACTGCTCAAAAAAATAAAGGGAACATAAAAATAACACATCCTAGATATGAATTAATTAAATATTCTTCTGAAATACTTTGTTCTTTACATAGTTGAATGTGCTGACAACAAAATCACACAAAAATAAAAAAATGGAAATCAAATTTTTTAACCCATGGAGGTCTGGATTTGGAGTCACACTCAAAATTAAAGTGGAAAAACACACTACAGGCTGATCCAACTTTGATGTAATGTCCTTAAAACAAGTCAAAATGAGGCTCAGTAGTGTGTGTGGCCTCCACGTGCCTGTATGACCTCCCTACAACGCCTGTGCATGCTCCTGATGAGGTGGCGGACGGTCTCCTGAGGGATCTCCTCCCAGACCTGGACTAAAGCATCTGCCAACTCCTGGACAGTCTGTGGTGCAACGTCACGTTGGTGGATAGAGAACGAGACATGATGTCCCAGATGTGCTCAATTGGATTCAGGTCTGGGGAACGGGCGGGCCAGTCCATAGCATCAATGCCTTCGTCTTGCAGGAACTGCTGACACACTTCAGCCACATGAGGTCTAGCATTGTCTTGCATTAGGAGGAACCCAGGGCCAACCGCACCAGCATATGGTCTCACAAGGGGTCTGAGGATCTCATCTCGGTACCTAATGGCAGTCAGGCTACCTCTGGCGAGCACATGGAGGGCTGTGCGGCCCTCCAAAGAAATGCCACCCCACACCATTACTGACCCAATGCCAAACCGGTCATGCTGGAGGATGTTGCAGGCAGCAGAATGTTCTCCACGGCGTCTCCAGACTCTGTACATCTGTCACATGTGCTCAGTGTGAACCTGCTTTCATCTGTGAAGAGCACAGGGCACCAGTGGCGAATTTGCCAATCTTGGTGTTCTCTGGCAAATGCCAAACGTCCTGCACGGTGTTGGGCTGTAAGCACAACCCCCACCTGTGGACGTCGGGCCCTCATATCACCCTCATGGAGTCTGTTTCTGACCGTTTGAGCAGACACATGCACATTTGTGGCCTGCTGGAGGTCATTTTGCAGGGCTCTGGCAGTGCTCCTCCTGTTCCTCCTTGCACAAAGGCGGAGGTAGCGGTCCTGCTGCTGGGTTGTTGCCCTCCTACGGCCTCCTCCACGTCTCCTGATGTACTGGCCTGTCTCCTGGTAGCGCCTCCATGCTCTGGACACTACGCTGACAGACACAGCAAACCTTCTTGCCACAGATCGCATTGATGTGCCATCCTGGATAAGCTGCACTACCTGAGCCACTTGTGTGGGTTGTAGACTCCGTCTCATGCTACCACTAGAGTGAAAGCACCGCCAGCATTCAAAAGTGACCAAAGCATAGGAACTGAGAAGTGGTCTGTGGTCACCACCTGCCGAACCACTCCTTTATTGGGGGTGTCTTGCTAATTGCCTATAATTTCCACCTGTTGTCTATCCCATTTTCACAACAGCATGTGAAATTGATTGTCACTCAGTGTTGCTTCCTAAGTGGACAGTTTGATTTCACAGAAGTGTGATTGACTTGGAGTTACATTGTGTTGTTTAAGTGTTCCCTTTATTTTTTTGAGCAGTGTATATGTGTGGTGCCAGCACCACCTAGGGGTGAATAGTTGTAATGGCATGCTCAAATAAAACAGCCTGTTATAAGGAATTACAGTTGACACAGAAATACATTAATATGCATACTACAAATAGTCAAAATTATACAGGACCCCACGACCATCACCGAGTGGGACACTGCACGGGTAAATGGCGGCCTGTGAGTCAATTTGTGCTGAGAGGCGTACCGTAAATGTACACTGCAGATGCAATGTCAGTAGGGCCTTATATGAGGCCTTCACAGACAGGGTGGTAGAACAGAGCAAGGTGAAATGTCCCAGTGCTGATCTATATACCAGTGAGGGACTGTGGAAATCTGGGCCAGCGTACTCGCTGCTTTCACAGTGTCCATCGGAGTTATAGGTCAGGAATATTTTAAGATTTATAACTATATAGACCTTTAGGGGCATCTGTCTCCCATAGGCTTTCATGAAAACAAAAAAATATATATATACCATACAACATAAAAAGGTATACCAATATATAACGGCCTGATGGAGGACACAAGGGCACAGGGAGCTTACCTGGCGCATACTGCAAATCGCAATGTAAGCAGCCGCTGTGGCCGTCGTCCACGAAAATCTACCTCCTCTAAGGCCTTGCCACCAGGGCCATATAATGGCTGAAGCCATAACTGACTGCCACAGAAATAATTCTCCTAATCACTATTAAAGGGGGTGTCATGGGGCAATTATTTTTTTTAAATCAAAGCAATTTAATAAGCGGTAAACGCCCTCACAGATCCCCGTGGCTCTTGTCCTGATGGTTACCAGGTCGCCACTGGTCCCACATGGAGACGAAATGACAGCCACTCAGCCAATCACCGGCCAAAGCAGTGATCCGCCTCCTCCAGTGATTGGCTGAGCAGACGGGACCAGGACATAGAGGCAAGCAGGGAGCACTCAGCCTTGGAATGGGAGTGGTGGGGATCTGGGAGGATCGAGAGTCGGGATCCCTTTAAAGGGATTCTGTCAGCTAGTTTGAGCCTATTGAGCTGAGGACATGCGCTGCTAGATCGCCACTAGCACGTCCACAATATACATTCCCCATAGCTCTGAGTGCTTTTATTCAGTAAAAAAAAAAGATTTTATATATATATGCAAATGAGGCTAGTAAGGAGCCCAAGGGGCTGTTACCAACGTTTCAGGAGCCCAGCACCGCCAGCACCCTCCGAATCTCCTCCTTGCTCCAACATCACAGAGTTGAAGCGCTGTAATCTCGCGCATGCGCGAGTATGTCGCATGTGAGTGCCGGCATAGTGTTCCTTCCCTGTGCTGGCATCAGCCTCGGGAAACGAACTGCGCATGCGCGAGATTACAGCGCTTCAACTCTGTGACGTCAGGGGAGCAAGGAGGAGATTCGTAGGATGCGGGGGGTGCTGGACTCCTTCACCGTGGGCGTGGCTGGACTCCTTCACATTGGGCGTGGCTGGGCTCCACAGCCACTTGGGCTCCTTACTAGCCTCATTTGCATATATATAATAAAATCATTGTTTTTGACTGAATAAAAGCACTCGGAGCTATAGGGAATGTATATTGTGGACGTGCTAGTGGCGATGTAGCAGCGCATGTCCTCAGCTCAATAGGCTTTTTTAAAAAATTTAATCCCCCTGAGGCATTTTGCAAAAAAAAAAATCCCCCCTGGACAGTGCCTTCAGTGCGATCGGTGACTGGTGGCCTTTAAAATCTGCCTTCTTCACCGCAGCCGCATTCTCTTCAAAGTTTAGAAGATTTAAGATTAGTCACAGGAAAATAACCACATCAGTGACACATCTACCTGAGAAGTGCATGAGAGATTGCAAAACACGGGGAGGAAATTCTAAAAGAAGAAGCAGTCCGGCCCTTCTCATCATGAAATTAGGCTGAACTAGATTTGGGTGTTCTGAATCTGATGTACCCACAGAATTAAAGGGGACCTCCGGGGCTGTGGCGTAACGTACTTCTCTGTTTACTTATATGATGCATGTGTCATGTGCGTGTGATGCAGATTATGTTGTGACCACAGGATTGGGTATTATAACCTATGGACTGGGAACTCTCCTATCATGGGAACAAGGGTCCCTTGTGGGAATGGACCAGTAGTGCTCAGGTGTGACCTGGGACTGCTGGAGAGACTGGAGCGCTGCACCCTGCAGTCCCCTAGAAGTGAATGGAGCAGTGCTCACATCTGCATACTACTCAGGGGGGATCCTTGTTCTCCTGATATGTGGGGGATCCCAGCAGTCAGACCCCCAGCCACCATACAATTATCACAGGCCAACCTCTTTAAGGATGGGGATCTTCAGCGTAATACTGAAACGTCCATATTATTCTGTGAGGAGAATGGTCGTTTCAGTAATTGCAGTAATTCTGAGGGTCACACATATGGAAGCATCCAGATTGTGCCTCGGTAATTGTAACCTGCGGTATAAGCAAGACCGTGACCTGCGTAACACCTTTTAATATCTTGTACGTTCTTTATTTCTGTTGTTTTTTCTTTTTAGGGTGCATTCACACGACCGTAGGCCGTCCATGCCCATATTGCGGACCACAAACAGCAGTTCTGCAGTATACGGTCACCGGCCGCGTGAATCCCGTATCACTGATGCGGACTTGAATGGCTCCGCAATCCTCAAGATAAGTCGTGGTGCTGAGCAGAGGCATTGATCGTAAACACTTGGAAGCGCTTCTGTGGGGTTTTTGGTCCATGCCTCTGAGCCACAAAAGATCCTATCTTTTGCTGTATATTGCCGATTGCTGACCATCAAGTGAATGGGTCCGCGCTGCAATACGGGATTCATATGGCCGGTGCCCAAGCATTACGGACTGCCATTTGCTGTCAGCAGCATGGACAGCTTATGTTCATGTGAATGTACCCAGTCACAAAGTGATGGCATGTTCATACATATTGATAAGGCAATGCTGGTTGTGGATTTAAATGCCACGTTGACAGCTACGCGAGTCCTCCTATTAATAGGTGTTTTATCTATAAGATACAGGCTATAGGGCCCCATTCACACGACCATGTTTGTTGTCTACATCTGCATTTGTTGTACAATCTGCATTTTCTGCGTGTCAAATACGGACCTATTCCCTTCAATGGGGCTGCAAAAAATGTAGACCGCATACCCTGTGCTGTCCACATCCGTATGTTTGTTCTCCGTCCCTGCAAAAAAGATTGTCCGTTTTGCAGACAAGAAAAGGCTTTGTTACAATGGGTCCACAAAAAAATGGATGCAACACTGATGTCATCCATATTTTTTGCGGATCTGCATTTTGCTAACCACAAAATGCATATAGTTGTGTGAATGCACCCTAAGACAGTCACAATTGAGGCTGTACCCTGCCTCTGGCATAGCCCCCATTGCTGCATTAGAAAGCAGCAGTGCATAGTGGTGTAATCCCGCTATACACTGCGTCCTCTGCAGCGTGATGTGGTCACAGGTAAAGCACCCGCACTGAAGCTTGCATTGACATCCATGTAAATGCTTGAAATGTTTTGTGGCAGACGCGGAGGCTCTTTCACTGTTCTGCCACTTTAAACGGCCTGAGGAATGATCGATGTTACCGGTAATGGGATATTTATGGCTCTGTTATGTTTGCATATTTATCTGTGACACGTTGAATGTGCTTTTGATTCTCACTGAACTGGACTAATAATTTGTGCATCTCCTTGTGTGAGGGCGGTGCGCTTCTGCAGCATACAAAAGCAGAATTGCGTTATGGATTCCGTTACCACGGACCATAACGCAATTCCATGACGGAATGGCCTTAGAGGAATTCCGTTTTTCATGCCGTCATAATAGAAGTCTATGGGCTGCATAACGGATCCGTTTTGCAGGCCATAGACTTATACACTGCTCAAAAAAATAAAGGGAACAAAAAAATAACACATCTTAGATCTGAATTTATTAAATATTCTTCTGAAATACTTTGTTCTTTACATAGTTGAATGTGCTGACAACAAAATCACACAAAAATAAAAAAATGGAAATCAAATTTTTCAACCCATGGAGGTCTGGATTTGGAGTCACACTCAAAATTAAAGTGTAAAAACACACTACAGGCTGATCCAACTTTGATGTAATGTCCTTAAAACAAGTCAAAATGAGGCTCAGTAGTGTGTGTGGCCTCCACGTGCCTGTATGACCTCCCTACAACGCCTGTGCATGCTCCTGATGAGGTGGCGGACGGTCTCCTGAGGGATCTCCTCCCAGACCTGGACTAAAGCATCTGTCCACTCCTGGATAGTCTGTGGTGCAACGTGACGTTGGTGGATAGAGCGAGACATGATGTCCCAGATGTGCTCAATTGGATTCAGGTCTGGGGAACGGGCGGGCCAGTCCATAGCATTAATGCCTTCGGCTTGCAGGAACTGCTGACACACTCCAGCCACATGAGGTCTAGCATTGTCTTGCATTAGGAGGAACCCAGGGCCAACCGCACCAGCATATGGTCTCACAAGGGGTCTGAGGATCTCATCTCGGTACCTAATTGCAGTCAGGCTACCTCTGGCGAGCACATGGAGGGCTGTGCGGCCCTCCAAAGAAATGCCACCCCACACCATTACTGACCCAATGCCAAACCGGTCATGCTGGAGGATGTTGCAGGCAGCAGAACGTTCTCCACGGCGTCTCCAGACTCTGTCACATGTGCTCAGTGTTAACCTGCTTTCATCTGTGAAGAGCACAGGGCGTCAGTGGCGAATTTGCCAATCTTGGTGTTCTCTGGCAAATGCCAAACGTCCTGCACGGTGTTGGGCTGTAAGCACAACCCCCACCTGTGGACGTCGGGCCCTCATATCACCCTCATGGAGTCTGTTTCTGACCGTTTGAGCAGACACATGCACATTTGTGGCCTGCTGGAGGTCATTTTGCAGGGCTCTGGCAGTGCTCCTCCTGTTCCTCCTTGCAGAAAGGCGGAGGTAGCGGTCCTGCTTCTGGGTTGTTGCCCTCCTACGGCCTCCTCCACGTCTCCTGATGTACTGGCCTGTCTCCTGGTAGCGCCTCCATGCTCTGGACACTACGCTGACAGACACTGCAAACCTTCTTGCCACAGCTCGCATTGATGTGCCATCCTGGATAAGCTGCACTACCTGAGCCACTTGTGTGGGTTGTAGACTCCGTCTCATGCTACCACTAGAGTGAAAGCACCGCCAGCATTCAAAAGTGACCAAAACATCAGCCAGGAAGCAAAGGAACTGAGAAGTGGTCTGTGGTCACCACCTGCAGAACCACTCCTTTATTGGGGGTGTCTTGCTAAGTGGACAGTTTGATTTCACAGAAGTGTGATTGACTTGGAGTTACATTGTGTTGTTTAAGTGTTCCCTTTATTTTTTTGAGCAGTGTATTTTGACGGAATGAATAACGGAATTCCTCTAAGGCATTCTGTTATGCATTCCGTCATAGAATTGCATTATGGTCCGTGGTAACGGAATCCATAACGCAATTCTTCTTTTACCACCAAACGAAGCGTGAATGAATTTCAGAATATGAAATTCGCTCCTCTCTAGTGGCGTGTGTTACATGTATGCATTGTTTGGTGGCGTGTGTGGCATGAAGAACCTCATATTATGCCCCTGACCTGCTGCAAAACATTATCACATCTCATATGGCAGAAAACTTCATCATATGTGAGCATGGTTTTGATCTGGAGGCCAAAATCTGTGAATAACAACCTCCCCCATAAAATATATATATAAGGTAAAAGTCACCATGGCCCAATCCTAGGGAATGTTACTCATCCACTTTCTGCTACAAAATCTCCACTAGAGTTTGTGTTGACAGTTTATAGATTTTGCATAATTTCATTATTTTTTATTTTTTAGAGTTTGAGTGCATCGTAAAGTTCAACAGCCATGGCTTTCTGCGCAAAAATCCGAAATGCTAGGAAGTATGAAGTAGACGCCGCTCCTCCTAAAGGGGTGGAAATAAATTTTTACCTGGGAGACAAGTCGCCTATCCTGTTTACAGAAGGGACGTGTACGGCGGAGGACCTGCTCACCGAAGCCGCCCGAAAATGCAGTAAGTGTTTATTAACCCTTTTATGTTTCCAGTGTATTGCATGGTGTTTTCCGATTTTTATAGGGTTTATAATTTTTCTATTTTTCTCATTTTAAGATATCTCTCCATTGTGCCACAACCTGTTTGCGCTGTACAGTGAGAAGGATGAACTCTGGTTGCCTCCAAATCACCTCTTCAAGATAGATGTCAGTACATCTCTGAAACTTTACTACCGGATCAGGTGAGTGGCTCTGGATTTTATAATTCACTTTCTGGGCACAAAGATTTTCTCAGAAAAGATGAAGTGATGAAGTCTTGGCTCCTGGGATTCCCACCAGTCCTGAGAACATATTTTGGTCCTGGACATCACTCACATCACATTACTCGGCAGTTACTATGATTTCCATTTAGTTTAAGTTTTTTTCCCACGAAAAACTGTTATTCCCCATTCATAGGATAAGAGGTTAATGGGGTATTCCAGTTATTTGAAGTCATCACCTAGGGGATAACTATTAGATTAGTGGGGATCCTACCAGTGGGACCTCCACTGATCACGAGAACAGGGGCTCTGTACCACCTGTAGCCCCCTGAAATTAACAGAGCGGCTGGCTTCGCATGTGTGTGGACGCTCCGTTAATTACTATGGGAGTTCAGTGCTCGGCTATATCTGGAATTCCTGTGGATAACTTCAGACAACCAGAATACCCCTTTAAGTGTCTGATCAGCGGGCATACAACCTCTGGGGTCCCTGATGATCACAAGAAGAGTGGTTCTTTGTTCCCCTTTGTATGCGCATGTCGGCTGCCACTCCATTCAACTCTGGGGTTACAAACAGCAGTGGTAACGTGTCAGGATATGGCACATGACCAGTGCAGCCAATCACTGTCCTTGGCGGTCTACTGCTGAGGACAGTGATTGGCTGCTGCAGTAACGTTCCATATTCCTGCACGTCACAGTGTCAGTGATGTGCCAAGATACAGAGCATCACCGCTGCAGCCACTCACTGTAAAAAATGTGAACACAGACTTGTTGGACGACAACCTATTTTGGTTTTCACCCAACTTTCTCGAAAACCAATAATGGAGCTATCAAGTGTGAGCTCAGTGGGCAAAATCTGCATCTGTTTTCTGTTTGCCGCAGATTTCGCTCTACAAACACTTTGCCAAATCCATCACGCAATAGTCATGCTTCTGATTTGAAAAGCTGCAGCAGAAAAATGTGCCATGTGTAAATGGGGTTTTCCTAAATTTTTCCCACCAGCATTACACTGCAAATTTTTTGAGGTCAGAACTGAAGATATTGAAGGTACATTTGTGTGGAAGATATTTGGCGGCACACAGCCAACTTTCTTTTTAGTAACTCCCTAGGAATTCCGTGCCGTGAGCCTTTCCTCCAGGCCAGACCTTCTCCTGTCCCAGTTAGCTGATGTCATCATTTCACCGAACGTCAGCAGTTGAGGTTTCTGGGCTGTGATGTCGCTCGTCTTACTGGAACTTGTGACTCCTCCCTGAATCAGACTATTCACAAGAAAAAGTAATCGCTGTAGAGGAAATCCAGCTTCTTGGGGCAGCCAGGCTGTGTTTTCGTGAAAGATAATTCATGCTATATTACATGGGAACGCTTGAGTTTACTTTCTGTTGTTAATTGAGCCCCTAAAAATGATTTGAGGCCTTGAAGAACTGGAGTTTCCACATGGATGGCCCTTGAATATAATGGTTGTCGATGCAGCCCCTGGAAAAAGCGGAGTATCGAGGACAGAAGACAAAGTGCTTTCTTTTGGGGTCACAGCGGTTGCAACACAAAGAATTAAAGTGTCATAGTCTTGACATAGTGGAATGTAAATACACCCATTTAAAAGGGTTTTCCAGGCCTTTAGTATCGATATCCTATCCTCAGGATAGGTCATCAATATCAGATCAGAGGGAGTCTGACACCCGGCACCCCTGTCCATCAGCTGTATGAAAAGAAGATGCGCGCGTGCCGTCTCCTGTCTCTCTTCTTACTTGCTTTTGACATATGGCGTGCCTTCTCTTCATACAGCTGATCGGCAGGGGTGACGGCTGTCTGACCCCCCGCCGATCTGATATTGATGACTTAGTAATGAGTGTCTCGTGGTGCTTTAAAGTGTCCCTTTCATTGCAAAAATATAAATCACAGTCTGTGGTAATCTGCATCCTTCTGCCTTATGGCAATTCCTAATTTCGCTCTCCTTGCCTGAAGAGTAGGCGGGCCCTTCCTGGTTTGATGCAAGTCATCAGAGCCAATCAGATGCTGTCCCTTCACGTTAACCGCATAAATGTTACACAACGACATTTGTCGCACCAATGTCGCGCGACAATTTTTATAATGATAGTCTATGGGGTCGTGCTGCGACACCATAGACTATAATGATAGTCTATGGGGTCACGCTGCGACCCCATAGACTATGATTATAAAACTTGTAGCGCGACACATGCAGTGTAGTTGTGCCCTATGTGTCGCGCGACACATGTCGTCATGTAGACCTAGCCTAATAGATGACGAGAGAGACAGAAACTCCAGCTGCATCCCCCTCCTCCCCTTCTGATAGTGAACATTTACAAAGAGCCTGCAGGCAAGGAAAGGTGAAGTGAAAGCTACTAACAGATATGTGCCTGTTCCACGAAATGGTTCAGTTTTTTAGGAAATAAACTTCTCAGCCGCTCCCTGTGTTGATATGCTATAGATATGTCCTCACCTCTCCCCCTGTCGAGGTATGTCCCCCCCCTCCCACAGTGACTAATACAGATGTGATTTCTAGCGCTCTGCATGGGTGGAATAAAGCAAAACGTCAGCACCTGAATTTTAACGTCTTGTTAAGGACATTTGGGATGGGGGGGTGACTTCTGTACTTTGTGGGTGTTGATTGCATTGACCTGACTGGTTTGTGTGTCTGACTTGTTCTTCAGGCAGAAAGAAGAGTAACAGATATTCCTTTTATTTCAATACGGAAAAACACAAGTGAAAAGCGAGAGATTGTAAATTTACATGAGATTCTGGGAATGATGCCTAGAAGGAAGATGCTTGCTTGGTAATGAGCACCAGGCCCCTGAATGTCTTCCCCCAACCCAGCACTGTATTAGAACAGCAGCACCAGTTCTTGAGATTGTGTTCCTCTAATATCACCCCTAACATTGCTGGTGGGAGGAAGATGTAATGAGGAAATCTGCCTCCAGAGTTTTCCAACCATAGATGTTTGTTTGTCACACATCTCATTGTAGGGACATGAGCCAACGCTTGGCACCTGTACAGGTTTCTTCACTGTCTGTGGAGCACCTGGTGAGTTACCTGTCTGTTTGCCCTCTGTACAGACAGCTCACCGATCGTATCTGTTATATGAGAGATAAGGGAGGTGTATGAAAGCAGTGCAAGGATTACAGATAGAAATGCGCTTCGCCCTCTACCTGCATTCTGTGATGATTACTGAAGACCTATTTTAGTTTCCAACCTCCTGTTGCTGAGGGTGAAACCACCACGGGGTTAATTATACCTTGCAGAAACTCGCACAATATATCACCTTGAATACACATGGACCCTGATTTATCACGCCTTATCTCCAGAATTCTGTCTTCAGATATTTGCAATGGGGCTTTTGCAATTTTTTCGGGCTCACGTGCAAAAATTGAGCGCCTTTTTTTTTTTTACCCCACTCGAGTTTTAAAACATGAGTGGGAAAGTGGCCGTGGTTCGCTATGTTAATGAGTTTTGCTCCATATTTCTCGCTGAGACTTTTTTATAATGTCACAGTCTCACTCCAGTAGGAGGGTGTAGTAGCTTTTGTAGACAAAAAAGGGCAGTGAATCTGCCAGATAATCGCTAACGAGCGTTCATAGGAACACTCGATAGCCATTATCTGGCAGTGTAAAGGTGTGCCGATTAATTGATGAATGAGCGAGACGATGGTTCGTCAGGTAATCGCATCATTCATGCTGTGTAAAGAGCCTATGCTGCCGGCAAACAACGGGTCTGTAAGGGGACGAGCAATGGCATTAGCGATCACTGCTTCCTATACTGTGGAGGAGACGACTACAATTAAATACAGCGGTCTCCTTCACTGACGAGCAGGCGATTGTCGGGAGGAAAGTGCCTGCAAAATTAGCCTTTGTAAAGGGGCCTTTAGGCTTAAGGATGAGAGACATTTATCAAACGACATGCATCATTTGATAAATGTGGCATAGAGTACGCCAAAGCAGACTCAAGCAGGGAGGAAAAAATGGAAGGGAACAAAATTAAAATAGTTTGATAGCAAGGGGTTAAAACCAGGGAAAGGTGCAGTGAATACCTTTTGACTGTCTGGTGACAATGGCGCCTGTCAGGGTTTGTATTAAGCAGCAGTTAGTTCTTGAAGGTGATGTGGGAAAAACAGGCAAGTTTCAAGATCTGAGTGACAAGGGTCAACTTGTGATGCTAGATCTGTGATGGCTAGCCTCCAGCACTCCAGCTGTGGTAAAACTATGACTCCCAAGATGTACATTTTATTAGCTGTTCTCAGATAGACTCCATAGAAATGAATGGCGCATGCTGGGAGTCATAGTTTCACCACTGGAGTGCTGGAGGTTAGCCTCCAGCTAGATGAATGGATCAGAACATCTCCAAAATGGCCGGTCTTGTGGGGTGTTCCTGGTATGTAGGGGTTAGTGCCTACCATAGTGGTCCACAGCAGGTCAGTCACTGAATGGGGATAGGGTTGTGGGCTCTGAAGGCTAGTCCATCTGGTCCGATCCCAACAGAAGAGCTCCTGCTGGTAATGACAGAAAGGTGTCCGGACACACAAGGCACCGCAGCTCGCTGTGTGTTTAGCTGCCGGTCAGAGAGCCCATGCTGACCCCTGTCTGCTGCCAAAGTGGCCTACAATGTGGGCACATGAGCAAGCGGAACATGGAGCAATGGAAGAAGACAGCTTGGTCTGATGTATCACATTTTACATCCTATGGACGGCCGGGTGCGTGTGCGTCACTTACTTGGGGAAGAGATGGCACCAGGTGTGCCATGGTAGGCAGACAAGCCTGCTGGAAACCTTGTGTCCTGGCAACATGTGCCACCTACCTAACCATTGTACAGACAAGTACCCCCCTTCAGCAGGATAATGCCCCGGCCTCCTCACTGCAGAAACTGCACAGGAATGAGGAACATGACAGAGAGATGAAGGTGGTGACTTGTCTCCAGATTCCCAGATCTCGATCTGATCGTCATCTGGAAAACGAGTCCGATCCAAGGAGGCCGCACCGAGTAACCTACAACAGGATCTGCCTCAGAGGTCTTGTAGAGTCCAGGCCTCAATGGGTCAGCGCGTGAGGGGACCTAAACCGCTTTAGGTAGGTGGTTTTAAATGTCTGGCTGATGTGTATATATTTTATATGTATGTGTGTGTTTGGCAGGTTGCATCTCCTATATCTTGGACGCTCTCGCCTTTGTTCGCAGGATTTGGTGCACTAGATTCACAGGCCGGTGGTCGTGTTTTGGACTCGCAGGCCTATTTGGTTTTGTTTTCTTAAGACCTTTCTTAAAGGCTCACAGGGGCTGGTGTCTGCCTTCCTTCCTCATCTTGTGTGAGATTATATCTGACCTCAGCGGTTTCGTGCAGCACGCACACCCTGTGGTGTGGTGCACATGTTACGATGAAGAGCTTGTACACAAGATACACCTTCAGCGACATAAATGAACCAGCACTGACGAGCACCTGAAAACTCCCCAGTAATGCACATTTTAAGGTTATGTTAATAATGCAATAGCACCGGGACCGTATCTTGCACAATCTTGCAGCTCGTGGTCCCGTTTTCTTCACCTTTGTCATGTTTGATATTCAGCGGATGCCATTTACCTGTCAGATTCCTGCTTTGGTCTATACCAGTGGTCTGCAAATCTTTGCGTCCAGCATTTGTGAAGTTACATTATTCAGCCTCTTCTGACAACCAGGGAGGAGTTGTAGCTTTACACTAGTTCAGTCCTCTGGTCTCTGCAGCGGTGTTCCCCAACAGGCGGCTCTCCAGCTGTTGCAAAACTACATCTTCCAGGATGTGCCGACAACCTGTGGCCGTGAGTGCATAGTAGGACTTGTAATTTTGCCAGTCACTAGCAGAGCACACTGAAGATTATTAAATTAGTCTTCTTTATTCCACACACATAAATATATTAATGTTTTAGTCAAAACATACTAAAGTCCAGTTTACGGAGGCAGACAAAAGCACATCACTGTGCTACTGCGTTGTTTTGGGGTTGTGGCCCCTTCTTCAGGCACGTTCAGTGTGCTTCTCAGTGTGAATAAATAGCCCTTTAATACACAATTATTAGCACAAAGATGTGATTAACATATATTTACCATATTATAGGCATCCGAAGTAGACACGTTCCTGAGTATAAGCAGACTGCTCGCTACTATGTATCATAGTGAAACATACAGCATATATACAAAGGTTTAAATTAAACATAAATGTAGCATAAAGTGTGAATATTTCAAAGGAATACATTAAAATTGTAGTTCTTATTTAACCCCTTAGGGCTGACCGTATCTAGGGAGAAGATCCAAAGAAGCTCTCTTTGCAAATGTCTTTTCTCTAGTTGGTCCCTGTTCACACTAGTTACTTACTCCAGTATCATCCAGCGTAGGTCAAAAACCTTATGCTTCATCTCACTGAAATGTTTAGCCACTCCTTTTATTCCGATAGATTTTTTTTTTATCAATATGTTTAGTGTCACATTTATTTAACCCCTAATTTGTCAAGGCTTTTCTAATGCTCGACCTGTGCTCATTAATCCGCATTTTGACAGATCTAGACGTTTGCCCAATGTAGCACTTTCCACAAGGGGATTTCAACAATTAAATTACTCCAGGTGTGTTACAAAAAAAATCCTGTGATAGGGATGTTGTTCCCCTTCATCGGATGCACAGCTGTGTCACCTTTAACCCCTGGGCGACATGTGACGTACTGTTATGTCACAGCGGCAAGTGACTTGGCGCATTTTGACATAATAGTATGGCATGTTGATTGGGCGGGCACCGGAGCTGTTTCTATCCGATCAATGCAGGGGCCGGGCCTCTGCTGTATCCACCGACCTTAGCGCTGACAGCGCCTCATAAGAGGATCGCAGAGGGAGGGGCCCACAGTGCTGCAGTGACAGGGGGCCGATAGCTGACCTGGCAACCCTCGGCAACTCTAAGGCCTCAGGGTCTGCCATGTATTGAAGCCTTTAAGACCCAGCCCCCAGGCAAAGCCTGTATTGTACTACATCGAAAGAGGGATCAGACCTTGAAATGTTGAAGTCCCTGTACTGGGACAAAAATAAAAAGTAAAAAAAAAGTGTTTTAAAAAATTATAGTTTACAGTAAAAAAAAAAATGTGCGATTTTCAATAATAAAAAAAAACTTTAAAAAAAATTAATAGACATTAGTTATTGCTGTGTCCATAATGAGCGGCTCTATAAAAAACTTTACCTGGCTTTGGTTCCGACTGGTACCTCGGAACCGTAGCTGAGTTTGGTTCAAAGTGGTTTTCCACTTTAAATATCAACTACCGAAGTTATTCAACGAAGTCACGCGCGACTTCGCAAATAACTAACTTCAGCTCATCAGGGCCCATACATTCTAACACTGTACGGAGACGAATCTTCACATGTAACATCCGAAGCTCGCTTCGCTTATCACTAGTATCCACCTGCACCAACTCCTTGCCTAACGACCGACCTCTCCTGTATACAAAAGCAGTTTTTCTTTCCATAACAGGGCAAACTTACTTTCACAGCCAGAAGTCTCCAGTATTTGTAAATAGTGTAAACATAAACAGAAAGATCCTCTCTTTATTTTTCTTCACTTGTATCAACTGTTGTTGCGATTGTTTCCTTTGTATATATGCTGTAAGTTTCACTATTATACATAGTAGCGAGCAGTCTGTGTTTATACTTAGTAACGTGTTGCCTATAATGTGGTAACTATATGTTAATCACATCTTTGTGCTAATATATGTTAGAGTACTTTCTCACTTGCGGCAGAGAATTCCGGCAGGCGGTTCCGGTAATCTGGACGCAAACTGATGGCATTTGTCAGACGGATCCGGATGCGGATCCGTCTGACAAATGCATTGAAATACCGGATCCATCTCTCCGGTGTCATCTGGGAAAACGGATCCGGTATACATTTTTTGGGGATTTTTAAAGGTCTGCGAATGCGCAGACCGGAAAGACGGATCTGTTTTGCCGGAACACTTAATGCCGACTCCGGCACTAATGCACTAATACACTTCAATGTAAATTAATGCCAGATCCCGCTGCTGCTAACCACTCAGCTTTACCTTTGTTTTTGGCTTATTTCACATTAGCAGGAATTTCTGACCATCAAGCTCCAGACTGAAGAGTTCTTCAGAGTTTCCTGGGAATTTATAGAATTTTTTTGGTTAATCGATGAATAAATGTGCCCGTCTGTGCCCCTCAGGAATATTGCAGCCATAAACCGTTTGGATTTGGGTGATTTGTCGCCACATTGCATTATCCAAGTGAACAGCCAAAAGCGGCTCAAGCTGGTATCTTACAGCGTGCCATGTATACCAAGTTGAGTCTTCTACCAGCTCAAGAGCTTTGTGACTCCTCGGCTTGAGATCCTCCTTTGGCTTGGCTGGGTTGCCACATCTGAAGATTCAGGTATTTCAGTGTGGCTAGGAGGTCTGATTCTGGCACCGTGGAACCTCATCCCGTCCCTAATTCAGCTGTAACGTATGGAGCAGAGCAAACAAGCTCTAGGTTGTAATATCCTGGCTGTGTCTGGGCGCAGTAAGCTGCGTTCTTGTACATATATCCGTCATCTGAATGGATTCACCAGTACGGTCTTGTGCAGGAATATTAAAGGTTATAACCACCTTTGCTAATATTTTTTATCCATATAAAATTATACCTAAAACCCCTTTATAATCTTAATCAAATGTTTCCTATTTCTTTGTATGTACAGCTCCAATGCACACTGTGTCTCCATGGTAACAGACAACAAACAAACTGTAGTCTGATCCTGCAGTCCATCATCCCTTCTATTGAACTACCTGCACTTCTAGATCACCCACTAAATGTACTTTGCTATACAGTGGGAGACAAATGGAAGGAATCGTGAGCGTGCAGGATTACACCACACAGAGCTTGTTTGTAGGCTATCATAGCAACGCATGGTCTTCACAGAAGCTGAACAAACAAAGATTTTTTTTAAAAAGTTACGATCTAGCAGCGTTGCTTGAATTTGATAATAGATTTAATGGGACAGTAAAAAAATGTTGTTGCAAAGATGGACATAGCATGTAAGCCTGATGAGTATAGAGAGTGATCTAAACATAGAGGAGATTCATCAAGCCCTGGATTCCAGAATTCTCAGAACAGGGCTCTGCAACTTTTGTAGGCCAACGTGCATAAAAATGTTGTGTTTTTCACCACTTAGACCACATTCACATGACAGTGAAAAAAGTCAGTAAAAAAACTGATAAACTGTCAGTTTTTCACAGTCATGTTGCATCAGTTTGTGCATCCATTTTGTGGCCGTCTATCCGTATTTAACAAATGTTGCAAAAACGGCAGTTAAAAACGGATGAATTTCATTGGCTTTTGTTTAAAACCCCAACACCTGCAGTGGCTTCAGTATATATAATGCCCCCAGTATAAAAAATGCCCCTCTGTAGTGCCCTTAGTAGTCAAAATGGCCGTGGTTCTGAAAACGGCCGTGTGACAGTCATTGAAAAAAAATATATGTAATCACGCACCCATACTCCAATTTTGAAAAGTGGAGTAGCATCTCAAGTAGGGCTGGGTGATTTTATTATTTATTATTATTATTATTATTATTTTTCGAATTTTTTTTTCTTCAACCCTATCGACAATTTTGGATTTGATTCTTGATTTTCTTATTTCTGTTAATTAAAGGGGTTGTCCAAGTTATTTTTATTGATAGCCTATCAATATTAGGGTGCCAGGTGTCAGACACTCGCCGATCTGATATTGATGACCTGTCCTGAGGATAGGTCATCAATAAAAATAACTTGAACAACCCCTTTAAACTGAAAAAAAACCAAGACTATATAGGGTAGCAGTGCCGGGGTTACTACATTTACATAGACTGGCAGTGCATGGGTTATTACACATATATATAGATTGGCAGTGTAGGAGGGGACGGCGGGGCGGGCATTAGGGTGGATTCACCTCACGTTTTTGCCATCCTTGTAACATATACAAAAAAAATCTATCCGTTAACAGATGCCTCAGACTGATACCGTACATTGGCATAGAGTTCCACTGTAAAAAAATATATAAATAAAAAATATAAATAAAATATCCTATCTATCTATGTATATACGTAAAAAGCATGCAGCAATCGCCTTCACTGTATGAGGACGAGAAATCGCTGCTTCTATTGCTCGTCTCCATACAGAATCATGGCCTCTGGGCGGCAGGTTGCAGTTTACACAGCACGATCTGCTGCCCAGGATGCCTGCACAAATGATAGGATCACCCAATGAACAAGCATTTCGCTCATTCATCGGCTGATCGGCGCTACATTCAGACAGGCAGATTGTCGGGAACGAGTGTTCATTGGAACGTTCATTCCTCATAATCTGCCTGAATATCGGGCAGTGTAAATCCACCTTTAGGGCCAGTTTACATTGCGGATTTCCTCTGCAGTTGTTCTCTTTAGAGTCTGCGGGCCCGTTCATGGCTTAGCTCTATTAAATAAGCCACGGCTTCAAGTGGTGGCTGTCCGCCAGGAAAGTGCTGCTGTCACGACTTTTAACCACCGATCTGCGATCTTCAGTGCTACCTACCATTGAAAACAATGGGAGGCAGACACCACGTGGCCACAGATGGAATTTTGGCACAGTGTCCACGCCAAAATTCTACCAGCAAATAACGCCGTGTGAACAGCCCTTGCTCAGACTTAAAGATGCTCCAAATTTATTAAAACATTGTGTGACATTTGATAAATTTGGCTCAAACGGCAACGCAGACTCCTGCAAAAGTGACTTTAATGTCTTCCGGGAAGCCTCCGCTCCCCCGGACAGTGTGTGGTCGGCACATGATGTTCTGGTTAAGGCCGAGATGTACAATGAGGCTGTGAAGTTCATCAAGATCTTCATTTTCATAGGGACGTGCAGTTACCATACGTTAGTCGTGTCATTAGTCATGTCTTCCGAGTTCATCAGAAGCTTGTTATTTCTCAGTCATAGAAGGTCATTATAAAAAAAAAAAGGAACCAGCGATAACATAATGGGTTAATCCCAATCGGCTACCGCTTCCTATGACTTGTGACTGTACATGGTAGACACGAAGATGACTAATCCGGAGCCAGCTGTATGATCACACATCGCCACTCTGCAGTGTAATACCATGCCCGCAGAGCCTAGGTTCTTTTCCTGGGGTATACACCCTATCTGTGGGGGGGGGGGGGGGGGGGGGGGGGGGGCATGCACGGTTGTAAGTGGATGCAATCAGATCGTAATGGACTCTGTTCACTTTAAAGGGATTTCCACAGTACTTTTGATATCTTAGATCATCAATATCAGATCGGTGGGCTACCGACACCCCGCACCCCCATAGATCAGTTGTTTCAGGTACCCTCCAGCAACTAGGAATGCTGCATTCCCCGGCATGGCTACTACTACACAGTGGATTAAACCTCGTGCGTCCGCTTCCATCCTCCGTATAGTTTCCTACAGCTGATTGGTGGGGGTACTGATTGTCGGACCCCCAGCGATCTAATATTGATGATCTATCCTATTCTGAGTACTGGGAAGACCCCTTTAATTAGGCTGGACACAGCAATAGAAAGTCTTGTGTGAACAGGGCCTTAGGCAGTCTTTTTCCAAATGGTTCTTGCTGTACAGGAGATGGCATTATTTATTTTTTCATATTCCGTGTAGATTTGGAATTGGTCTTATTTCCCTGTGCATTTTATGGTCAGGGCAAAATATGATCTCAATGTTTAGATTTCCTTTGCTATTTGTATGGTGACCAAAGGGCTCGGTAACTGTTCCCCTTTCTTTCATATTGGTTAAAACGGTGTCAACAAATGGTTTGAAAATTTAAGTAAATTTATTTTTTATTTTTAGATTTATTTTTACTAATTGGCACGGCACAAATGAAAATGAGCCTTCAGTCTGGAGATATTACCCCAAAAAGCAGAAAGACAACTATGACAGCAAGCAGGCCCCCGATGGGACCCCGATCCTTGATGCCAGCTCCTTGGATTATATTTTTGCACAGGTAGGTCCAGTTATTTTATGATGATATTTCCACTGTTTATTCCTGTGTAGATCTTATGTGCTCTGAGCGATTGGGGGATGGGATCTGTGCTTTATCCTGACACTTTAAGTCGTCCTAGATTGTAGGTACAATTGCTCTCACTAGAGCACCAGACTGCTAAAATGATCAAGGTCCAACCCCAAAATGAAGTCACTACAGCCCTAAACCCTTTCAGACCTCAAATCAGACTTCAGACTAGACTTGTAAAATGAATTCGAACCCCAGATCAGACCTCACAGTAGCCCTTAAAAATAATCAGACCCCAGACCAAACCCCTAATATTTATTCAGACTTCAGACCAGACCTTTAAAATTCATTAGACCCCAGACAGGTTTAAAAAAGAAAAATGTTTACTCTCTCTCCCGAGTCCTCTTCACTTCCAAGTGCTGATGCTGTCCAGTGCCAGAACCCTGCACGTGGCCCCTGGTGGTAGTTCCACTGCTGACCGTGCTCTCCACCAACGTCTATAACTGCAGGTCTGCGGAGTCCAGACAGCTAACGCTCCTGGTCTGGATTCAGACCCCAGTCTTTCTAGTCAAGGTCTGCTGTTCTATAGCATTGTGTACATCATTTATATGTAATAAAATGTGTTCTGTGGTCAAATATTTAAAAATGTAAAGCACTTATTTTATTCTCTTTTTTTCTGATACGGTCATATTAGGGTCAGTATGAGTTGGTGAAATGTCTGGCGCCTGTTCGAGATCCAAAAAGTGACCATGAGATGCATGAAATAGAGAATGAGTGCCTTGGGATGGCAGTGCTAGCAATCTCTCACTACGCCATTAAGAAGAACATGCAGCTGCCAGAACTCCCCAAAGATATAAGGTTAGTGATCAGCCCGCCAAATCCCACAATATTCTGGGGTATTAATATTCCAATGTTTTGGTCTCAAAATCTAAAGAGAGAGCTGCTCCCTTCCCAGCATTCTGCACACCCATGCTTATAACCAGGGCTTGTAGGTTCCTTCTGGTGCGATGAGGGGGCAGCATCCACAAGGGGTTTTTCACCTTTCATTACTTTCAGATTCAGATATATCCTTTATCTGTGACTCCCACAAGTCACAAGCAATAAAGTAATGGCATATCACTAGGAAATGCCATCACTTTATGACTAGTGGGGGTCTGACCTCTGGGATCTCCACCAGTCCTCAGAATAAAGGCTCTACAGAGCGGTGCAGGAAATTGCAGCATTGCTGCCTTCACGTGAACGTGGCCAGCTACAGTTCCCTGCTCAGCTGGGTGTGAATCAGTATCACCAGGAGTGGTGGTAGTGCCAGAGGTCAAATTCCCACCCATCAACGGTGATTTTATATCCTAACAATATGCCGTCACTTTATCAAATGGGATGGCCCCTTTAACAACCCTGTAGTAAATGTGCACACACACACACACACACTGGGTATAATCCTTTGCAGAATATTTTTGTGACAGCTTAATGATCATTGGTTTGGCAGCTTTTCCTGCCGTACAGAAGAGACGGGACACCCCCATACATGTTCAGTATTTTGGCCGTTGTATTGTGCAGGATAATTACAACCACTTGACTTTATGTCCAGGCGAAGGCTATTTGTGTAAATGTAGATACAAGTGATGGCAGGAGGTCACGGCCATGGGCAGATTGGGAACTTAAAGTGGCCCTAGAAAAAAAAATAAGTGGCCCCATGTTGTAGGTGGGACTAAACTGATAGAAGACAGGGCAACATAAGTAGGTGTGGGACAACAGAAGTAGACAGGGCCTGCAGTACCATAGTGCAGCGCAAAGTACCTCCCCAGCAGAACCAAATACCACAGTGCAGCTCAAAATACTGCCGTCCTCTCCACAGTATTCAAATGTATCACCATCCTGAGGAGGGCAACTGCAGCCATCAGGAGAGCTTGGGTGGCCCCCTGGACATCGGCCCACCGGGAAATTTCCCTGTAGAGTCTATGGCCAATCCGCCCCTGGTCACAGCTCGGTATATAGGTGTCTGTGCGCCTGCTGACAGCTGTTCTACTCCCCTCTACACATACACACTCAGCAAAGCATGCCTGTGTCCTCGATAGGGATAGGTGAGCTAAAGGATCAGGAGCTGAAATCCAACATGCCCAATACTTTTTTTTTCCTCCAACATTATAAGACTTCACTCTTATGTGAATGGCCTTAACCCTTGTGGTAGAGTATGGAAGGGATCTATGTGATAGTTGTGGACGTTTCCTGTTTTCACAGCTGGAGTGTCCGCATTTTTATGCAGAGATCAGTAATCCTGCGTTCTCTTTATTTTTCCAGTTACAAAAGATATATTCCAGAGACGTTAAACCGGACCATCAAACAGAGGAACATCCTCACCCGGCTGAGGATCAACAATGTCTTCAGGAACTTTCTGAAGGAATTCAACAATAAAACAATCTGTGACAGCAGCGTCTCACCCCATGATCTGAAGGTTAAGTACATGTCCACCCTGGAGACACTGACCAAATATTATGGTGCAGAGATCTTTGAGACATGGTTATTGAATATTACCTCAGAAAAGCCATATAAAAGTCATGAGGTGCATGAAGTCATGGTCACCGGGAATGACGGGATTCTGTGGAGGCTGAAGCCAGCGGTAAGTAGCAGGAAGATAAATGATCGGAAATGAAGGCCTGTCCGCTCTCCAGATATGTCTGTTTTAGCGAATACCTGTATTCCCTATAAGATAACAATTCTCCAGCAAATCTGTGTTGTGCTGTTCCTCTGTTATTCTGCCTAGAAATTTATGAATAAATTGACAACTGAGTGTTACCACTTGGTAGCATGAGCGTGCACACATTTTAACATTATCCAGCCAATGCTGACAATGTCAAAATGCAGGGCCCCCCCCCCCCCCCCCCAACTGGTCACATCCAGTGGTCAGTTTATTCATGCATTTCTATTAAGAATAACAGAGGAGCGGCACAGCACAGAGGTATAAGAAAAGTTACTCCAGAATTGTATCTCACAGAGAATACAGGTATTTACTAAAACAGATACGCCAGTAGAAAGGACAGATCCTGTTTGAAATGATACTTTGTGTTGTGTCATGTCATGTGCATAGAGTTAATAGTTAGGTGGTGAGCAAATTGCCTATTAAAGGGGTATTCCCATTACATACAATAGGGGCATATCACTAGGACGAGAACGGGCGGGGAGAGCTGTGGCTGGAGGATTGCTGGCTGATTTCCCGGGGTCCTTCCACCACCAAGCGCTGCTCCCATAAAAGTGAATGGGAGCGCACAGCGCACGCGCGGCCCTTGCTCCCATTCATTTCTATGGGGCAGACGAAAATAGCGGAGCCCGCACTCGGCTATTTTCGGCGGCCCCATAGAAATAAATGGAGGGGGGCTGCGCATGCGCAGTGCGCCCTCCGCTCATTTCCCCACTCCGTTCTCATTGTAGGTGCGGGTCCCAGAGGTGGGACCCGCACCTATCAGACAATGGGGGCGTGTCCTAGCGATATGCCCCCATTGTCTGCGATGGGATAACCCCTTTAAATGGCTGGTCCATAGAAACCTAATGGTAGAATTGCATTACCTGATATCATAGAAACAAATCTCAATCCTGGAAGATAAGTTCACCAGTATGTAAAAGGATGAGTTTTTTTTTTTGTGTGTGTGTGTGTAGCACTTGCACCTCACCATGATAACCCACGTGAAAATGGTGCAGTAATGGAGGTGGCACAGTACAGTTCAAAGAAACAGAACTTTACTCCAGACAGGGCACAAAACATCATGGCTACAAACAGTGGCACTTGACTAGAGGTTACAACCCCGGTGGGGCACACAGCTTAGTGGTCACAGTCTCACAGCGTAAAGGTATTACAACTGCGATTTTTTCGGCAGATAATCGCTAACAAGGGTTCGTATGAATGCTTATTAGCGATCATATTGCAGTGTAATACTGACGCCTATTGCCAGATGAATGAGCAAAACAAAACTTTTGACGGGTTAAAAAATCATGGTGTGTAATCACAATCTGCTGCCAGCAAACCATTATACAGTATGGGGACAAACGCTGGCATAACAATCGCTCCTCCCGATACTGAGGAGGAGATTGCTGCATGTCATCCCAGCGGTCTACTCCGCTAGCAAGCAGGTGATTGCAGGGAAGGAACCAACAATTGCCTGTTAAATCGGGCTGAGTAATACACCCATAACTCATGGTATTTTATAAATGCAGAGCCACTGGGAGCCTGGCACTCTTTAAGCCACTTGCAGAATGCACACGGCCTTTGCCAGTCAGAGAGCTTTCACTCCTGGCAGACACAGTACTAGATCAGGGCACTGGGAGTGCTCTACAGCAAGATTCTCCGGATCGCTGAGGGCCAACTCCTCTCCAGCCCCGTGTGCTACACCGGATTCTCTGTAGACATACTCTGCTCCCAGAGGCACATGAAAACACCTAATTATACACTGTGGCGTCACTACAGCACAGAGCTTGTACGGCGCCGCACTACTGCATCCCCAGAGACCCTTGCCAGCAGTCCTTACAAGATGAAAGTATGTTAACACGTTTGGTGCATTGAACAATCAAGTGCACAGCATTAGGGGTCAGCTGGAGTGCAGCATTGTGTGCTTTCCTCTATAGTTTCAGACCCCAACAGTATACAGAGGGGTGGGACACTTATATGGACACAATGGAGACCCTGTATTGAACATTCTGTGTGTGACACCTGCTATTTTCATATTCTGTGCATGGCCCCTCATGGGGAAGTTTGTAGTTCTTTGCCGCCCCTTACGATCAGAAGTTAATGATACCGATAATAACATCACATCAGGGAATTCCTATAACGTGCTATATAAAAATTAAGGGTTGGAGTGAGACAACAAGTGAGCAGGTCAGTCCACGATTCCAGATGCAACTTTTGCAATATTGTTCTTGCCTTCACTTCACTGTAATGATTCATTACAGTGAGGAGGAATTAGATACGGCTGAGGCTGGAGCACTCACGAGTACATGTCACTGAACCCTATCACTTTCCTCATTACACAGAGCCACAAATGGTTGTCATAGTTGTATTATACTTATCAGGGTTTTATTATGTATTATAGTTATCATAGTTGTATTATAACCAGTTAGTGTTTGCCAATGGAAGAGCGGACGTTGCCAGGGGGTAAAAGGAGACGCGTTGGTGCACATATAAGTTGTATATGCTAAAGAAGAGTTACTCTGATGGTGCCAAGTATTGGACCCCCCGGGTGATAGCATATGTCATCTTAGTCTGTGCTTATATCTGACTTATAGCAATCGTTCTGCCTCCAGCCGGAACCCAATGAAAAAGAGAAAAAAACAAAGAAGAAGAAAGACAGTAAAAATAAAAGTGATTCAAAGGCGAACAACAAGAATCAGTGGACCTTCTTCTCCTACTTCCCCGAAATCACTCACATCGTTGTAAAGGAGGATACAGTCATCATAAACAACCAAGACAACAAGTGTATGGTGAGAGCAGACAGTAATACATATAGATATGTTATCTACTGCAGCGCTATATGGGAGCAGTGAGCCCCGGTCTCCATTAAAAGTCTGCCCCACACATCCATCAGTTCATCTCACATCTGTATGTGCAGCTGTATTCTTACTTTTTTTGTCCAGTCAAATGACTAAAGTCCCTATTACTAGCCAAGGATCTGGGCAATTATTAGGGATGCACATTTGCACAAATGCTTATTCCTGATAATTTCCTCCTCTAAATGTGCCACCGATTTCCTGACAGATGAGTAAAATGTTTGTCTGTGATCACATATTTTTTTTTGAGTCTCTATGGTAATGGGTGATTCATGCAGAGGAAATGGTCTCTGCTGAACGATTGGGCAACTATCGGGACCAAGCAGTTCATTCCTGATAATTGCCTATGCTTTGGCAGTTTTAAAGGGGCCATTATGCTGACTCTCATCATTTGTATGCAATGTTTCATGTAGGAACTGAAAGTCTCCTCTCCAGAGGTGGCGCTCTCCTTCACAGCTTTGGTTGACGGCTACTTCAGACTGACGGCAGACGCTCACCACTATCTCTGCACCGACGTCGCTCCTCCTCTGATCGTGCACAACATAATGAATGGTTGTCATGGACCAATATGGTAAGTGACTGACCGCAGTTTGGTTGTGGATGATGAGGCATAATACATATATAAGAAGCTTTAAAACAAACCATTGGGATTATAAGTCCTCCTTAAAGAGGACCTGTCACCACAAAATCAAGTTCACTCTAAAAGCAGCATGTTACAGAGCAAGAGAAGCCGAGCAGATTGACATTATATATCTATATATATATATATATATAAAATTGCAAAAAAGGGCAGCACTCCAGAAAGTAAAAGAAGAAAAAACTTTAATTACCCATATGGGACAGGCGACGTTTCGGCTCGATGTGTGAGCCTTTCTCAGGCTTGAGAAAGGCTCACACATCGAGCCGAAACGTCGCCTGTCCCATATGGGTAATTAAAGTTTTTTCTTCTTTTACTTTCTGGAGTGCTGCCCTTTTTTGCAATTTTATCTATTTGGATTGGCTTTATCCACACTGGGCCAGCTGCACCCATAGCTTTTCCTCTGACGGTGCTGCCACTGAACTTTTTTTTTTTTTTTTTTATATATATATATATATATATATATAGTATTGTGGGAAAAGATTCAGTAAAACCTGTAACTAATACATTTATTTTTTTGCTTTTTACACCTCCTATCAGTACAGGAGGGAGGGGATATCAGTGATTGATAGCATTGTGTGTATGCAGAGAGTGCTGTCAGTCGCTGATAACACCTCCCTCCTGTACCGATAGCTCTGCACTGTAAGTGGAAAAAACAAAGATATAAATGTATATAAATTACAGGTTTTACTGAATCTTTTCCCACAAAACTATATATCAATCCACTCAGCTTCTGCTCTATAATACGCTGCTTTGAGATTGCATTGCATTTTGTTGTGACAGGTCCTCTTTAAATAACTGTATTTTAAGGGATTCTCTTCCTGTACTACTTCTGTGAATCAATTGCTGAATCACTAAAGAAAGTACTTTGGTATAAGATAACTTCTTGGAATTGTGACTACAACCCTGATAAAAAAAAATTTATGACATTTCCAAATGCCTTATTTCAGTTACTGAAGCTTTGGTCGGGTGAGCAGCAGTTTTTCACTGGTCTCTTTCAGTCATGAGTTTAGGCTTTTCCCTTTCAGTAATATTTGTCCTGCTGGCCTGAAATTGCAGTGTTTTAAAGATTGGCAAAAAAGAATGCTATTCTAAAAGGGTTAATCCTGTTTCTTCAATTTATATTTTTATTTCCCAAGTGTAATTTTCTATTAAAAGGGAACCTATTACAGGTCTCCATGCTCATTTCTTACCACCCATATCTATACTCTTTTGACTTTATGATTCCAATCCTCGTTCCCCCCACTTCTCGGCTTTACCGGCCCGTGCAAAGACCCTCCTGCAAGTGGCGCTATGATAGACATGAGAGCGTTGCTTGCATCGGTGTGAGCGCTTCAGATGGTGCACAGCTGAATAGGACATTGCTAGGGCTACTAAGCATGCCCACTAGCTTTCCTATTCACTTCTGTGGCCAGGAGACATGCTAAAGCAATGCGCATTCCAGAAATCATGGCTCTGTACATAGGGGAATATACAGGGACACCTGTGCAAGCTTGACCGTCACTGCAGGGTCGATGACTGCCACCATTAGAAATGTGCAAAAACAAAGGAGAGGAACGTGATCCTGTATATGAAGAACACTTGTGATTTATTACCTTTCTATTATAGTACGGAATATGCCATAAATAAACTCCGACAAGAAGGCAGTGAAGAGGGGATGTACGTATTGAGGTGGAGCTGCACGGATTTCAGACACATTCTTATGACTGTGGCCTGCTCCAAAATATCTCAGGTAGGGCTTATATTATCTCTGCTTAGTTCATTACTATTATTATATGGGTTAAGGAAGGGCTGGACATATTCCAGTAGCCGTGTGGACATGTGTCCAGATATGTACAGTATATATGTGTGCTCGTGTATTACACTTGATGACAATTTGTTTTGAATCCTTTACTTTTTGGGGTGTATAAAATCCCTCTGACCCAATTTTTATATTTTCTTTTATAGTACGAATCCAAGAATCTGAAACAATACAAAAATTTTCAAATCGAAGTCAGAGACAAGACGTACTGTTTACTGGGCTCGGACCGTGTCTTCGACAACCTGAAGCAGCTGATGGAGCACTTAAAGGGGCAGGTCCTTAGGACAGATGACGTAAGCTTCACGTTGAAAAGATGTTGCCCTCCTAAACCAAGAGGTAAGATGGAGGAATTGTCCGTCCACGGTATCAAAATCATTATGCAGAAAATTTTATGGTACGACCTGCAGGATCTTAAATAATGGTGAACAAATCTGACTAGGTTACAAAAATAACGAGTAACAGTTATTAACCCCTTAACAACCACCCACCATTCTTTGACACCACAATCAAGCAGTCTCTTTTTTTAGCCTGAGTGAGCACTATGTAGTGAATGGAGTCAGAGGCATTTTTGCTGCAGTTATAGGGCCTGGCATTCACATGATCACTGTGTGCCACCTGGCAGACCCGGGTGAGCTCCACCAGTGAGCAGTGTCTAAACAAGGGTCTGTGTCCCCCTATGGATGCCTCAGTTACAGTGTTTCATTTTTCCAAAGATGTGATTTTCATATGACTTTGCTTACGCCCCGAGTCTCTGTGATGTAAAAGACATATATACCAAATTTCAAGAAGATTGGATAATATTTAGGGGTTGCACACATTGATCACTTTTATTACTACTCTCACTCCTGTACCGAGAAGGTTGGTCTAAAAACGACTTCAGTTTCAGGATCCCAGGGGCTCTGCATCAAGCAAGGTGGATGGCCAAGGCAATATATGCACTTAAAATTGTCCTCTTCACTAAACAATTGAATATTCCTCAAAGAGAATTGAAAGGAATGAAACAGGTTGCAGATTTTGTCAGCCTCATATATGTTCGCTTTTTGCACAAGGCAATTGTAAGTCAATGGGCTCCAAAGAATGATTTGGATATTTGAGCACTTACCCAGTTGCAGACGTAAAAAAAAAAGTGCTCTCACAGTTGCTAAGAGAAACATTTGGTATCTGTCAGAAACAAACGTAGGTTTGGCTTTTTTGGATGAACGTATTACTCAGACTGTTAAGGAAAATATGACAAAAAATTTAGAAATCAAAACTGCAAAGAAAAACAAAATGAAACGATTAGAGGGTAAAAACCTAGTTTTTGAAGGAAAAGACCTGAGCCATTTCGTTACTAATAAAACAAAGACGTTCTTTGAATTGTTTGGGATCCACGACGTGACAGAATACTGCAGTGATTCTCTGAGAAAGCCATGTGAACGCTCTTAAGGTGGTCAATGATGCCGCAGAAAGAGGAATTGCTCTGATAAAGTTTAACTAATCGGTCAGGGACGAACAACAAAACAATTCCTGTTGAGGATAGTCGAGCATCACAGAAAAGTCGTCACCAAGCTAACAAAAGAAGGGATTGCATCGGTCAAAGTTGATTAATATAACACACGTTTTGCCTATCATACTACCTATTAATCTTAGTTTTAATATTATTTTAAGTTTGTGATTTCTAGTTTTCCCAATAAAAGTAATTAACCCCCCTGGCTGTAATCCAGAGTGTGGCTCGGGGTTAACTTTCACTGCCAGAAGCTGTAACCCCGAACCACACTCGGACTGCAAAACGCAGACGCGGCCGGCACTTACATAGAGAAGTCCTCAGCTATTTTGTTGCGGAGCTGCAGACCGGAAGTTCGCGTCCGCTCTCTGGAAATGCAGATGTGGACAGCACACTGTGTGCTGTCTGCATCCATTCCTGCCCCATTGAAAATGAATGGGTCTGCATAATTGCGGAACAGGTGCGGACCATTCATACTGACATCTGAACCGCATGAGGCAGAACTGGGAGGAAAATTCAAATCAATAAACTGACATACAGTACACACACATACAGTGTAATCTGTATCAAACCAAATCACCTCAGATTTGTCCCTAGGGATCATTCTCCAGTGCCCTGCCTGCTCTTTTACTGTCATTTCTGTCTGGAAATTTTTTGGCCATGGCATCAAAAAAGCGTCAATTGAGTGCAAAAGCAGTTTGACCAGATAAATGACAGCGACACTGACCAGACAAGTGACAGTGACGAGTCTGCACCTGAGCTCAGCGATGTGCGAACCTGGTGCCCTATTGACTGTGGTGCGGGTCAGGCAGCGCCCCCAAGATTCCCGTTTACTGGAACACCTGGTATCAAAGTAGACGTTGAGCACAACAACCCTTTGGCACACCTACAATTATTTCTGACAGATGAGGTAATTGAAAAAATTGTTACGGAGACAAACCGGTACAAAGAGCAACAATCCGCTACTCTGTGTCACAAAGAATCAGTGACCAAAGATGACATTTGGAAATTTCTGGGCCTAATAATACTTCAGGGAGTGGTGGGAAAACCCCTGCAGAAATGGTATTGGACCACTAATAAATTACTTACAACTCCATTTTTTGGCACCGTCATATCAGATCATGTACAGATTTTCCCTGATTTATGAAATTTTTTTCACTTCACAAACAATGAAGAATTTGATGAAACTACTCATCCTGCACCAAAACTAAAGAAAATTTGGGAAATATAACAAATCATTGTAAAGAATTTCCAACAGACCTATGTGTCAGAAAGACATATCGGCATAGATGAAAGTCTAGTGGCCTACAAGGGACGGCTCAGCTGGATACAGTACATTGCATCAAAGAGGGCACGATTTGGCATAAAATCCTATATGCTCTGCGAATCATCAACTGGCTACATTTGGAATTCAGTTATATACACTGGAAAAGGCACAAAATTCAATCCAAAGTACAACGACTATGGAATGTCAACATCTTCCGTCCTCACACTCATTGAATTATTGCTAAATCAGGGCTATAGTGTAACAGCCGACAACTTTTATACATCTCCTGAACTTTGAGTTTCTTCTAAAAAACAAAACCGATGCCTATGGAACCGTTCAATGTTTGGCAAGAAGAAGCTGAAAACTGGAGAAATGGTTGCCTGGCAGAAAGGCAAGACGATGGCACGACAAAAAAGATGTGTGCCTATTGAGTGCTGTTCATAATACCTCGACTGTTATGGTACACACGAAAGCTGGGAAAGAAGTCATGAAGCCACAAGTAGTGATAGAGGACAATAAAACCATGGGAGGCGTCGACAGAGCTGAGCCAGCAATGTGGAAACCGCAAAAGAAGTACTACAAGAAGATCTTCAGGCATCATCTTGAGCAATGCTTGTGGAATGCCTACATTCTGCACAGAGAAAAGAGTGACAAGCTTCTGGTTCATTCTGACTTCATTTGGAAAGTTGCTGAACTGATCTTTGTGAACCACCAAACACCCTCAATGGCTGTGAATAGACCTGGACGTCGTGCCGTTGATGTTGTCAACCCGGAACGCCTGACTGGTCGTCACTTCATGGGCTTCACCCCACCAACCGAAAAAAAAGTCATCACCTACAAGGATGTTGCGTGGTTTGTTGCTCAAAGCGAGATGATAATGGAAAGAGAATCCGAAAGGAATCCAGGTTTTATTGTTCTGATTCTGACGTCGGACTTCCCATGTTTAATTTTTTTTTCACAGCCTGGAGGTTTATTGAACCAATATGCAGTGTCTATTATTACAGGGACGAGTGATGTTGCACCCTTGTTTGACAAATGGCAGTGATTTTAATTTGATTACATTATTGAATAAAATTATATTATTTTTTAAAATTATTTATTGTATTATAATTGTGTCTTGTTGCTCCCTTTTTTTCTGCAGAAATTTCAAATCTTCTGATTGCAACAAAGAAGGCAATGGACTGGCAGCCGGTGTACCACATCAGCCAGCTGAGCTTCCACAGAATTCTTAAAGATCAGATTGTACAAGTGAGTCCTATATCCGGCCATATCGAATATGTCCTCAGTATAAACACCGTTTTAATTTATTTAATCTTTTGTGACCTTTGTGCATGTGACTTACAAAGAGGCACACAATCCGAGACAGAGAGGTCTGCCATTTGCTACTTGAAAGTCTATGTCCATCCTTGTAAATTACTTCTTCATAAATACTTTCTCAATGGATCTAAAATGAAAAAAATGAAGCTGCACCGCATTAGGTCTTGATTAAAATGTCCTATCATTTTGGCTACAGATCCTATGCAGACCTATGCATCTCCGTGGTAACAGACAGCAAACAATCTCGTTGTAGTCTGATCTTGCAGTCATTCTCTACTCCAACTGTCCCCTATTTTTTGCATTCCTACAGAACGGTACTGGCAGCTAGATTTAGGGGATGGAAGGAAGGGAAGCATGGGTTTTGTTTGTTGTCTGTTACTATGGAGACGCATCAGTTTGCTCTGAAGCTGTAGAAATCAGTAGGTAATTTTTTACTTAAGACCTGATACAAAGTTGCTTCATTTTAGTTACATTGAGACTATTAAATTAAAAAAAATTGGTTGAGAAGAGGACACAGTATTTAAAGGGGGTTTTCTATCTGTACTAGTAAATACAGGCCTGCTGGCCGTCAGCCGATTATCACAGATCCAGCTTCTCAAATCAGTTGTTGTTATTCCAGGGTTACAGTGCCTTGAAAAAGTATTTATACAGCTTGAACTTTTCCACATTTTTTCACGTTACACCCACAAACTCAGGCTACTTTCACACCAGTGTTTTTGCTGGATCCGCAAAAACGCTGCTGTCACAATAATATAATTGTCTGCATCCGTTGTATTATCTTTAACATAGCAATGAAAGTCATTGGGGCACGAATCCGTTTTCTGTTGCAGCGTCATTCTGACCGCGATGGGGGCACAACCAAACGGAATGGAAGGCATTCTGGTGCTTTTCGTTCAGTTTTGTCCCCATTGACAACGAATAGGGACAAAACGGAAGCGTATTCCCCCGCTATTGAGATGCTATGATGGATCTCAGTAGCGGAAAGGGAAAGCGCAGACGTGAAAGTAGCCTTAAATGTATTTTATTAACTGTATATGTGATTGAGTCCTCCAGAGCAAGAGCCACTATTTGCATAAGTTATGCCTAATTGGGGGTCATGATACATTTTGTGCCCATATAGGTCTATTGTTATTAATTGGAATACCCATCTAATGTAAAGTACTGCATGAGCTCACCATTTCATTTGGGGTATGACTATACTGCAATATTGTCTGAAATACGGTGAGACTCATTGCGACCTTTTAGGTGTAACTATAGCACTATCGCGTAGCTTTGGCGTATGTTAGGATGCACAGATTTTTAGTTTTAGTTTCCTGCAGACACACTTATGCTTATCTTGCAGATGGAGCATCTGGGAAGAGGAACCAGAACTCAGATCTATGCAGGAAAACTCAACTACAGAGATGATAACGACAGCGAACCAAGCGGTTCAGAAAAAGACATTAAGGTCATCCTGAAAGTACTGGACCCCAGCCACAGGGATATCTCTCTGGTTTGTTGACCTTTTCTTCATCTGCACTCCAGTATCCAAAGCAAAGGAACACTTGACTGCTGTGTCAGCATGATTCTGTGCGAGCACAAGTCCTGTGCAGAATACGGCTAGGTCTACACAACGACATTTTGTTGCACCAATGTCGCAGGACAATTTTTATAATGGTAGCCTATGGTGTCGCACTGCGACATGCTGCGACACGACAGTCGCAAAAAAACCCCATTTAAGATGGATTTTTCTGCGACTGGCGTGTCGCAGTCGCATTATGTCGCAGTGCGACATCATAGACTACCATTATAAAAATTGTTGCGCGACATTAATGTCGCTCGACGCATGTTGCAGTGTAGTTGTTTCCAAGGTGTCGCGCGACTTATTGTCGTCGTGTAGACCTAGCCTAAACCCACATTAGGTTCTGTATGGACTGGGATCCATTGTCTGCAGCCAAAATTTTCTAGAATAGATATGTGACGTAGATGTGTGAACTCATTTAAAGGGTTTAAGTAAATATTAATGATGTACGATAGAAAGTTCTGCAGCTTTCTAACACTGTGTTTCAAGTTGTCATTTCTGCTTTCTGTCAATTACTGGACACATTCATTGTTTACACCCAGGAAAGGAACACTAAACATGGAAAATGCATGAAAAATAATAATCCCTTCATCTCCTTCTTTCCATTGATTCCATTCTGTCCAATATTACAATCTAACCTGAGCAATATATAAAGAAACCTTCTCTGTGTGTCACAGGAGCTCCGCTATATCCACCCTCATCCTCCTACTGTGTTTGTAAGACAACCGGCTGCAGCAGGAGCCGCCCCCTCACTGATAAGAGTGCAGCATAACGGAGGGGGTGAACCCCTGTGTTCCCTGCAGGATTTCTACAAGACTCTATCAGTCTTCAGGATTTTCTGCCTAACCTTGAAACAGACAGTTTAAATATATCTCCAGTTTAGCAGTGTCTTTCCAGCATTTATGACACTGCGGTCCCAAGATGCTCTGGTAGGCTTAAGCTGTCAGGGCATGTTGGGAGTTGTAGTTTGACAATTGCTGGAAAGACGAGTGTTGTAGACCATTGATGTTGACTTTTCCCGGGAAGATACATGGCAGGTCTCATAAGTATTACTGACTATTCAGACTCTTTACTGGTTCAGACCACTAACTGATCTGAACCAGCCGCTAGGGCTGCAGCTATCAGTTATTTTAGTATTCAAGTAATCTATCGAGTACTCTAATAAGAGTAAAATGTCATCTGACACCCCCGTGCCATCATCAGTCCTCTGCCCAATCAGTCCTCTGTGCCATCAGCTCACCCCAGTGCCATAAATCCTCTGTGCCATCAGCTCCCCCCGTACCATCTCCCCCCCAGTGCCATCAATTCTCTGCGCCATCAGCTCCCCCCAGTGCCATCACCCCCATGCCATCAGTCCCCCAGTGCCATCAGCTTCCCCCATGACATCAGTCCTCTGTGCCATCAGCTCCCTCCATGCCATCAGTCCCCCAGTGCCATCAGTCCTCTGTGCCATCAGCTCCCCCAGTGCGATCAATCCTCTGTGCCATCAGCTATATGTGCCATTAGTCCTCTGTGGCATCTTTCCCCAATGCCATGAGTCCTCTGTGCCATCATCCCCTCCGATGCCAGCGTGCCCTCAGCTCCCCCACTGCCACCATCTCCGTTCCTAGTCTCCACAGCCCTTTAATACTTACCTCTCCTGTAGGCATGCCGCTCCACAATTCCTCTGTCTTCTTCTGTCATCCTGACGTCATGCAGCGTCAGGTCATAGTGCACGCATACGTGCGCTATGTCCTGACGATGTGTCAGGAAGACAGTGCAGCGCGCGGGCCGGCAGGTGACCACAGAGCGGTGAGTAGTAGCAAGCGCTTCACTCTTGCTCCGTGGTCACATGACACAAACGAATCCTTGATGCAAAAATTTTGCATCGAGGATTTTTTTTTGGGCGAATTACTCGATTCAATTGAGTAATCGTTTCAGCCCTACCAGCCGCTCCCAGCTCAAAGGATCCAGACTTGTCCCTGCCATGTGTACATATATTCTCCACCCTTTGGCTCTGTTTGACCTCCTTTTTTTTCATCTGTTTTTAGGCATTTTTTGAGACGGCGAGTCTTATGAGGCAGGTGTCCCACAAGCATATTGTCCTGCTCCACGGCGTATGTGTACGAGATGTGGAAAGTAAGTGAGCATTATGTATTGCATACTGCTGGGATGTCCAGACTGGACATGCTGGGATTTATAGATTCTCCACAAAGGGGATATAGCCAGTGGTAGGGACTTTTCCGCTCATTATATTATTTAGGGACAGGCCAGCATGTATCGGACAGTGTCATGATGTGAAGAGGGGAATAGGAGGTCACAGACTGAAGGCTACATTCAGTGCAGGGAGGTGAATAATTGTAATATTTATAATACTTGTTACCTATTATTTCAGATATCATGGTTGAAGAATTTGTAGATTTCGGCCCCCTGGATCTGTTCATGCATCGAAAGAGTGAACTTCTCACAACTCCATGGAAATTCCAGGTTGCCAAGCAGCTTGCAAGTGCCCTCAGCTATCTGGTGAGTGACATAATGTCGAGCTGAAAGAAGATGCCATATGAGATTGCAGCACAGGACCTGTAGTATTCACGAACCCCTGGCTATCCTGTTGTTGCAAGACTACAACCCCTATCCTGTCCAAATCGGGGAGAGATGCGAATTGTAGTGCAACTGACGGTTGCACTCAGTTATGTCTTTATACATTGCTACATTCAGACGCCTAATAGGCAGCAAGCAGTTCTGTAATACGAGAGGGATCGATATCACTATTAATTTCCGCTGTGCGGAGTTGACGTCTTAAGCCCAGCGCTTCAACGCTAAATGTCTCCATTAAATTACAGACCAAATGCAGTAACCTCAATTAGCGGCTCTTCATTACGGAGGTTCCCATTCCATTAATCATTATTACTCGCTCTCCCTCCTGACAGATGCATCTGCACACACAGCAGATTAAGACGGGTCCATATGTATTTGGACAGAGACAACATTTTTCTAATCTTTCTTCTGTCCGTCACCACAATGGATTCAGACGCAGGTGAAGTTCAGACTTTTAGCTTCAAATCAGTCGGTTGAACAAAATGATTAAAAAAAAATGCTTTAGTTCCTCACATTTTTATGCAAAGTCAATCCCTTCATTTCAGGGGCTCAAAAGTAATTGGACAAATTAAATAATTGTAAATAAAATGTTAATTTCTAATACTTGGTTAAAAACCCTTGGTTGGCAATGACTGCCTGAAGTCCTGACCTCATGGACATCACCGGACGCGGTTTCCTCCTCTTTAATGCTCGGTCTTTACTGCCGCGGTTTTCAGTTGCTGTTTCTGGGTCTTTCTGTCTGAAGTTTAGTCTTTAACAAGTGAAATGCTCTATTGGGTTCAGATCCGGTGACTCGGCCGTTCAGGAATATTCCACTTCTTTGCTTTAATAAACTCCCGGGTCGCTTTGGCTTTATGTTTTGGGTCATTGTCCATCTGTATTATGAAACGCCGTCCAGTTTGGCTGGATCTGAGCGCACAGTCTGTCTCTGAAAACCCCAGAATTCATCCGGCTGCTTCTGTCCTGTGTCACATCATCAATAAACACTAGGGCCCCGAGGCCACTGGCAGCCATGCATGCCCAAGCATCACACTGCCTCCGCCGTGTTCTACAGATGATGTGTTATGCTTTGTATCATGAGCTGTACCGTGCCTTCACTATACTTTTTTCTTTCCATCATTCTGGTAGAGGTTGATCTTGGTTTCGTCTGTCCAAAGAATGTTCTTCGAGAAGTGTGCTGTTTTGTCTTTAGCAAAGTCCAATCCAGCCTTCTTATTCTTGAGGCTGATGAGCGGCTGCACCGCGCAGTGAACCCTCTGTATTACGTTCATGCCGTCTTCTCTTTATGGTAGACTTGGATATTGATACGCCGATATCCTGCAGTGTTGTCACTTGGTCGGCTGTTGTGAAGGGGCTTCTCTTCACCATGGTAATTATTCTGCCATCATCCACCACTGTTGTCTTCCGTGGGCGTCCAGGTCTTTTTGCATTGTTGAGGTCACCAGCGCTTTCTTTCTTTCTCAGGATGGACCAAACTGTAGATTCTGCCGCTCCTAATAGTGCAGCAATTTCTCGGATGGTTTTTTTCTGTTTTCGCAGATGAAGGACGGCTTGTTTTACCTGCACGGAGAGCTCCTGTGACCGCATGTTTACTTCAAATGGGACATGGTGTCAAAAAAAACAGTCCAGCAAAATCTGCCTTCCAAAAACCGTATGGCATTCCTTTCCTTCTGCACCCTGCCGTGTACCCGTACAGCGGTTTACGACCACATATGGGGTGTTTCTGTAAACTACAGAATCAGGGCCATAAATATTGAGTTTGGTTTGGCTGTTAACCCTTGCTTTGTAACTGGAAAAAAATTATTAAAATGGAAAATCTGCCAAAAAAGTGAAATTTTGAAATTGTATCTCTATTTTCCATTAATTCTTGTGGAACACCTAAAGGGTATTCCACAGTTGGTGTAGTTTATAGAATGGGGTCATTTTTGGGTGGTTTCTATTATGTAAGCCTCGCAAAGTGACTTCAGACCTGAACTGGCCCTAAAAATTGGGTTTTTAAAAATTTCTGAAAAATTTCAAGATTTGCTTCTAAACTTCTAAGCCTTGTAACATCCCCAAAAAATAAAACATCATTCCCAAAATGATCCAAACATGAAGTAGACATATGGGGAATGTAAAGTAATAACTATTTTTGGAGGTATTACTGTGTATTATAGAAGTAGAGAAATTGAAACTTGGAAATTTGCAATTTTGTACAAATTTTTGGTATATTTGGTATTTTTTTTATAAATAAAAATTATTTTTTTTTACTTCATTTTACCAGTGTCATGAAGTACAATATGTGACGAAAAAACAATCTCAGAATGGCCTGGATAAGTCAAAGCGTTTTAAAGTTATCACCACTTAAAGTGACACTGGTCAGATTTGCAAAAAATGGCCAAGTCCTTAAGGTGAAATAAGGCTGTGTCCTTAAGGGGTTAATTGAGAATAAAATAATGAAGGAATTGCCCACTCCTGCCCATGCAACAGCCTTTGAGTGAATTGTCCAATTACTTTTGGTCCCTTTAAAAACAGGGTGCCACATGTAAAGGAGCTGAAACTCCTAAACCCTTCATCCAATGTTAATGTGGATACCCTCAAATGAAAGCTAAAAGTTTTATAACCTTAACTTGAATATGTTTTAGTAAACAGGTAAAAAAATAAATAAATTTGTGTCAGTTTCCAAATATATATGGACCTAAAACTGTATTTCATTATTTCTGTGTTGATTTATTATTACTAGACTAAACGGGAAAAGCCGTTCACTGCAAATGATAATGAATAGGACAGAAATAAAGGGGTTTGCCACCCAAGTCATTTAGGGCATGTCCACAAGATATAGCATGAATGTTTAATAGGTGGGAGGCCCACCCCTGGGAGAACTGGGAGTCCCTTGGCCCCCAATTCCTCCTGTAAGGCTGGGTTCCCACGTAGTCTGCTGCACAGCTTAGAAGAACTCTACAAAACTGCTGCAGATTCCTGTGGTTTCTTGGAAACTTTAGGTGAAAAACATTTGAGAAGCTGCGGCATTTCTTGGCTGTGCAGCACAGCGGCTGCTTCATCGAAGCCCAGTCTATTGTGGCTGCCTTATCTAAGCTGCCCTCTCCATTCTGGCCTATGGGAGTGATCGAGTTACGGGTTCAACGGTTTATAACAGTTGAGTGAGCCGACACATGGATGTCCGTCTCTATGATGTTTGTCTAAGGGCTCTTTCACACGAGCGGATGCCGTGCGGGTAATCTGCTGCGTGAAAGACTGCCAAGCCCCGTTTCAAACAGCAGAGACACGGAGCATTAACATGCCTCTCGAGCCTCTCTGTGATCTTTTTACTACAAAATCACAGTGAGATAAAGTTGTCACTGTGATTTTGAAGTAAAAAGGTCACAGAGAGGCAAAGAGCATTATCAATCATGTTAATGCTCCGGGTCTCTGCTGTCCAGAATGGCGCTTGGCAGTCTTTCACGCAGTGGATTCCACGCACGGGATCCGCTCGTGTGAAAGAGCCCTAAGTCTGTGGCTTTCTCACCAGGCAGATCGGGGTCAATGTTACTCCATTGTATAAAATGGTGAATTATATGTTGCATTTGGATTTGTAATGATCGTTGTGTTCTCTTACAGGAAGATAAAGACTTTGTGCATGGAAACGTCTGTACAAAGAACATCCTACTAGCCAGAGAAGGGATTGACAACGAGTGTGGTCCATTTATAAAGCTGAGTGACCCCGGAATCCCAATAACTGTGCTCACTAGACAAGGTAAGATGGGGTGTCCCATGTGGAGCGTAATATGATTTTTAAATTTTACTTGTGCCTCTTCATCTGACTACAGCTCCCAGCATGTCTTAGGCTACTTTCACACTTGCATTTTGGTTTTCTGGTATTTAGATCCGGCATAGGATCTCAATACCGGAGACGAAAAAATTCAGTTTAGTCATTCTGAATGGAAAGAGACCCGTTCAGGATGTCTTACGTTCCGGCAGCATTCCGTTTTGTGACCGGACACAAAACCGCAGCTTGCAGCATAAAAACAGATCCGGCACTGAAAACAATATAGTTAATGGTGATGGATCCATTTTTTATTTAGTGACGGATCCTTTTTTTTCAGTTTTGATTTCACACAACCGCACCCTAATGTGCAAAATCAAAAAGGATCCGTTTAATTCCAGCATTGGGATCCTCTGCCGGATCTCAAAACTGGAATTAACAACGCAAGCGTGAAAGTAGCGTTAGCAGCCAGCAGTTGTCAGGGTTACCTGTAGGTTGCAGTTTCAGCAAAGTGTACTGTTGGCTCATCTGTTGTATTGACTAATTATTTTCCAGAGAGAGTGGAACGGATTCCCTGGATTGCTCCAGAATGTGTAGACGACTCCAGAATATTGAGCGTTGCAGCGGATAAGTGGAGTTTTGGGACCACATTGTGGGAAATCTGCTTCAATGGAGAGATTCCTCTGAAGGATAAGACGCTGGCAGAGGTATGGCGCCGCAGAGGAGGGGAAGTGATGTTTCGTGCTTGTCACTTTTAGGCTCCATTCACACGTCCGTGGTGTGTTGCGGACCCGCAAATTGCGTATCCGCAACACACCCGCCCGGCACCCCTATAGAAATGCCTATTCTTGTCCGCAACTGCGGACAAGAATAGGACATGTTCTATCTTTTGCGGAGCTGCGGAGCTGCGGACCTGAAGATCGGGGCCGCGCTCCGCAAATGCGGATGCTGACAGCACACTGTGTGCTGTCCGCATCCATTCTGTCCCCATAGAAAATGAATGGGTCCGCACCCGTTCCGCAAAATTGCGGAACGAAAGCGGACCCATTTGCGGACGTGTGAATGGAGCCTTATTCTCCACAGTATAGTAGAAGCATGGAGTCTGCTTTATACACCTTTGCTTTATTCCTGCTCTCGTAGCTTTAACCCTTTCCCGCATTCTGGTGTGTATGCTTGTTCAACCACCTGCTGGAGGGCGACTGTATGTGACACCGGCTCTCCTGCACTGATCGGCCATAATCGGAAAGAAAAGAAAATAACTAATCCTGACAGTGTAAGGGTCCTTTCACACGTCCGTAGTGCATTGCGGATCTGCAATACACCCGGCTGGCACCCCCATAGAAATGCCTATTCTTGTCTGCAATTGTTCTATTTTTTTCCGGAGCCGTGGACCGAAAGATCGGCGGCGGCGCTCTGGAAATGCAGATGCGGAGAGCACATAGTGTGCTCTCCGCATCCATTCCGTCCCCATAGAGAATGAATGGGTCCGCACCCGTTCTGCAATTTGCGGAATGGATGCGGACACATTATTACGGACGTGTGAATGGAGCCTAACCCTTTCTGCACCACAATCAGCGCAGATCGTGGTACTGACAAATGGAGGGGGGCTCACTCATTCACCCCACCACTAACCACTGGTGTTTCATGCAGTCAGCGTGGATCTTATGAAAGGGTTGTATAATATAAGTAAAGCACCTGGTAGGCTTGCTTTAACAGATGCCTGGTCATTTTACATGCACAGACTATTATATAATGTTCCATAGACATATGACTTTACATTACAGTGAAAAAATATTGGAATGGAACAAAAAATTTTAAAAATAAAAAATACATGTATAGAATAAACAGTATTTAATAGCAAAAAGTAGGGTTATTTAGTCAATTTATGGTGAACAGTGTAAAAGAAGAAACTGTCAAAGTAGTATTTTTTTTTTCTATTCGACCATTCTAAAAATCAATATGAATTAGGCTACTTTCACACCTGTGTTAGGTTCGGATCCGTCTGGTATCTGCACAGACGGATCCGCACCTATAAATGCAAACGATGGTATCCGTTCAGAACGGATCCATCTGCATTCTATGTAAAAAAAAAAAGTCTAAGTCTAATTGTTAGTCAGACGGATCCGTCCTGACTTTACATTGAAAGTCAATGGGGGACGGATCCGTTTGCAATTGCACCATATTGTGTCAACGTCAAATGGATCCGTCCCCATTGACTTACAATGTAAGTCAGGACGGATCCGTTTGTCTCCGCACGGCCAGGCGGACACCAAAACGCTGCAAGCTGCGTTTTGGTGTCAGCCTCCAGAGCGGAATGGAGGCGGAACGGAGCCAAACTGATGCATTCTGAACGGATCCGCATCCATTCAGAATGCATTGGGGCTAAACTGATCCGTTTGGGGCCGCTTGTGAGAGCCTTGAAACGGATCTCACAGGCGGACACCGAAACGCTGGTGTGAAAGTAGCTTTAGATTTTTATGTACCACAAAATAATAATATAAAAATCTACTACTCATCCGGGAAAAAAAACTATGTTGACTAAACAATAAAAAATAAAGTTTGGAGTGATACAATGCTGTGAGGGGGAAAAACATAAAAAATCTTAAGGGGTTAATCATGTCCAATGTTTTTGTTCCGTATTCCAGAAAGAAAGATTTTATGAAGGCGGTTTCATGTTAACAAAACCTTCATGTGTGGAGCTGGCCAATCTGATCATCAACTGCATGAACTACGACGCCAACAGAAGACCCTTCTTCCGAGCAATAATGAGGGAGATCAATAAGCTGGAGGAGCAGAGTGAGTGCTGGAGCCACACATGGCGCGGGGTGCACAGCAGCTGGTTCTCTAGACATCTGTCTCTTCATTCATGATCTTAAAGGGGTTTTACCAGGACTGTTATATTGGTGGCCTATCCTCAGGATAAGTCATCAGT
This sequence comes from Bufo bufo, assembly GCF_905171765.1. NCBI lineage: Eukaryota > Metazoa > Chordata > Amphibia > Anura > Bufonidae > Bufo > Bufo bufo. The sequence continues at coordinate 217,684,051 of NC_053397.1, forward strand.
ATAAAAATCCTGGAAAACCCCTTTAAAGGCCTCTACTTGTTATTTTAGGGTCTGTTCACATTTGTGTCACCGCCTTTTTTCTGGCAAAAATGACAACCTATAATAAGTGAATGGAATCTGTTCGGTGGCGTTTATGTAATGGATCCAGCATCGCGTTGATGTTCCCATTAGGCTGCATTCACACGATGGTGAAAAACTGCTGTCACCCAGCCATTTCCAGAACCAATTAAAGTCAATGAGGCTATTCACATGGCTGTTTCTTTTTAAACAGCCAGCGGGTAACGGCCATCAAAAATAGGACCTGTCTTAATTTTGGCTGTTTTCACAGCAGGTGGACCTCATGGAAAGCAATAGGACAGTTTCTAATGACTGTGTTTATACAGGAGTGCAATCTAATGGACGTTAAAAATGGGTACACCCTATAGAAAAGGGCCTTTCAGGGGTTAAAAAAAAATATAACCTCACCAATTGCATATAAGGTAACACTTGCTCCACGCTGGAGACAGCAGGACCTGACGTTCCCTGCGTGATCATGTCACATGATCACGCTGGAAACATCAGGTCCTGCTTCCAGTGAGGAGCAAGTGGTGAGGTTTTTTTTTTTTAAACCCCTGAAAGGTCCTTTTTTACACAGTGTACCCATTTTTAATGGATGTGATTATTTGTAATGAGAAGCACTAACAGGGTCATTATTCCTACTGTGGGCCAAAGGGGTCTTTATTCAAAGTGGGGGTTATTTGAGGTCCAGATGGCAGTATGGGAGACATTGCAGGGGTTGGCCTATGAAATTCATTCATTTTTAAAGGTTATTAAAAACTGATACAAAGTGGATGCAAAACGGCCAGAAGATGGATGCACAGACGGATGCAAAATGGCCATGAAAAACTGACAGTGTGTCCATTTTTAACACAGAGCCTACGTACTGCAACACTCCACCCAAGTTATAAGGGTGAATTTGGAGGCGGCAGACTTTTTACAGAAATTCTGACGAATGGAGCAGATTTCCAGTCTCAGAAATTTCTGTAGTAAATCTGCCACATGTGAATTAGAAATCTGACAACTTTGGTGGGATGGGCAGACGATGTATGTTTTTTGGGGGCCTTGTCTTATCTCACTGCCATCTTGGGAAAGCGGGATCAAGCATGTTGGGTGTTGCCTGATACCTTGGTCCCAGAGGAGATAAGCCACTGCTGGAGGAGTTTGGCAGCTGCTTGTTCCCCATTCCTGTTTGCACATGTGGGTACTTGATTGGCGAGCTGTGTGGGTTTTTTTATGGTGGAGGTGGGAAAAATAGTTTTCAGCTGAATGAGTGTACAGCTAGCACATATCTCACATGTACATTCAGAATGCGGCACTGTGCAAATAGGGAATGCTGGAAGATTTCAGCTCTGAAGTCAGAAATATTGTATATGCAGCTCTGGAAGTAGATTACTGAACTGATTGCTATTGGTGTATTCTCCCTCAGATCCAGACATTGTTTCCGAAACTTCTCATTTTACACAAGTTGATCCAAGCTTGTTTGAGAAGAGGTTCCTGAAGAGAGTGCGGGACTTGGGAGAGGTGAGTGCGGCTTCCTGCCTCTCCTTCTATGATCAGCCACATTCATCCGATTCCTGTTAGATTAACATTCCTCTTATCTAACAGGGACACTTTGGGAAGGTGGAGTTATGTCGATACGATCCTGAAGGTGATAACACCGGGGAGTTGGTGGCTGTAAAATCTCTGAAGCCGGGAACAGGAGGAACCCACATCTCCGACCTCAACAAGGAGATCCAGATCCTGCGCAATCTGTACCATGAGAACATAGTCAAGTACAAGGGGATCTGTGCCGAGGACGGTAATTCTCATGATTTAGATTTCATCATAGAGGTTATGGAGGGAATTTGTTTTAAAATTATCTTTATGTCGCATGTTTTTGGTAAAATTTGTTGCATCTTAAAACCTAACATTTTTTGTCTAAAAATGCTACTCCAGTTTTTTTTTTTCAACTAAAAAGTTGCAAGTGATAAATCTGGAGTGCAGCTAATTAACAGCCAACCACGCCCACTTTCCAAAATTGGAGTGAGTGGTGTAAAAAAAAAAGCAGAAAGTCGCAATTTTTGTGCAAATAAGCCCAAAAAGTCACTAAAGCCTTTTTTTTTTGCTACTGGAGGTGGTAAGCGTGATAAATTCTCTTACAACATTGTAACTGTACAGGACACACACAGCGTTTTTTGTGTTATGTTTACATTGAAACAAAACACACTTTTTGTGGGTCAGTGGCTCCCCCCCTAGAACACTGCATCCTCTTGTTTAGTATTTTTTATTTTTTTTCAGTTTTCTCATAAGCTTCTTTATAGAACCTAAAAAAAGCCAGGAAAAACTTTAAATATTGCAAGATTAAAAAAAGCCACCAAATATATCAAAAACATCCAGAAACACTGCAGAAATGGCATGGGAGGAAACCCTAAAAAAGAATCTTTTGGCTTGTAAAAAAAAAAAAAAAAAAAAGTGAAATTTGTGGGGGTTTTTTTACAAGCTTTTTTAAGGGTGGCATTTTCAAGTCACATATTTTACTTTAGGGTTTTTTTCTCTATAGAGAAGTCTATAGGGACTAAACAAGCCACATTTCCAACTGGAGAACATTTGGCTGCTGGATTTTTTGCTACAAAAAAAACAAAACAGCATTCCTGAGTAAAGAAAACTTGATATGAAATAGTGCTAGCAATCATTTTACTCTGGATTTCAGTAGTCCGTTGCCAGTGTTGTGACCAAAACAAGAGAGGGATGATTGAGGCTGTAGAGGCCTACAATTAACTCCTTGTATGTAGGGCTATTCTGCACATCCAAAAATTCTGTGAGAATAAGAAATATGTGTTCACATTTGGTAAATCAGCATGTTCCTCTGGGTTAAGGAAGGAGATAAGCGTCACAATTTACATGGACTCCCGTCTTCCTGGGACTTTCACTTTCTTGTTGAATATACAGTCCTGACCACTTGAAAAATGGCAAAAATTCCTATTTAGCATGGCTGGATCTTAACAAGGTTCCAAGTAGAGCTTCAACATGCAACAAGAAGAAATGGGAGGGAGACAGAACATTTTTTGAGCATTCAATTTAATGAAAATAACGATTAAACTGAAACAGGCTGTTTTTCAGCTGATCCAAATTTTAGGAGCACATGCCTTTAAAAGGCCAAATCTGTGCAAAGATGTGGATTCATTGTCATTTTCTGTTGGGTAGTCACACGTTGTGATGGCAAAGGCAAAAAAACTCTCCCTTTTTGAACGTGGTCGGGTTGTTGAGCTGCATAAGCAGGGTCTCTCACAGCGCGCCATCGCTGCTGAGGTGGGACGCAGGAAGACAGTCATTTGGAATTTCTTAAATGATCCTGAGGGTTATGGAACAAAAAAGTCAAGTGGAAGACACAAAAGAATTTCATCAGCTCTGAGCCGGAGGATCCAATTGGCCGTCCGTCAAGACACTGGACGATCCTCGACCCAAATTAAGGCCCTTACTGGTGCTGACTGCAGCCCCATAACCATCAGACGGCATCTGAGACTGAAGGGCTTCAAAAACAAAAAACGTCTTCAAAGACCTCGTCTCCTTGAACGCCACAGAACTGCTCGTTTGTACTTTGCAAGAGAGCACCAAACATGGGACATTCAAAGGTGGAAGAAAGTTTTATTCTCTGATGAGAATTTTTTTTACCTTGATGGTCCTGATGGTTTCCAACGTTACTGGCATGACAAGCAGATCCCACCTGAGATGTTTTCTACGCGCCACAGCGGAGGGGGCGCCATAATGGTCTGGGGGGCTTTGTCCATCAGTGGAACAATGGATCTTCAGGAAGTGCAGGGGCGTCAAACGGCCGCTGGCTAAGTCCAGATGTTGCAGAGAGCATTCCTCATGACTGAGGGCCCTTGTCTGTGTGGTAACGACTGGGTTTTTCAACAGGACAACGCTACAGTACACAATGCCCGCAGGACAAGGGACTTCTTCCAGGAGAATAACATCACTCTTTTGGCCCATCCTGCGTGTTCCCCTGATCTAAATCCAATTGAGAACCTTTGGGGATGGATGGCAAGGGAAGTTTACAAAAATGGACAACAGTTCCAGACAGTAGATGGCCTTCGTGCGGCCGTCTTCACCACTTGGAGAAATGTTCCCACTCACCTCATGGAAACGCTTGCATCAAGCATGCCGAAACAATAACGGCGGAGCTACTCATTACTGAGTTCATGTTTGGAAGTTGGATTTCTGTCTTGGGGGGGTTTAGTTTTTTTGGGGATTTCTGTTTTGGGGGGGTTTAGTTTTTTTTTGGAGGTGTGGCCCTAAACTTTTGATTAGCTGAAAAACAGCCGGTTTCAGTTTATTCGTTGTTTTCATTAAATTGAATGCTCAAAAAATGTTTTGTCTCACTCCCATTTCTTCTTGTTGCATGTTGAAGCTCTACTTGGAACCTTGTTAAGATCCAGCCATGCTAAATAGGATTTTTTGCCATTTTTCAAGTGGTCTTAAACTTTTGATCAGGACTGTAGTAAGTCGTGCCATGAAGAGACTGAAGGATCTGCACTTGCAGCAGTTTTGCAGACTGGGCTGTGCCTTGTTGTAAATCTTTTGCTTCCATTTATGTCTTCTTGTATTTGCAGGTGGCAGCGGCATTAAATTAATCATGGAGTATCTTCCTTCTGGAAGTCTAAAGGAATATTTGCCGAGGAACATCAACAAGATAAACCTAAAGCAGCAGCTTCAGTATGCCATTCAGATCGCCAAGGTACGTCCAACTATTGACTGAGGTCTGCAGCTTTCTGATGTACCGTGACAGCAAGCAGAGATTTTAAACCGTGAACTGAAACCCAGTAACTAGACCCAATACTTCTCACTGCTGATGGTTTCCTACACTTACACAATTTTCTGTGAGCCAAATACAGCAGCAGCTCACATCTCCTGTTCTGGTGGTTTGTTACAGTGTGCCAATGCAGAGTGTCCAAGCGGTTTAACCCACAGAGGATTGTCTGGATATAAATGCAGCAAACCCTCCACTGTGAGAAATATTAGGTCTGCACAAGTTTCCATTCACTGACAAAGTGGAAATCTTGAAAGTATTCATAAACTGAAACACAGCCTAAGGCCTAATGCACATGACCGTTGTTTTGGTCCGCATCCGAGCCACAGTTTTTGCGGCTTGGATGCGGACCCATTCACTTCAATGGGGCCGCAAAAGATGTGGACAGCACTCAGTGTGCTTTCCGCATCCGTTGCTCCATTCCGTGGTCCGCAAAAAAAATATAACCGGTCCTATTCTTGTGCGTTTTGCGGACAAGAATAGGCAGTTATATCAATGACTGTCCGTGCCATTCCGCACACGGACGCCATCCGTGTTTTGCGGATCCGCAAAACACACAACGGTCGTGTGCATGAGGCCTAAGAGTCAGAACTTAAATTGATTGAAGCCACTGCATGTAGTAGTATATGGTGACCATTCAAATGAATGGCCGAACATGTAAATATATAGTCTTTGAGAATCTGGCACTACGGGAGATGCTGCTACAGAGGGGGGTCTAGAATGGGGCCCTAATAAGGCATACAACAGGGTTTGTGTTCATGAGAAAAATAAAACCTCATCACAAAGTTCTCCTGGCATGTTAAGTATTGATGGTCACTGATATAGCACTCTTATTACTGCGCAGGGCATGGCTTATTTGGGCTCCTGTCAGTACGTCCATCGCGACTTAGCTGCAAGAAACGTCCTGGTGGAAAACGAGCACAGAGTGAAGATCGGAGACTTTGGATTAACCAAAGCGATTGAAACGGACAAGGAGTATTACACGGTGAAGGACGACCTGGACAGTCCGGTGTTCTGGTAATTAGACTATTACAATATATATCGGTTATGGCGCCACACACAGAGCGGTATTTACACCCAATCCAAAGGTCAGTCCAAGAATCCAGTAGTTTAGGGGGCGTGAACCAGCAGAATCACCCATTGCCCGTGTAAACAATCCTAGACTTGTCCGTATTTATTGTTCTTGCACCGTGTCCCTTGTCTTCCAGGTACGCCCCCGAATGTTTGCTGCACTGCAAGTTCTACATCGCCTCCGACGTCTGGTCATTCGGAGTCACCTTGTATGAAATACTGACCTACTGTAATTCTGAGTACAGTCCAATGACGGTAATGATCCTGTTTGTGCACAATTTTTATACCGTCCCTACAAGTTTAAGAAAAAAAAAAAGGAATTTCCGCTCACCCACGGTCCTCCTTCGCCGTGCACTGATCCCGGACCAGGAATCAATCAAAACAGTAGAAAAAAATCCAGCAGCAGGCTCAGGATAAAATCCAGTGATTAAGACGTACAGTCGAAACGCGTAGTCCTTGCCTGTCTGGTCAGCCTATGGATTTTATAATGAAGTAATAAAGACATTGGATTTTATCCTGTCCCTAATATAAAAAACATTATCACTTGTCGCCGTAAACACAGATTATTGATACAAGTTCTGATTACTGCCTTTAATTACATAATCTTTATTTCTTAATAGATGTTTCTCAAAATGATTGGACCAACTCAAGGCCAGATGACAGTCACTCGTCTCGTCAGGGTTTTGGAAGAAGGAAAACGTTTACCTCCTCCTAAAAACTGCCCTGATGAGGTAAATATGTAGTCAGGAAGCCTGTATGACGATTTTTCGGTAGATGATCGTTAATGAGCATGTGTAGTGTAATACTGCCCCCAATTGCCTGATGTATGAGCAAACACTCGTTTATTGGGCAATCCAAATCTTTTGAGTGATGGTATAGCGATCGCTCCTTCCATTGCTGCTTGTAATAGCATCGGTCTCCTCCACTAGTGAGCCGGTGATTGCTGGGAGGAAACGCTTCCCTTCCAACAATCGTCTGCCACATCGGGCTGTGTAATACAGGCTTGACCTGCGTGTATAGCAGCCAGTTGTCATTGTCAGCAAATGAGGTTTAATTTGTTCATTTGTCAGTACCTGGTATATATATTCTGTCAGTCTCCATGTTCTGTATGCTGGATGTAGAGGCATGCATGTATCATGTGTGCGGTTTTATATACTGACGGTTTTCTTGACCTGTACCCTCATGCAGTGAAGAGTATTACTGCTGTGTATAACTTCCAGATACAGAGGTATAATATGGTACCCATAGATTTGTGTGGTCCCTACTGTATTTTCATGTACCTCCAGTTAAAATCATAGGATACTTTTTTATTCTATTAATATGGCATTGTATGGAGCATCATTCAGTGACATCCAAAGCTACAAGAACCCAATGCATGAGGCCTTAATTGTAAATTGACGCCATATTTAGACCACGATCTGAAGTCTGGGTCCCTGCCGCCCTTCACGTCATGCTCTCGTCTCAACATGTTAAGGCAGGAACCCCAACACTTTACAGAATGTACAGTCCCTTAGAAAACAATTGTTGCAGTGGAATACCCCTTTAAATTTTCTTTCATACATTGGGGAGAGTGACACACTTATTTTATCTCCAGGTCTATCAACTGATGAAGAAATGCTGGGAGCAAAACCCAAGTAATCGTGATTCCTTCCAGACCTTAATCCAAGGCTTCACAGATCTGATAAATAAGATGTAACTTGGGTGGAAGACGACTAGAATTGCTGCTCCCATGGATGCATAATCTATATCCAGAATGTCAGTCTTCCTCTGCGAGACTAAGGCCTTTCTACTGGACGGTTCGGCACCAGTGCCCTACGCACAGTGCCCAAAGACACCTGCCTGGGTTATCCCATGAACCATATGAATACATAGACTGTGGAATCCATTCTGAAGATATTCAGTTCTTGACCCTTCTGGGTCTTTCTGCTTCAGCCGAAGGGCAAACAAAGGAGCAGACCACAGACTCGGAGCGACGGCACTTAAGACTCAGCATCACATTATAGTTCATCATATCTGTATATCATCTTAAATTGATGCAGGAATGGTTTATGGCATTTCAGCTCTACCACCTGAGATTGGTGCCATATAGTTACTTTATTATCTAGCGGTCAGTCTAAAGAGTACATAGTCTGTAGGCAGCCGCTTGCATCTCTGCATAGAAGCCAGTGCTGACTGTAGCTTTATCAGCGTTCTCCACATGTAGCATTTTCCAGTAACTCCTTCACTAGTAAGCTGCTCTCAGTCCCTCATCATCGGAGGGCTGTCTGGTTCTTGTCTATTGATTTTGCTATATTCTCTGTTTTATCAGTAGTAGGAAACATCCCCCTGGCCAAAAAAATAAACTAATAAATCAAAAATGTACCTTCTAGTCAGAGCTTCAGATCTCTTGCAAGACAGACATAAATGCTAAATCTGCCTGCCTGTTACCACCACTAGAGGGAGCTTATTGCTTTTGACTTCACTGTAATAAATAGGCAGTAAGCGCCCCTCTAGTGGTGGCTGCAGGCAGTTATTACTGCCCCTTCATGAAACTTCGTTTCAACAACTGGTGGAGATTGCCATTTCTGCAATCACTAACTATTCCTAGCCAGTGTATTTGGCTGGTATAAAGAAAGTTCAGTCATGTTGGAAGCAATGTTTTACTTCCAGTCCATCATATTAACCTGGCACAGGGCGGCCTTATGCGAGAGCTGCAGTCTTGTTTTTACCCACTCTCCCTATAATCAGGTAACAGATGCCGGTTTTTTTCTATGACTCTTCTGATGTAAATAGTTGGCTTTGTATTCAGCCCTCACACCTGCTGCTTCCGTGTCCAGAAATCTTTATAAGGCTACATGCACACGACAGTTGTGCTTTGCGGTCCGCAAAGCACGGATGGCGTCGGTGTGCGTTCTGCAATTTGAGGAACGGCACGGACAGCCTTTAATATAACTGCCTATTCTTGTCCGCAAAGCGCGGGCAAGAATAGGACAGGTTATATTTTTTTGCAGACCACGGAACGGAGCAACGGATGCGGACAGCACACGGAGTGCTGTCCGCATCTTTTGCGGCCCCATTGAAGTGAATGGGTGCGGCTCGAACGGCCGTGTGCATGAGGCCTAAGACAGGTAAGTGCTCGGCGGGAGACTGCGTTGGATTTCCTGCATGTAAATGTTGAGGATTTAAAGTGGAAATGAAAAATGAATGTGGTGTTTTCTTACATTTTTGGCCCAACTATTAATGTGAATTTTAGCACTTTGTAACTATTTCTATAAATAAATATTCTGTGAAACAAATGTCTGCGCAGAATTAGATCAGTACCTAGAACGTCAGCGTGTGCGACACCCCCCCCCCCCCCCCCACATCTGTAGTAATTTATGCCATAAGAAATTACACAGATATTGCATTTTCTAAAGAAAAAGGGCGATGGGGGGGGGGTCTCAAGTACAATCTGTGGCAAAATCCACGGTTTACATGTGGATTTGCAACTATTTTTTCACTGCATGCAATCTAAAAGACCATGTGTCATCAGTGGAGGAATGGGGCTCCCCACTAATTAGCACAGCATTACTTCCATACATACAGTTGTGTCTGGTGCTGTAGCTTTAGCTCTGCTCAGAATGGGACCCTCTGTTGATTACAAATTGATCAGATACCAATGCCGGGAAGGGGGGCAATGTTTGCCTTATGGACTCCCATATTACCATCACAATGTAGATTTGCACAGTTATTACTGGTCTCTGATCCCGCAGGCGGTGAGTAGGCTTCAGAAAATGAAGCTTCAGAAGTCAATTCGTTCAAACACTGTTTTAATGCTGTCAGAGACCTGTCAACGTACAGCATTAAAATGTATTGCCTCCACGTAGGCCAAATTAGTTTCAACGAAAGTTGTGCAAGACTTCGGTGAATGAATTCCGTATTCATTTTTGCATCTTTAAAAACATTAAAAATTAAGCATCCAAAGTCGGGTTTGGTACAGAGTTACCAGCCAATACCAAACCCCACTTTGGATTCCTATTTCTAAATGTTTTTAAAGATGCAGAAATGAATACCGAAGTCATTCACTGAAGTTATGCGCGGCTTTGGGTGAAATGAAGGTTGGTTCCACGGAGCCAATACATTTTAATGTGTTTGCAGATGATCCAAAGCTCGACCACCAACAGTGAGGCTCAGACCAGTCAGCAGCGAGCGGCTGCTCCGTTCACATCGATCACACGAGCCAAATATAAAGAGTTCACTAGTTCTTTATTGCTTCATATATACAAAAGGAAAAAACAAAATGTTTGCAGGCGGCCAAAGCGAGAACATAAGAAATAAATCACAGCTCAGGGTAGAAAATATCTACAAATCGTCATCGAGATTTAGCTGCTTTTATATAACAATTCAGCCTGAGAAATTTTCAGATCATTTAGGCAAAACTAACCCTTTCAGTGCCAGACTAAATGGCTTACAAAATCAGTTTAACCCACATTGTGCATCTTTGGGTGTGAAGGTGGAGTCGTGTGTGTGCGCGCAAATGTTTTAATAGACCTTCTTCCTCTTGAAGTAGGCATCGCTGTCAGCTGGGGCCTGGCCATAGTGCTCAGAGTATCCAGGGCCGGCGTCTGGGCTGGAGAGAAGGTACGATCTTTTCCCGCTTCCTGTTACCTGCCATTACAAGAACAACAGCATGAAGCGTCAGCAGGCAGCTCACTTTATTGTACAGGTGACGCCTGGAAACAATCTTAACAGGTTGCCGACCTAGGACAAGAATGCTCGTCCTAAGGCGTTAAGTACCGGCCAGTTAAGGCCTCTTGCACACGAACGCAATGCACGAACACCAACCGTGGGGCAGCCGCAGCTGATAACGGACCCATTCACATTAATGGGTCTGCGATCTGCCCGTTCTGCAAAAGGATAGGACATGTTCTATCTTTTTGCGGAACGGAAGTATGGGACGAAACCCCACGGAAGCACTCCGTAGTGGTTCCGTATCTCCAGATTTGCTGACCCATTCAAGTGAATGGGTCCGCATCCGTGATAAGGAATGCCCACGGAACGGCGCCCGGCCACGGAGTGCACACGTCCGTGTGAAAGAGGCCTTAGGACGATCTGCCGCGATCAGAAGCCGGGCCCATGCTGTATCTGCCTGCATCGGTGAAAATACAGATGCCACAGCATACAGGGGGTTTGTGGCAGCGTGTACATCCCCATCGCGTCCGTAACGACCTGTTCTATAAAAATATCACATGAGGTAACCGGTCTGGTGAACACCGTAAAAAAAAAAATGGCTTTTTGGCACAGGTTTTATCACCTTACATCTCAAGAAGTGTAATACCAAGCGATCAAAAAGCAGTATGTACCCAAAAATAAATCCAATCAGTCATCTCATGCCGCACAAAATGAGACCCTACATAAGACAGACTGATTGGATTTATTTTTGGGTACATACTACTTTTTGATTGCTTGGTATTACACTTCTTGAGATGTAAGGTGATCAAAACTGTGCCAAAAAGCCCTTTTTTTTTTTTTTTTAACGGTGTTTACCAGACAGGTTACCTCATGTGATATTTTCATAGAACAGGTCGTTACGGACGCAGCGATACCTAATATGTCTTAACTATATTTTGGTTTTAAACAAATTAGGTATCGCCGCGTCCATAACGACCTGTTCTATAAAAATATCACATGAGGTAACCTGTCTCGTGAACACCGTAAAAAAAAAAAAAGGGCAAGAAAATAAATTGTCACCATACATCACAAAAAGTGTAATACCAAACGATCAAAAAGTAGCATGTACCCCAAAATGGTACCAAACAGTCATCTCATCCCTTAAAAAAAAATAAAAAATGAGACTCTAAGACAATCGCCCTAAAATAAAGATTTGGCTTTCTGAAAATGGAGACATAAAAACAGGATTCTCAAAAATTGTGCGCTCTGCCATGTTCACGTACAGCAGTTAACGACCACATATGGGGTGTTTCTGTAAACTGCAGAATCAGGGTAATAAATATTCAGTTTTATTTGGCTTTTAACCCTTGATGTGTTACAGTAAAAAAAAATTATTAAAATGGAGAATCTGCCAAAAAAGTGAAATTTAAAAATGTAATCTCCTTCTTGTGGAACACCTAAAGGGTTTTGAGCAACTTGAGGGGTGTAGTTTCTACAATGGGGTCATTTATGGGTGATTTCCACTATGTAAGCCCCACAAAGTGACTTTAGAATTGAAGTGGGCCTTAAAAAAGTGGGTTTTGGAAATTCGTAAAAATTTGTTTCTAAAATTCTAAGGGTTATAAGATCCTAAAAAATAAAAACATTTACAGTTTATACGTGCATAACTGGTACAATGTAGCTGATTTGTATAGAGGACCTCACCTAATGTATGGATCATTTTACTACCATGATGATATTGGATTTGTACATGTAACATGTCTTACTTGTTATTTTTCAATAAAACGAGTTAAAAAAAATTACATTTACAAAATGATGCAAACATGAAAGTGGACATATGGGGAATGTAGGCCTCATGCACATGACCGTTGTGTGCTTTGCGGTCCGCAAAATACGGATGGCGTCCGTGTGCGTTCTGCCATTTGCGGAACGGCACGGACAGCCATTGATATAACTGCCTATTTTTGTCTGCAAAAAGGAGAATAGGACAGGTTATATATTTTTTACGGAGCAACGGATAAAAGTGAATTATATAGACTAAAATTTTTCACCATCATGAAGTACAATGTGTCGTGAGAAGACAATCTCAGAATGGCTTGGATAAGGAGTGGTTGATACGCAATCTGGCTGCGGGGGATGTGTACATCCCGAATATGGCTCCTACAAATGGTGTGGGGAAACCAAAGTGACGTAGCACTTGACGCATATAGGACCAATCCACCCTGTCTAAAGCTTTTACTCCGCTATGTGCAGTAGATACCCCCCGTCTGTTGATCAAGATTTACTTGTTTTCTCTGTTTGTGTATCGCAAAATGGATCTACACACCATTGTATTCTCCATAGTGTTCTATGGACTTTAATGTTCATGCTCATATGTTGTCATTTTCACTTTATTAAACCAATAAAAAGACAATTGAAAAGAAAAGAATGGCTTGGATAAGTAAAAGCATTCCGAAGTTATCACCACATAAAGTGACATGTCAAGTTTCCAAAAAACGGCCTGGTCCTTAAGGTGTTAAAGGGGTATTGCCATCTAGAACTAGGGCCCCTGGACTAGAGATAGGATTAACCCCTTATAAACATCCACAGTACATGTACAGCAGATGTCGGGTCTTTAAAGAGAGCGCCCGCTCCACAGCGGAGAAAGTGTCTACGATCGGTGGTGACGTCGACCACATCGTCCAAGAGGGCTATAACCAAGAAGCGTGCGATTCCGGGTCAGGCGCGCTTTCCCCAGGTGGAGATCAGGGAAAGCCCCTGTTCCGATAATGAGCTGCAGCTTGTACTAAGCCAGCAGGTGGCAGCACTTTCAGTACAGAATAAGGGTCCATTCACACGTTGGTATGTGTTTTGCAGATCAGCAAACACCAGTAATGTGCGTTAAAGGGAACCTGTCACCAGGATTTTGGGTATAGAGCTGAGGACATGGGTAGCTAGATGGCCGCTAGCACATCCCCAATATCCAGTCCCCTTAGCTCTCCGTGTTTTTATTGTGTAAAAAAAACGATTTGATACATATGCAAATTAACCTAAAAGAGTCATATCTTACTTGTGTGACCAGAGAAGAGTCATATTTTCAAGCTCTGACTCATCTCAGGTTAATTTGCATATGTATCAAATCGTTTTTTTTACACAATAAAAGCACACAGAGCTATGGGGACTGGGTATTGCAGATATGCTAGCGGCCATCTAGCAACCCATGTCTTCAGCTATGTTCCCAAAATCCCGGTGACAGGTTCCCTTTAAGCATTTTGCGGACCGCACATCGCTGGCACTCATAAAATATGCTTTTTCTTGTCCGCAATTCCAAACAAGAATAGGACATGTTCTATTTTTTTGCGGAACGGAAGTGCGGATCTGCTGATGCGGACAGCACATTCCGGCCCTATTGAAAATGAATGGGACCGCACCTGTTCCGAAAAATTGCGGAACGGATGCGGACCCATTTTGCGGATGTGTGAATGGACCCTAATGGAGCAAATTCCATTATTTCCATGTTATGATTGCAAGTTGTGGCCCACCTGGGGACCAAACAAAAAAAAAACATTATAGGCATCACGGCGTGTGAAAACACCTGTACTATTATAATATTTTTAAAAAGTTTTCCCCATATGTGAATGGTGTAACAGAAAAAAATATGTGCCGATTCGCAATTTTTTTGTTACATTATCCCAAAAAAAAATTGCATAAAGTGATCAAAAATGTCACACACACCCCAACATGGGATTATCAAAGACTACAGATCGTCCCGCAAAAAATGAGCCCCCACATCGCTGTAGACATATTTATAAAAATAAAATAAAAAAAAGTTATGGGTCAGAATATGGTGATGAAAAGGAAAAAAATATATATACATATGTGGCATCAGAGTCATACTGACCTGGCGGAATTGCATTTTTTTTCCAATTTCACCCTGCTTCCCACTACATCCTATGTAATATTAAAATGGTGACATTAGAAATTACAACTTGCCCCCCAAAAAAATAAAACAAACAAAGCTCACATACGGCTATGTGAATGGAAAAATTAAAAAAAGTTATGGCTCTGGGAAGGCAGGGAGTGAAAAAGGAAAACGCTAACAAAAAAAAAAAAAAAGGAAAACCGCCGCATCATCCAGTAATATATTATGACCTATCCTCAGGCTAGGTCATCATTATCAGATCAGCGGGGGTCCGAGTCCCAGCACCCCCACCGATCAACCAGTTTCTGACATTTCTCCCAAGCACAGCGCTGTAGAACGTATAGTGGCTGTTCTTGGTATTGCAGCTCAGCCCCTTTCATTTCTATGGGGCTGAGCTGCAAATAGGCCATGTAATGGATAAATGTGACTTCACATGGCCTAAGAGGCCACGGCGCTCTCAGAGCACTAGCTTCTTCTAACAGCTGATTGGCAGGGGTTCCGGGTGTCGGACCCCACTGATCTTGAGGATAGGTCATCAATGTTTATTACCACATAACCCTTTTTACCTTTTAAAAGAACACTAAGGGAAAAATCCCAGAGAACCCCTTTAAAGGGGGTGTCCGGTATTAGTCATAAAAAAGACAGTGCATTGGATCCTTTCCAGTTCTCCTGCCTGGGCCCGGTTTACCCAGCTGCAGTGGTGACGTCACATCGACAACAGGTGACCACTTGTGTGCACCGTTGATGGACACGTGTTGTCGACGTGATGTCACCGCTGCAGCAGTGAAGAACCCGTCAGGTAAGGATCAACCCCCTAATAGATACAAATTCCCAGTTCTGGAAAAAGATATGTATTTTATGTCAGCCACACTACACGCACCTTTTCTGCAGATGTAACTCCAGGCTGGTACAATGCTTGTGCGCTCGCGTAGTAAGTGGGCGGTGCTTGGACATACGTGCCGTATTCTCCGTAACCCAAAGTGGAAGACGACTACAGACAGACACGAAAGATTAAAGAGGTCGCACAGGATTAGAAAAATATGGCTTTCTTCCACACACTGCTCTACACGTGTCCATGTGATTTTTCTGCTGCTCAGCTCCAGTGGAGTGAAACGGACTGAGCTGCAGAACCAAACAGAACCTGGAGGCAGGTGTGGATCGGACTGAGCCACAGAACCTGGAGGCAGGTGTGGATCGGACTGAGCCGCAGAACCACACAGAACCTGGAGGCAGGTGTGGATCGGACTGAGCCGCAGAACCACACAGAACCTGGAGGCAGGTGTAGATCAGACTGAGCCGCAGAACCACACAGAACCTGGAGGCAGGTGTGGATCGGACTGAGCCGCAGAACCACACAGAACCTGGAGGCAGGTGTGGATCGGACTGAGCCGCAGAACCACACAGAACCTGGAGGCAGGTGTGGATCGGACTGAGCCGCAGAACCACACAGAACCTGGAGGCAGGTGTGGATCGGACTGAGCCGCAGAACCACACAGAACCTGGAGGCAGGTGTAGATCAGACTGAGCCACAGAACCACACAGAACCTGGAGGCAGGTGTAGATCAGACTGAGCCGCAGAACCACACAGAACCTGGAGGCAGGTGTAGATCGGACTGAGCCGCAGAACCTGGAGACAGGTGTGGATCGGACTGAGCCGCAGAACCACACAGAACCAGGAGACAGGTGTAGATCAGACTGAGCCACAGAACCACACAGAACCTGGAGGCAGGTGTGGATCGGACTGAGCCGCAGTACCACACAGAACCTGGAGGCAGGTGTAGATCAGACTGAGCCGCAGAACCACACAGAACCTGGAGGCAGGTGTAGATCGGACTGAGCCGCAGAACCTGGAGACAGGTGTGGATCGGACTGAGCCACAGAACCACACAGAACCTGGAGGCAGGTGTAGATCAGACTGAGCCGCAGTACCACACAGAACCTGGAGGCAGGTGTAGATCGGACTGAGCCGCAGAACCTGGAGACAGGTGTGGATCGGACTGAGCCGCAGTACCACACAGAACCAGGAGACAGGTGTGGATCGGACTGAGCCGCAGAACCACACAGAACCTGGAGACAGGTGTGGATCGGACTGAGCCGCAGAACCACACAGAACCTGGAGGCAGGTGTAGATCAGACTGAGCCGCAGAACCACACAGAACCTGGAGGCAGGTGTAGATCGGACTGAGCCGCAGAACCTGGAGACAGGTGTGGATCGGACTGAGCCGCAGTACCACACAGAACCAGGAGACAGGTGTGGATCGGACTGAGCCGCAGAACCACACAGAACCTGGAGACAGGTGTGGCGCACTTTACAGAAGAAAGCCGCCATGTGTTTTTAGGATGGCCGAGGTACATAGAATGGAAATGCTCTAGACTTCACCTGCCGGCTACTGTTCCTAACACAAAAACATATGTAGGTGTAGATTCTGGCTCCTGTCCACCTACGCTTTCTAAACATAAATGTCTGGATGTGGGGGGAGGGGAGGCCATTCAGCCGCACAGACTCTTTCTGAACACCCACAACAGAAGGTGAATAATTTACCTGCATCTTCTAGATTTAAGACAAATATTTGCAGTACAGCTACATATGAAACCCACACCATCCTCTCCGCATCTGTTCTCCTGCCAATCTGGCATTTATAGCTGGGGAAGAGGAACATGCTGAACCCATGACATAAATTTGGCAGCTCAATATTTTCAGGGGACGGTTCTGGCATCTTTCGGTTCATGGGCGGCTCCCTCTCTTATTAAAACCTAACTCCTCCTGAAATGTAAAGGAAATACTCCGAGAGCAAGAACCTCCATGCCTGCCCTTCCAAATTCTAGCAACTCCTTTATAAACTGTGCACCCACGAAGATTATTCACAAGGGCGTATTTAGCAACCTCATTACCCCAATTACCGGATTTACCAGTACAGTCTGGTGCAGGAATAGTAAAGGCCATCGTCACCTTTGCTGGCATTTATTTTATAGTCTCAATGCATATAAAAACAAAACTCTGCACGCTCAATTAAAAATTAGCTTTTTTTTGTCTACAACTCCGATGCCAACCTGTGCGATTCCATGTTTATAGAATAGGAACAAGCCCCTCGTAGTCCGATCCTGTACTCATCACTCCACTCCCACCTTGATAACCTACAGAGGCAAGGAGTGTAAGACCAGACTACACCCAGGGTTTGTTTGTAGTCTGTAACAATGGAGACACGATCCTGAAAATTCAGTTTATTGCAAAGTTGCTCCGTGTTTCAAATGTCTGCAAAAGTGCCCATACCTTAAAAACAGAAGATGCCTTACTTCATTATAAACACCCTACTGCCCCTACGTTCTACTCGCAGGAGCAAAAGTGCATGATCCGTTTAATAAGCCATATATGAAAGGTCTCTTCTTACCTGGCTGCTGTCCCCGGCAGTATTAGCCTGGGCTCCGCCGTACGTGGAGTACTGGTCATACCACTGCTGCAGGGCCTCCTGGAACACACCACCAGAGAGTCATCATCATTAGACAGTCACCTACCCACAGGAGGGCAGAGAAGCGACTACACGCTTTACCTGAGAGTAATCCCCGCACTGCTGGCCGTAGGTGAAGTAGCCGTCCAGCCCTGGCTGTGCTGCTGCTGTGTCCTGAGAGATTAGTCCGTCCATGCCGTGAGGCTGGAGCGCCCTGATTGTCATTCCTAGTAACAGAGATTGGATAGGCTGTTAATATCTGATGGATGGGGGTCAGACTCAGCTGGTTGAAGGGGCTGCACTGCTCAGACAAATGCTGCAGTCTCCTCATAGTATACCAGGAACAGCGCCATACATCGTATAGTGGCTGTACTTGGTACTGCAACTTAATCTCATCCACTGCAATGGGACTGATGGATGTGATGTCACAGGCCGTGGCACCCAGTTGAGGTGGGAGTGCCAGGAGTCGGACCCCCAACAGTCAGATAATACTAACCTACCCTGATTATAAGTTAGCATTATTTAACCCTTTAATATGTTCAATTCTGATTCTAAGGAGCTCGCGGTCCTCTCTGCACACATTACAATGTTCCGGTGGATACAAATGGCCTGCAATGTACACGACTGTTGACGGATCTTCCAGTCAAAAATCACATTTGTACGATTACTTTACACGTCTCTCAATTATATCAGCAACGTGACGGCAGGAAATTACCAGGAAGCACGCTGGCCAAGTTCAGGTAGGGGTTGGTGCTTAGCCGAATGTCCCGGGGCGGCTCCCCCAGCAGTGACGTCTGACTGGTCGTCTTGTTCTACAACATAAAATGTTGACTTTACAACACTGTAATGAACATTTCATATATCCCTATAGGACAGAGCAGCAAGGTCATTGCATTAATCTCACAAAGAAATCCGGAAACTGAACGTCCACCTTGAAGGGTTTAGGATCAGAATTCTGCCAATTATATACGAATATACAGAGCTCCAAATCTTGGCACAGAAATAACTAAATGATAGAAGCTGGCTCCCTGCGGTCACCACTAGGGGGAGCCTATGAGCTTATAAGAAGTATGCAGTCGGCTCCTTGGCTCCCTCTAGTGGTGGAATTATTTATTTATTTTTTCAATACCGTAAATGCCAAATTACAATTGTTAAATAAGTTCGATCTTGGTTACATCCACAGCAGGGGCTTTCCAGTTTTATATAAAACCTAGAGGGTTATTCCCATTTCAGCAATTTTTGACCAGTATCAGAATACACACAGTCACTTCCACAGGAGTTAAAGGGGGTTTTCTGAGACATTATAACTCATTACCTATCCTCAGGGTGTGTCATCTGTATCCGATCGGTGCGGGTCCGACACCTGGATTACAATGTAGGGAGCGATTTCCAGCAGCTGTAATCTCTGCATAGTGCTAAAGGGCTTGGGTCTCTTATCAAGTGCTGCGACCCTATGGTTCTATACATCATTGGTGGTCTGCACCCATATGCGTCCTATTTAGGTGGTTTTCCCCTTTAAGAGATGCCATTATATGAAAGGGGGTTTCTGAGACTTTAATAGTGATGACCTATCATTTTAAGGATACCCTTTCAATACTTTGCCCGGTCTGCTCCGCTATGTCCCTGACCACGGCCACAACATTCAAACTTTAATCATTGCAGAATGAGAAGTTCTACAACTTCCATTATGCTTTGCGTTTCATTTCCCATTTTCTATACAACTATTTGCTGTCAGTTAGGGCTCATGCACACGACTGTATGCCGTCCGTGAGCAGGCCATATGTCCCGGAGCGGCATACATTGTGTGCACAGGAGCGCACAGCATCATAGATTACTAGGACGCTGTGCGCATCGGGCCGCCCATGGGGCTATTGTCCCGCACTCATAAGATCATATGAGTGCGGGACAATAGTCCCGCGGGCGCCCCGATGCGCACAGCGTCCTAGTAATCTATGATGCTGTACGCTCCCGTGCGCACAATGTATGCCGCTCCGGGACATATGGCCCGCTCACGGACAGTATGTCTCGGAGGGAATACGGTTGTGTGCATGAGGCGTAAATCCTGCACATGGGTCAGCAGAGAAGATTATGCAATTGTATCCGGGCTAGACAAGGCTCTGTGAATTAAATATCTCCTGGACCACAGACCGATACATTGTAACAAAATGTGTAGCTCTGCTGCTGCTGTGTTTGGCTTGACCACTGGGTGGCAGTGTTGTAGCTGTATTGTGCCCCCATTACTTTACCCAGCAGCCACTGGATTAACAACAAACTAGAAAAAAAAATTAAAAAAAGGTCAATGCACATTTCACGAATCCCAATTCCCTGTGTTGGGGGCATACCGGCCATCCCATCTGTGTTGATCCACAGGAACCACACAATGCACTCACACTGAAGGGTTAAATAACACCACAAGGACTGCGAGACCACCAGTAACTGCACTTCTCCTGTGGAATGATTTACATCCCCCATAAGCAGCGTCAATGCACTCGAGACAAGTCTCACCATGTGCAGATGGTCGGCGGTGCTGGTCTGGACGTGCGGTGGGTTCGGTCCTGGCAACAGTGACCCCTCAGATGCCCCCGATGCAGACATCTTGTCCTGGGGTAGCCGGGGCAGAGCAGAGTGCTGATTGTGGTAAAAGGGTAACAAGCCTGGATGTAAAGGAGGAACACAAGTTATAAGAACACGTTCTGCCCCCCGGCAGGACACGTTCTGCTGTCCTGGAGATCAGAGACAGAAATGTGAGAAACACAGAGGAAGAACAGATTAGTGGCCACAGCGCCATCTGATAAAGGCTCTCCGTGTATATACAGGGGACACATTAGCTGGCAGAGGTCCAGGCATACGCATCACATTAATGATGGCCGACCATAATGTGTACGGAGGGCCTCCTAGCTTTCCCTAGAGGGCAGATGTTGGGGAGGTGACAAAGATCAGGCTGTTGGATTTGAGCATGCTCGATCTGGCAGCAATTTAACCCCCTCTGTAAACACACGGCATGCTTGGCCAAGCCCAGTGTGTGTACTGGAGGATGGGAGTAACACCAGTTGGCCGAGGAAACATTTGGCCAACATCTATCCCATCTTATCTATGGTGTATGGCCGGCCTTGGGGTGAACTTGCACACGGCAGATTTCATTCCAACAGCATCATGTGCATGGATTTCTAAATTCAGATTAACGGGGTGGTGGCAGAAATTTTCACAAAGAATCTGCCGCATGTGAACAGAACCTTACAGTTGGACTGTCCAAAGCCATAGAAGCATTTCTCTGTAAACTTGGGGGTTGACGACAGATAATGCCCACCACTCCGCCAGGCTCCTGGATGGTCCGGCTAGAGCCGCGGTGAAGCAATTGCCTCTCCTGCAGCACAGTATAACCAAGTGGATTTGCTGTGCAGGTGTCTAGGAAAGCCGAGTTTGGAAGCAGCCATTATCCGTTGTCACCCAGTTTTCCCATAACAAAAAATGAGGAGCACTAGGCGTGGAGCTGCCTAATTCCTGATACGGCCAAGTTAACCCTTTAATATCTGACCCAGTGCTGTCCATTACTACCCGCACAGTCAAGTCTGCTAATAGGCTGAGAATCTATATTACTTTTTGGCATGTCTCTTTGTGCGGCCTCTGCTGATCCCGTCTGCGCCGTGCCCATCGCGCTCTGTAACATGGAGCCTGGGGCTTCTCCCAGAAGGCCAGGTTTCTGTCACCAAGGAGAACACGTATAAGGTACAAGCCAATACATGGAAGGAGGCTGCAGAGCGCCCCCTAGAGTGTACTCACACTATTATTGGACTGGGAGCTCTTCAGCTGCAGGAGTTGCTGCTGCGCCATCTGCAGATGGGAGAAATTTTGCAGCAGGACGTTACCTGGGAGTCCCGGCTTCTGTGCAACGAGAAAATACATGTCACATATGGACTGAATGTAATATTGGAAGACAGAACCGAGCACTGGACTAAAATCGCCCAACCGGCTGCAGCAAAGATCCCTACACATTGAAGCAAACCCTCAGTGGCAGTAAATTAGTAACACATTTATAAGCATTGACCCGTAAAATGAGCCTTCACATATACCGACCACCTATAACATTATATCCACCTGCCTAACGCCCTCACCTGTTGGGGCCTGTCCTCCACAAGACCTCTGAGGTGTCCTGTGGTATCCGGCACGTTAGCAGCAGATCCTGGAAGTTGCTCGGTGCGGCCTCCATGGATCGGACTTGTTTTCCAGCACATCCCACAGATGACGATTGGATTGAGATCTGGGAATCTGGAGACGTCATCACCTTCATCTCTCTGTCATGTTCCCTATTCCTGTGCCGTGTCTGCAGTGAGGCCGGACATTATCCTGCTAAAAGAGGGCGCTGCCAATAGGGGACACTGCTGCCACGAACAGAAAACTTGTCTGTGCCATGGTTAGGTAGGTGGTACCTCCACATGATGCCAGGACACAAGGTTTGCAGCAGAACATTGCCCGGAGCCTCACACTGCCTCCGCCGGCTTGTCTTCCTCCCATAGTGCACTTGATGCCATCTCCTCCCCAGGTAAGTGACGCACACACACCTGGCCGTCCACATGATGTAACCCGATTCATCAGACCAGGCCGCCTTCTTAGTTTGCTCCATTGTCCAGTTCTGAAGCTCATTGGACCGTTGAGGGAACTTCTGGCAGTGGGCAGGGTCATCATGACTGGTCTGCGGCTACACAGCAAGCTGCAACGTCCCGTGTGTCCGGATACCTTTCCATCATCTTCAGCAGTTTTCTCTGCAGTACCTCTTCTGTGGGATCCGACCCGATGGCCTAGTCTTCTCCCCCACATATTTTAATGAGCCTTGGCTGCCCAGGACCCTGTCGCCCTTCTACGGACCAGCTTTGGACATTAATAACCACTCTCAGATCCTTGCTCATTTTTCCTGCTTCAAATACATCAACTTCAGGAACGGACTCTTCACTTACTGCCCCATATAGCCCACCACTAACATCTTTAACGGTTTCAATGTTATGGCTGACCAGTCTGGCCACTGTCCTAGCTCCCTCGTCACCCAGCTTTCTAGAGGCCCATAGTGTATAACTAGAGAGATCCGCCACTCAGGAGTCTCAGACAGCTGTGCGACAACCTCAGTGGGAGCTGTAAAGATGGCTGCACTGGTTGCCACCCAGCTTTCCCAGATACAGCCATATTTCCAGGTCTGCATGTGCACTATAACTGGCATACCTCCTGTGACCTCAGGCACGCTCGCCTCCTTACCTGGTGGAGCTTGTTGAGCTGTAGAAGTGCTTGGCTGACGGTTGGGTTAACAAAGTGCGGTCGTCCAGAAGAACCTGCGAGACACAGAGAGCTCAGAACACGGCAAGTGACGGGAGGGAAGGCGTCCCAAGGACTGTTAAGGGGCGCTCACCTTGCTTCCCTGACCTTCCGCGATGCGGTGGCTGCAGGAGCATCTGCAGCATGGCGGGGTTATTGAGGCTCTGCATGATCTGAGCAGGGTTCGGCTCTGGAAGCAATCCTTTCCGGTTATTCTGCAGCTGGACACAAGGACAAGTAGTCAGTGACTAATGGGAAGCGTTAGCTAAAGGCTGACATGTTAGTAATAACACATTCTGCTCAGCATGTGGAGTCCATGTGGTTCAGCTGCAGTTTTGCTGCAATGTATCAGAGTAGAATGTGCAAAAGAGATCACCTCAGAGTCGAGAAGAGATCTGTGCTGCTTCTGTGTAAAATCTACATTTATACCTTGTAGCAAACCCTCAGCTGTGTGAGCAGGACAGGCTTGAGCCTCTGAATGTTTCTATTCAAAGACTTTGGTGAGGTAGCAAATCACAACTGAGAAAGTTGCTGAAAACAAGCAGAATCTTTTCCTGGCCTCCCTGAAGGGTCTTCATTTGCTCTTATTAGTCAGCAGACCCCACAGTAGACTGGGAGAGGAGACCCCCAAAAACTTCCCTCATGTAGGTCCATAGGTTTCATACATTGAATACTGCTGATCTCTTACCATTCCCTGCGCTGCTACAAGAGCGGCGAGCACGCTTCTGCCCGGGGACCCTGGGGCGCAGTAGGAGACCTGGATCCTGCCCCCGTTCACAGTCGCCCCGTCCAGCAAGTCTCTCACTTCCTCTGCTTGCTTGGCAGTTTCATACTCCACCACTGCAAAACTTCCAGAATAACCACCTTCTTCCTCGGCCAACTGCAGAGACAGATGAGACATTACAGCTCTTAAAAGGAGGGCACAACACATTGGAGGGGGGCGGATTTATCAAAACGGGTGTAAAGGTGCAAAACTGGCCTAGTTGCCCATAGCAACCAATCAGATTCCACCTTTACACCAGTTTCATAAATCTCCTCCACTGAACTTTAAATTTACAACATTAATGATAATGTTGTCAGCATGCTGAGATCTTAATAAATTCAAGTTATGGAAACACTAAAAGGGGGGATTTATTAAGAGACTTGCACTAGTTTTCTGGGATAAAAATCTTTTCTTCAATGGCAGGCTCCTTGTGGGAGGGGCTTGGCAGTAGAGGCGGGGACTCCTTTGGAACGACAGATTTAATATATTTAACGCCACAAACTGGTGTAAATCATAGCGCAAATCTGCGGCAGGTCACATCTGTGCTCAGGCGGCCAGAAGATGCACCAAACTGTCACATGAAACTCCACTCGCAATAAATTCCCCCATCATATATTACAAAGTTATAGAAATTTCCATTATACAAATAAACATGACTGCTTTCTCCCCAAAAAACGCCACACCTGTCCACAGGGACTGTCTGGTATTGCAGCTTAGATCAATTAAAGGGCATCTGTCAGCAGTTTTGACCCTATGACAATGCTGACCTGTTCCATGTGCACTGAAAGCATCTGTGTTGGTCCCATGTTCATATGTCCCCGAATTGCTGAGAAAAGTAAGTTTTAATATATGCAAATGAGCCTTTGGGAGCAACGAGGGCGTTGCCGTTACACCTAGAGGCTCTGCTCTTTCTGAAACTACCACGCCCTCTCCACTTTGACAGGACCAGGCAGTGAAAACGTCATCACACCCGGACCTGTCAAAGTGCAGAGGACGAGGCACATATGAACATGGGACCAACACAGATGCTTTCAGTGCACATGGAACATTGTCATAGGGTCAAAACTGCTGACAGATGCCCTACAAAGAGAATAGGGTTGAGCTGTAATATCACACACTACCAGAAAATAATGCTGCGATGTTTCTGCAGTAAATCCCTTTAAGATTACTGTGTATCGTCTCTGTATACAATGCTGCCTGTGTCTCTGAAGGCCTAAACTAGCTGAAGGCAAAAAAGGCACCGAGCAACATGGCAGAAGTAATATAGATTTTTACACTCTTCCTGTCACTGCCAAAGGGCGGCCAGGAGGCAGAACACACACTTTATACATTACTGATCCTGAGTTACATCCTGTATTATACTCCAGAGCTGCACTCACTATTCTGCTGGTGCAGTCACTGTGCACATACATTACTTATCCTGTACTGATCCTGAGTTACATCCTGTATTATACTCCAGAGCTGCACTCACTATTCTGCTGGTACAGTCACTGTGTACATACATTACATTACTTATCCTGTATTGAGCCTGAGTTACATCCTGTATTATACTCCAGAGCTGCACTCACTATTCTGCTGGTGCAGTCACTGTGCACATACATTACTTATCCTGTACTGATCCTGAGTTACATCCTGTATTGTACTCCAGAGCTGCACTCACTATTCTGCTGGTGCAGTCACTGTGTACATACATTACTTATTCTGTACTGATCCAGAGTTACATCCTGTATTATACTGCAGAGCTGCACTCACTATTCTGCTGGTGCAGTCACTGTGTACATACATTACATTGCTCCTCTAGGGGGAAGAGGGGGTCCCCTAGTGAGGATCCCCACTATAAAGTCTATATGGATTTACAATTTGTGCCTAATCACTGCAGGATCATGTACTGTGCTCACATTCTTTACCGTATTAAGGATCTCTGCTTGCTGTCAGTGTCGTTTACATTCAGAGACTATTAACTTGTACAGCCCTAATATTCCTCATGCCTGAGTGCGACAATTGTATCTAGTGTAGCAGTTGAAGAGCAGCACTATTTTTTTCTGTCTATTTGATACAATGTATCAGTGCAGGTCACATGTACCACTCCCTCAGCTGTATGCTATGTCAGGTCTATACAGGTTTCCAGCCTCTTGGTGCAATTATAAGGGTTATCCGAGACTAAGAAAAATGCCCAAGGCCTTTACACTGAATCTACTAACCTGGCTCCCCACGCCGCCGCTTCTCTCCATGCGCGGATGAAAACATCCGGTGTCGGGGGGAGCAGCCAATGGCAGATGGCGATGAGGGAGAGCCTCCCTAGCATAGTGGGTGACACTAGGGAGGCTCATCCCCATCCCCACCTGCCATTGGCTGCCCCCCACCCCCACATGTTCATCATATTCATCCGCGCACGGGGAGAAGCAGCTGTGGCCGTGCAGGGACCAGAAGTGTCGCAGGGAGAGAGGTAAGTATATTCAGTGTGAGGGGCCTGGGCATATAGGAGACATTTTTTAGTCTCTGATAACCCCTTTAAGAAGGCTGCCATTCACTGACTGCAAGCAGAAAAATAAAGAAAACTAAGGGTACTTTCACACTAACGTTTTTTCTTTTCCGGCACCGAGTTCAGTCAAAAGGGCTTAATGCCGGAAAAAAACTGATCAGTTTTATCCCCATGCATTCTGAATGGAGAGAAATCCGTTCAGGATGCATCAGGACGTCTTCAGTTCAGTCATTTTGACTGATCAGGAAAAAGATAAAACCGCAGCATGCTACGGTTTTATCGCCGGCGAAAAAAAAATAAAGACTTGCCTGAATTTTTTTTCCATAGGAATGTATTAGTGCCGGATCCAGCATTCAAAATACCGGAATAGCGAATCCGTCCTTCCAGTCTGCGCATGCGCAGACCGAATAAAAAGGTGAAAAAAATAAATGCCGGATCCGTTTTGCCAGATGACACCGGATCCGGCATTTCAATGCAATTTTCTGACCGATCAGGCATTTTTAAGACTGATCAGGATCCTGATCAGTCTTACAAATGCCATCAGGTGGCATACGTTTTTCCGGATCACTCTGCCGCAAGTGTGAAAGTAGCCTTGGTAAATTACAAAGTTGCAGAACTGAAATTCCATTATATTAAAAAACAGATTAAGGAATGAGCAGTGTTTCATCTTTTAACACGGACTACCGTTACACCCATCATCCTCACTACAATGCTGGATTTAGCTTTTTAGCCTACTGTTAGAGAGAAGGGGCTGCAACATTAAAAAGGGGTTATCCCATGAAAAACGTTCTACAGTTTTCAAACCAGCACCTGAATCTGAATTCTTTTGTAATTGCCTGTAATTAAAACTTTTGCCAAGGAGTCAGAAAAGGACACACCCCCTGAGCTGTGATAGGGAGAGCATGGGCACGCCCCCCAAGGTGCAGCAGAAGAGACACTCCCCTTGAGCGGTTAGCTTCATATAGATCTATATCAGCAATGAACGGGGAGATCTCTGGATCCATGTGAGGTGCAGGGCTGGTTCTAGCTTTGTTAGAAAGAGATTGGCATGTCCTATATGATGAATGATGTTCATTTTTTTAGTCATAGGATCACCCCATCAGTTCAGCGGGGACCTGACCCTCAGCTCCCCCACCGATCAGCTGTTGAAGGAGGTCACAGGGTACCGCTTAGGCTACTTTCACACTTGCGTTCAGGGCGGATCCGTCTGGTGTCTGCACAGACGGATCCGCTCCTATAATGCAGACGTTGGGATCCGTTCAGAACGGATCCGTCTGCATTATAGTTCAGAAAAAATTCTAAGTGTGAAAGTTATTCAGACGGATCCGTCCAGACTTTACATTGAAAGTCAATGGGGAACGGATACGTTTGAAATTGCACCATATTGTGTCAACTTCAAACGTATCCGTCCCCATTGACATTGTAAGTCTGGACGGATCCGTTTGGCTCCGCACGGCCAGGCGGACACCCGAACGCTGCAAGCTGCGTTCGGGTGTCCGCCTGCTGAGCGGAACGGAGGCCAAGCGGATCCATCCTGATGCATTCTGAGCGGATCCGCATCCACTCAGAATGCATTGGGGCTCTACGGATCCGTTCGGGGCCGCTTGCGAGAGCCTTCAAACGGAGCTCACAAGCGGAACCTCGAACGCTAGTGTGAAAGTAGCCTTACCTGTACGGAGATCATATAGCAGCAGCTGTGTCGGGTACTTTGCCCTGTGCAAGTTCACTTGAATAGGGCAAAACTGCACTAACCTGCAGCACTGCTATTAAGTAGACCCATGTAAAAAAAAAAATTAAGAGGCTGCAGCCCTTGCACAAGCACCACAGCCCTTGTAAACAGGTGATCTGTGGGGACCCCCACCAATCTCATATTGATGACCTGACCCAAGGATAGTCCATCAGTTTCCTGAACCCAGAGAACCCCCTTAAGTGGAAGCAGCCATGCTATTCCAATTGAGGTGCTGGAGGAATCAGGAAAAATAAAATATCTAGAACGCGAGTGGGATCCACTACCTGGCAGAACGTGGGCTCGTGCAGAGAGGAGAAGATCTCCGTCAGCTCCTCGGTATTGCTGTAGTCTTTAGGAAGTTTGTCGACACATAGGCACTTTGAATGGATGAAATCCGCCGTCAGCTGATTGACGTCTACCCACTGGGCAAAGAGGGTGAACTCCTCCAGCTGTTTGCCGAGCAGTTCCAGCCGGGCCTTGGATGCGGAGTCCTTTTTCATATACTCCACAAAGCCGTAGCCCTTAAAGTGTCCGCTGAGCTCGCTGTAGACCAGGAGGCAGCGCTCAATGCTTCCGTACGTCCGAACCAATTCCTCAAACTCCTGCAGGGTGAGTGAGGGGGGCAGGTTGGCGACACACAGGAGGGCGTCTGTCGGCTGCAGCTGAACCCAAATCTCCTTGTCCCGGAAGAGGCATTTGTGGAACTTGGAAATCGCGTCTTGTGCTTGTTCTCCGTTCGTCAGAGTGATGAAGGCTGAAACGAGAGGACAGAAAGATGCTCAGAGAGGAAGAGACCGCCGACCACATACAGACAGAGCCGCTCACTGGTGACACTGGTGGAGGCTGGAAGCTCGGACCACCACTGGTCTCCACATGAAAGGCTCTATGGAAAGCGGAGACCCTTTGGCGCTGCGCAGATATCTCTGTGACACATTGCCACTGAGGTCTTGGATTTCTAGTGTCCGAGGTCTCAGCAGATTATTCTTCCTGGATTTCAGCAATGTATTCACAACGGGTGAGAAGATTATTCTTCCTGGATATTCCAGTATGGCCGGATATTATACAAGTTGCGGGACTGCGGAGCATTGACAGCTCTGCTATGTCACAGTCGTGCGCTGAGAGATCCCTGCGGTGCCATCATCATCATCTTCATACTTATTACATAACTTTTACGGGCCCTGCACAGTAAACGTCTTAACAGCGCGACTACAAACAGCAGCAATCTATATAATGACAGGAATAGGATCCCTCTGCTCACAGAGATTCCCCGCGCCTGTGGTATTAATGTTACGGTTCAGTATATTGCATTGAACGGCTGGACAGATCATTAGAAGGAAGTGCTTATAAATGACGGCTGCATTCACGTGCAGTCAGGCTGAGCAGTCGCCCTTTATTACGGGCCAGAGCACACAATATGGCAGCCGGGGTCTAATGAATATTTCATCTGCCCACACTCAGCAGAGAGGTAATTTCCCATTATCCTGCAGAACGCGGGTCTGGGAGAGGTCATTAATCGCTGGGTCAGATCTCAAGTTACAATCTGCGTCCTCTAAACCTGATACAGCGAACCCTGGGACTCGCTGAACGCGCCGACGCTGCTTTTCCTGAGCAATTACCGAGGAGAGAACAAACGGGCCGCCAATAACACCTCCAATCAATGAAGGGGGGGGGGCCTCTACACCGAATAATCTGATTGCTGCCCAAAAAGAGCCCCCCAGACAGCAGCACTGAATAATAATGAGTAACACCGGGCTTCTAACAATTCCCTGCAATGCAGCAGCATCTTATCCTACAGCACTGTTCATCCTGAGCGTCCTGGTGCATGGCATCCTGGTTTGCATAAGCAAATGGGTGCAGTTTTGCATAGCATACAGGATGTATAGAAAGCTGACAACACAACTCAGTCACAGTAACTGCTGCAGTACATAAAACGAGCACCTGAATCAGGCATAAACCTGCGGCCTGTGTAACCATCTATAATTTTGGCAGGCTACTCATGGACTAGGAAGCTCAGGATGAACACAATTCCATCCCAGATAGGGGAGCATAGCAGTGCAAGGAATTAAGGGAAGATGAATGGAATACTTTCTATAGGGTCCGATTCACATGAACAGAATTTGGTGGGGGTTCTTCTATGTCAAAAAAAAAAAAAAAAAACAGACATCGGCACGGAATCCTCCTCCCATTGTTTTGAATGGAAGGCCGTGATGCCGCTCCTGTGGCGGCTGTTTATAGCACTGACTCCACCAAGAAAACGGCGGCCTCCCATTGAAAATAATGGGAGACGTATTCCGTGTAGCTGCCGGCAGCTTTTTGGTGTCAAAAGATTTCCCATTGGTAAGCCGAGCTGATGACAGAGAACAGCAGCTCGAGAGGCGCACACTTACCGGTCTTCTTGTTTTTATCCACGTAGCAATACTTGATCTCGTAGTCCTTCAGTAAATCGTGGACATCCTGGAATTAAAAAAAGAACATAGTGTGAAGAAGGCAGCAGAAAACAAGCCCATCTGTGAAGAACAGACGCTGCTGCTGCCGGGACATATGGAGCGCCGGGCGGGTTTAGATTTATATATATAAAACATGTCCTATTCTTGTCATTGTGGACATAATTGTGGACAAGATTAAGCATTTTCTATTAAGTGCCGGCGATGTGCGGTCCGCAAAATGCGGAACGCACATAGCTGATGTCCGCGTTTTGCTATGGAGGGGCTACAGGACACCGCATAGTCCAGGAGGTCCTCTAACCCTGCTGGGAGTAGTGGCTCTACTACTACTACATTCCGTGACTTAAAGGGTTTTCTGAGATTTTTATACTAATGACCTATCCTCTGGATAGGACATCAGTATCTGATCGGTGAGGGTCCGACACCCAGGACCCCGTTGATCAGCTTTTTGAGAAGGCAGCGGTACTGCCGTGAGTGCCGCAGCCTTCTCACAGCTTACCAGGCACAGCGCCGTTCATAGTATAGTGGCTGTGCTTGGTATTGCAGCTCAGCGCCATTCACTTGAATGGGGCTGAGCTGCTCCTAGGCCACGTGACAGATGAACGTGTCGTCACTGGAGCGCCGCTGCCTTCTCAAACAGCTGATAGGCTGGGGTACTGTGTGTCAAGAGAAATTAAGTTTTAATATATGCAAAATGTATTTATTTTATGCACTTATATAGCGCTACTATATTCCGCGGCGCCTTAGAGACATTAGCAACCAACTGTCCCCAATGGGGCTCACAATCTAACGTCCCTATCAGTATGTCTTTGGAGTTGAGCCTCTAGGTGCTACGGGGGCGTTGCTGTTACACCTAGAGGCTCAGCTCTCTCTGCAACTACCAAGCCGTCTGCACTTTGACAGAGGCAGACATGATAACATTTCCACTACCTGAACCCTGTCGAAGTGGAGAGAGCGAGGCAGTTCCTCTAGGTGTAATGGTAACGCCCCCGTTGCTCCTAGATGCTAATTTGCATATAATAAAACATCATCTTTCTCAGCAATGCGGGCACATATGAACATGGGACCAACACAGATGTCTCCAGCTGCCAAGTGCACATGTAGCAGGTCAGCCAGTGTCATACGTACAAAACTGCTGACAGATGCCCTTTAAAGGGTAGACGTGTCCCCCTGCTGTGACCCCCAGTGATCAGCTGTAATCCATGGACAAACAAGTACATTTTCTATTCCCCTTCAGCGCCACCACAGGAGACATGAAACATTACACAGTGCCCATTCTAATCGATAGGTTGTTTAATGTATGGACGTGCAAGATCCTCCAGAGCGAGCGACACTATTTGTAGCCGCTCACTACCCTAAAAGATGAAGGTCCTGAATGGAGGACCCCGCTTCTGACTCTGAATTCTCTAATAGGATATTTGAAAACAGCGGATCTCACCCCTTTAATTGTACGAGGAAACATTTTGCACCCTTATCTAGTTGTCATGGTAGCACGTGGATTGCTGGGAGTTGTAGTTAAGGAGCCGTTGCCTCTCTACACAGGCGATCATGAGACCAAGGAGGCGGCTTAGGAGTCCTACATAAAGATGGATTATTCTCATTACTGGGCCGGACGTCTTATTTCTCCTGAATGAGCCGTCAGCCGGGCAGTGGACCAGAAACAACCACCTCCAGGAGCCGAGCGCCTGACATCCGTCCGGGGAGACTCTCGCTGAAGCTTCCCTGGGGACACAGGGGCCGCGGGACCAGGGTTCACATGTAGGCTACCTTCACACTCGCGTTTTGTGCGGATCCGTCATGGATGGATCCGTTCAGATTATACAACCGTCCGCATTATTTTTAACATAGCCAAGACGGATCCGTTTTCCATTGTGCCAGATTTAGTTTCGTTCAGACGGAAGCGGCGTTTTCGTGTACACCTCCAAAGCGGAATGGAGACTGAACAGAGGCAAACTGATGCATTCTGAGCGGATCCTTTTCCATTCAGAATGATCCGTTTTTGGACCGCTTGTGAGAGCCCTGAACGGATCTCAGAAACGGAAAGCCAAAACGCCAGCGTGAAAGTAGACTTCGCTGTTTTGCATTTGCTCCTTAGCATGCAAACCTGGCTCTTCCATGACCACCGTGCAAACAGAGCAACACAGGATCCTCCCAACACGACATCGGGACAGCGATAAGGCTGGTGAAAGGGAGAAGTTATCACCGCAGACCAATAACCCCAACGGCTGCAGCAGCAGGTAAATGGTTAATAGAAAAGTTTGAACAGGCAGCAGCATCTTCAGAAACCTCAAGGACAAGGACCAAAGGTGAAAAGAGAGGAGCAAAGATCAAAGAGCTCCAGTGAAAACCAGCAGGAAGACATGCCGGATCTGAGGTGCTGCTGACCAACAAGAATATAACTACTATAATACTGCCTTCTACGTCCAAGAATATAACTACTATAATACTGCCTCCTATGTACAAGAATATAACTACTATAATACTGCCTCCTATGTACAAGAATATAGTGCCACCATATAGCGTGATGAGAAGAGGGCACAGTGATGACACCATTATGCTTGCAGTCAGTGAATAGAGCTCAGGTGTTACAACTGCATCATTTAAAGGGAACCTGTCATCAACTTTGTGCTGCCCATACTAACGGCAGTATAAAGTAGAGACAGGCGAGTTGATTTCAGCCGTCGGTCATTTATTAGTTAAAAGTAAGTGGTTGCCGAGAACCGACATCACAACCATTGCAGACTGGGCCTGGAGAAGAGTCCCGGCCTCCTGAGAAGAGTCCTGGTTATTCATGGATTTCTGCTCTCCTGCTAAAGACTGACAGTCTAAGGGTACATTCACACGACCGTGTGTAATCCTTTCCGATTTGCGGTCCGCAAATAACGGAACAGTGTGTTCGCATTTTGCGGATAAATGACTTCCGTATGTCTTCCGTTTTTTACGGTCCGCAAAAAACTGAAGGAAAAAATAAAAGACAGAATTTTTTTTATTAAGGCCTTCAAAAATAAGGAAACGGATCCGCAAAAAACGGATGACATACGGAAACCATTCCGTATGTCATCCGCAATTTGCGGATCCATTGACTTGAATGGTGCTGCGGAAAGATCTGTACGGACAATAGTAGGACATGCTTCATATTTTTGCGGAATAGAAATGCGGACACACGGATGCGGACAACATACTAAATGTTGTCCGCACATTTTATTCACCCATAGGAATGAATGGGTTTTCTTCTATTCCGCAAAATGCGGAAAAAATAACACGGTCGTGTGAATGTACCCTAATACCTAGTTTTCTCCCTCTCTCTCTAGGAGAGAACGGCCAATCATCAGCAGATGGCGGAGAGCAGGAGATTATAATAACCAGGACTCTTCTCAGGTAGATCTGACTCTTCTCAAGGCCTGGGCTGCAATGATTATGATGCTGGTTCTCGGCGACCACTTACCTTTAGCTGATGAGGGACACACCGCTGAGATCAGCATTTCTGTCACTATGTTATACTGCCCTCAGTACGGTCAGCATAAAGGTCCATTCACACGTCCGTTGTTTCTTTCCTGATCTGTTCCGTTTTTTGCGGAACAGATCTGGACCAGTTCTGTACCCATTCATTTTCAATGGGTCCTGAAAAAAATCGGACAGCTCAATGTCAGATTTTTTTTCAGGACCCATGGAAAATGAATGGGTACAGATCTGGTCCAGATCTGTTCCGCAAAAAACGGAACAGATCAGGAAAGAAACAACGGACGTGTGAATGGACCCTAAAGCTGATGACAGGTTCCCTCTAAGGGGGGAGTCCTGAGGTTTGGGAACCTGCACAAAACATTTTCTAATACGTTATGATGACCTGACATCCATAATGATCTTAAAGGGGTTGTTCTTGTTCAGAGCTGAACCCGGACATCCCTCCATTTCCCCCCGGCAGCCCCCCTGACATGTTCATGCTCCGATGCTCTCCTTTGCCCTGCGCTAAATCGCGGCGGGCAAAGGCATTTTTAGGAGTTCCGGTGACAAACCGGGGCTCTCCATGGGGCAGCCAGGAACCCTGGTGACGTCACCGGCACTGATGGGCGGGATTTAGCGCTGCCCTAGCCAGTTAAACGGAGACCTTGCCCTGCGCGATTTAGCATGAGATGCTCCGATGCTAGCCTCAGGGGGGCTGCCTGGGTGAAAATAAGGGCACGTCCGGGTTCAGCTCTGAACCTGGACAACCTCTTTAAAGGACCAGCATTAATGGATAATTACTTTAACTGCAACCTGAGAGCATACAGGCAGACCAAGCATGTGCTGCGGGGCCCCTGGAGAGCTGGGGGCCCAGCCTTGGTTAATCCTGCTGGAAATGACAAACAAGTGGTGGGGTCAGAGGCCATGGAAAGGGCCACACGGACCCCAGAGCTTCAAATTCTGCAATTGTTCTATATACTTTGTCTGAAAGTATATATGGGGGGGGGGGGGGGGGGTCATCTTGTCACTGGGCTGTCCTCCTGTGTCCCTCTGAGGTTGGGGGCCCCATACTGTACACCTGACACCCAGGCTTCATTCTCCCCCCCCTTCCAGGTCCCCTCACCTTTGTCACTTCTACCCCCCCCCCCCAGGTCCCCTCACCTTTGTCACTTCTACCCCCCCCAGGTCCCCTCACCTTTGTCACTTCTACCCCCCCCCCCCAGGTCCCCTCACCTTTGTCACTTCTACCCCCCCCCCAGGTCCCCTCACCTTTGTCACTTCTACCCCCCCCCCCCAGGTCCCCTCCCCTTTGTCACTTCTACCCCCCCCCCCCCGGTCCCCTCACCTTTGTCCCTTCTCCCCCCCCCCCCCAGGTCCCCTCACCTTTGTCACTTCTACCCCCCCCCCCCCAGGTCCCCTCACCTTTGTCACTTCTACCCCCCCCCCCCCCCAGGTCCCCTCACCTTTGTCCCTTCTACCCCCCCCCCCCCCAGGTCCCCTCACCTTTGTCACTTCTCCCCCCCCCCCCCCCAGGTCCCCCCACCTTTG
Source organism: Bufo bufo (assembly GCF_905171765.1). Taxonomy (NCBI): domain Eukaryota; kingdom Metazoa; phylum Chordata; class Amphibia; order Anura; family Bufonidae; genus Bufo; species Bufo bufo. The sequence goes on from NC_053397.1 coordinate 217,719,634, forward strand.
TCACTTCTACCCCCCCCCCCCCCCCCAGGTCCCCTCACCTTTGTCACTTCTACCCCCCCCCCCCCAGTTCCCCTCACCTTTGTCACTTCTACCCCCCCCCCCAGGTCCCCTCACCTTTGTCACTTCTACCCCCCCCAGGTCCCCTCACTTTTCTCTCGACCCCCCCCCCCCCGCCTCCAGGTCCCCTCACTTTTCTCTCGACCCCCCCCCCCGGTCCCCTCACTTTTCCCTCGACCCCCCCCCCCCCCGGTCCCCTCACTTTTCCCTCGACCCCCCCCCCCCCCCCCCTCACTTTTCCCTCGACCCCCCCCCCCCCCCGGTCCCCTCACTTTTCTCTCGACCCCCCCCCCCCCCCCCGGTCCCCTCACTTTTCTCTCGACCCACCCCCCCCCCGTCCCCTCACTTTTCTCTCGACCCCCCCCCCCCCAGGTCCCCTCACTTTTCTCTCGACCCCCCCCCCCGGTCCCCTCACTTTTCCCTCGACCCCCCCCCCCCCCGGTCCCCTCACTTTTCCCTCGACCCCCCCCCCCCCCCCGGTCCCCTCACTTTTCCCTCGACCCCCCCCCCCCGGTCCCCTCACTTTTCCCTCGACCCCCCCCCCCCCCGGTCCCCTCACTTTTCTCTCGACCCCCCCCCCCCCGGTCCCCTCACTTTTCTCTCGCCCCCCCCCCCCCCGGTCCCCTCACTTTTCTCTCGACCCCCCCCCCCCCCCGGTCCCCTCACTTTTCTCTCGACCCACCCCCCCCCCCGTCCCCTCACTTTTCTCTCGACCCCCCTCACTTTTCTCTCGACCCCCCCCCCCTCACTTTTCTCTCGACCCCCCCCCCCCCCCCCCCCCCCCGGCCCCCTCACTTTTCTCTCGACCCCCCCCCCCCCCCCCTTCCAGGTCCCCTCACCTTTCTCTCGACCCCCCCACCTTTGTCACTTCTACCCCCCCACCTTTGTCACTTCTACCCCCCCCTCCCCCCGGCCTCCAGGTCACTTTTTCCCCCCCGGCCTCCTCACCTGGCTGCCGCAGTCTTGCGGGAGGTTCCGGACCAGGATCTTCCTCCGGTTCCGCAGCTCCCGTATGGTGGCGTCCAGCCTCCTCCGGATCTCTGCGGGCTCCAGCTGCAACCACACACCGGCTGCTCCCACGTTACCTCCCGGGGTCTCGGTCTCCTCCTCAGGCCCGTTGCCCCCCCACTCCGGAGAGTTCAGGGGAAGCCCGGTATCCCGCGCCGCCATTTTGCTGAGGCTGGCTCGGTGTGCCTGGCTATGAGGGCGGGGAGGAGCCGAGGAAGTCTCCGCCCACCGCCAACCGCGGCCTCCCCGCTGTCAACAGTCACAGCGGCGGCGGCGGCGGCTCTAGGGCCTCGTGGACATGGACAGCAGCAGCAGCAGCAGGCCTCAGCAATGGCGCACAGGTCGCTTCCCCTGAGGAGAAAGTCGCCTGTAGATAAGTTAGGAACGGATCTGTCACAGAAATGTCTGCACCAAATCCGCTGAGTGTGAATGAGCCCTTAGGGGTAGTTATCACATGTGCAGGCCTGCAACCATGTGATGCGGTTTTAACCCTTCCGTGTTCATTTCGTGTGTGCAATCAGCGAGTTGTATGGCAGACAGGGATGGACTGGGACAATAAAGTGGCCCTGGACTTCAGCCAGACCGGCCCACTTTATTTTTCCCAAACACACTCAAAAAAGGGGTTATGTCTCTTCAGCAAGTGGCATTTATCTTGTAGAGAAAGTTAATACAAGGCACTTACTAATGTATTGTGATTGTCCATATTGCTTCCTTTGCTGGCGGGAGTCATTTTTCCATCACATTATGCACTGCTCGTTTCCATGGTTTTGACCACCCTGTAATCCAGCAGCGGTGGTCGTGCTTGGACACTATAGGAGTAGCCGGGATTGTGGGAGTGCACATAGTTTGGTGCTTTTTTCGACCACCAATGCTGGATTACAGGGAGGTCGTAACCATGATGACGAGCCATGTATAATGTGCTGGGAGACATTTTGTCTCTATGGCACTATCTGCCCTTATAGTGATACAGTGCCCACATAGAGCACGATAGTGCCCTCCTATTCACAGAAAAATAGCGCATTTGTACCCATATAGTACCTACCTAGGTGCATAGAAAGTGCCATACTTTGGCTCTATGTCGGCACTGTATGACTGTGGCCAAAGTACTGTAGGTTTTCACTTTAGGTAGGTACTGTATGGCACCATAAGCAAGAAATACACCATTTATCTGTGCATAACATGGCGCTATCTGAGCACTGTATGACCGTGGGAAGACCTGGGCATACTATGCTCAGATAAGTTGTGTATTTAGTGTCTACAGTGCCCACAAAGTGCCATATCATACCTACCTAGAGCTAAAACGTGGGCAGAAAGTGCCATACTTTGCCTATAATTATACTCTGTCTACACAAGTATGGCGCTTTCCGAGTATGGGTTCTATATGGCACTATGTGGGCACGACAGGCACTAAATGCGCCATTTATCTGTGGATAGTATGGCACTATCTGCCCACAATCATACAGTGCCCACATAGAACCAAATATCGCCGTACCCACACTATTATATGGCAGTGCCCAGAGCGCCATATGTTGACTATGTGGGCAGATAGTGCCCTACTATGCCCAGATAAATAGTGCCCTTAGTGACTGCAGTGCCACACTGTACCCACCTAGAGCCAATCTGTGCACAGAAAGTGCCATACTTTGTCCACAGTGACAAAGTGCCCTTTCTGTGCACAGTCTGGCTCCAGGTAGGTATTCTACTACACGTGGGGGCACAGCGCTCATCTCTTTAGTAAAGAGTCTTTACTACCTTACATTCAGCTCCCGCCTCCAGCCTCCAGTAACAAGTGCGGGCGGCAGCGCTCACTCACTGACGTCACGCGCCTGCGCCGCCTAGTGGGAGGAGCAGGCGTGTGACGTCAGTGAGTGAGCGCCGCCCCCACACTGCCTGCTGTTACTGGAGCTTTACCCCCCTGATGGCGGCCCTGGCCGGCCCATAATTCGATCGGCCCACCGGGATTCTCCCGGTACTCCCGATGGCCAGTCCATCGCTGATGGCAGAACACGGATCACGTGCTCCACAGTCTCACAGACCAAGCATCCATTGACTTTAAAGCCTCATTCACACGTCAGTGTTTCACGGACACGTTCTGCACGCGTTCTCCACGATCATGCGCTGCACGCGTTCTCCACGGACATGCGCTGCACGCGTTCTCCACGGACATGCGCTGCACGCGTTCTTCGCGGGCATGCGATGCACGCGTTCCGTCTTTGCGGTCCGTATGCGGAACCATTTATTTCAATGGTTCCGCAAAAAAAAATAAAGGAATGTACTCCATATGCATTTTCTTTTCCGAATATATCCGTTCCGCTAAAAGATAGAACTTGTCTTATTATTGCCTGCAAATAACGATCCGCGGTTCCATTCAGGTCAATGTGTCGGAATGCGTCATCCGTTTTTTGCGGATCCATGCCCACTTTGCACATGTGTTTACTGTTTAACCCCTTCCCGACATATGACGTAATAGTACGTCATGGCAGCAGGTGCATTCCCACATTTTGACATACTATTACGTCATGATGATCGGGCGGGCACCGGAGCGGCGCGCGCCCGATCATTGCAGGGGTCCAGCAGTACCTGGTAGCCGGGCCCCTGCTGTATCCGCCGCCATCGCTGTACAAGCTGATGCCGGCGGATTAACCCCTTCTATGCTGCGATCAGCGCTGATGGGAAGGGATTTGCGGCGGGTGAGGGAGCCAATGGGGTCCCCGCGCTGTTGTGGCGGGGACCCAATGGGTGGGAAGGCAGCCCGATGCCTTCTACGGGTGCCCAGGAGATCCAGGCCCGTCTCCTAGGCAACCTGTCCAGCCCCAGGCCCGTCTCCTAGGCAACCTGTTAGTGTATTACTCAGTGTCATACACTAACAGGCAATGCATTACAATACAGATGTATTCTATGCATTGCAGAGGGGATCAGACCCCCAAAAGTAAAGTTCCAGAGTGGGACAGAAATAAAGTAAAAAAAAAAAAAAAAGTTTTTAATAAAAATAAATAAAGTTTCAAGTAAAAAAAGAAAAAAGCCCCTTTCCCCTTATTTTATAAAAAACAAGAAAACACACACATATTAGGTATCGCCGCATCCGTAATGACAGGCTCTATAAATATATCACATGATCCACCCCGTCCGATAAATACCGTAAAAAAATTAAATAAAAACTGTACAAAAAAAGCCATTTTTGTCACCTTACATCACAAAAAGTGCAACACCAAGCAATCAAAAAGGCGTATGCCCCCCAAAATGATACTAATAAAACCATCACCTCATCCCGCAAAAAAAGAGCGGCTACCTGAGACAATCGCCCAAAAAATGAAAAAACTATGGCTCTCAGAACATGGAGACACTAAAACATCATCTTTATGGTTTCAAAAATGCAATTATTGTGTCAAAGTGAAAAAAAAAAAAAAAGTATACATATTAGGTATTGCCGCATCCGTAACAATCAGCTCTATAAAAATATCACATGACTTAACCCCTCAGGTGAAGACAGTAAAAAAATAAAAACAGTGCCAAAAAAAGCCATTTTTTGTCACGTTACATCACAAAAATTGCAACACCAAGCGTTTAAAAAGGTGTATGCCCCCCAAAATAGAACTAATCAAAACCGTCATCTCATCCCGCAAAAAATGAGCCCCTACCTAAGAGAATCGGTCAAAAAATAAAAAAAACTATGGCTCTCAGACTATGGAGACACTAACTATCATTTTTTTTTTGTTTCAAAAATGCTATTATTGTGTAAAACTTAAATAAATAAAAAGTATACATATTAGGCTGAGTTCACATCAGCTTTCAGCCTTTCCGTTCTCCTTCTCCGTCATAGGAGCAGTAGAACGGAAAGGACGGATTCGGCGCATAAATGAGCTGAATGGAGCCCACGCGCCCCATAGACCCTATAGGGTCCGTTAGGTTTCCGCTCAGAGGAAGATTTTGAAGCGGAGACAAAAGTCCTGCATGCACAACTTTTGTCTCCGCACCAAAATCTTCTTCTGAGCGGAAACCTAATGGACCCCATTATAGTCTATGGGGCCCGTGGGCTCCGTTCGGCTCATTTATGCGCCAAATCCGTCCTTTCTGTTCTCCTGCTTCTATAACGGAGCAGGAGAACGGAAAGGCTGAACGCTGATGTGAACTCAGCCTTAGGTATTGCCACGTCCGTAACGACATGTTCTATAAAAATGTCACTTGACTGAACCTCTCAGGTGAACGCTGTAAAAATAAATAAATAAAAACTGTGCCAAAACAACCAATTTTTTGGGTCACTTTGCTTCATAAAGTGTAATAATGAATGATCAAAAAATCATATGTACCCAAAAATAGTACCAATAAAACCGTCAACTCTTCCTGCAAAAAATGAGCCCCTGCACAAGACGATTGGCAGAAAAATAAAAAATAAATATGGCTTTCAGAAAATTGAGACACAAAAATATATATTTAAAAAAAAATGCTTTATTATGTAAAACTTAAACAAACAAACAAAGAAAGTATACATATTTGATATCACCGCGTCCGTAACAACCTGCTCTATAAAAATAGCGCATGATCTAACCGGTCAGATGAATGTTGTAGAAAATAAAAACGGTGCCAAAACAGACATTTTTTTGTTACTTTGCCTCAAGAAAAATGTAATATATAGCGATTTAAAATCATATGTACCCCAAAATAGTACTAATAAAACTGTCACCTTATCACCTAGTTTCCAAAATGAGGTCACTTTTGGGAGTTTCTACTGTAGGGGTGCATCTGGGGGGCTTCAATGGGGACATGGTGTCTAAAAACCAGTCCAGCAAAATCTGCCTTCCAAAAACCATGTGGCGCTCCTTTCCTTCTGCGCCCTGCCGTGTGCCCGTACAGTAGTTTACGACCACATGTGGGGTGTTTCTGTAAACTTTAGAATCAGGGCCATAAATACTGAGTTTTGTTTGGCTGTTAACCCTTGATGTGTTAATGAAAAAAATTGATTAAAATGGAAAATCTGCCCAAAAAGTGAAATTTTGAAATTTTATCTCCATTTTCCTTTAATTCGTGTGGAACACCTAAAGGGTTAACAAAGCTTTGAGTAACTTGAGGGGTGTAGTTTCTACAGTGGGGTCATTTAAGGGGGTATCCACTATGTAAGCCCCACAAAGTGACTTCAGTACTGAACTGGTCCTTAAAAAGTGGGTTTTGGAAATTTTCTTAAAGATTTTTAGAATTTCTTCTAAACTTCTAACGTTCTAAAAAATAAAATTACATTTACAAAATGATACAGACATAAAGTAGACATATGGGGAATGTTCAGTAATAAATATTTTAGGAGGTATCACTTTCTGTTTTAAAAGCGGAGAAATTGAAATTTAGAAAATTGCGAATTCTTCAAAAATTTTGGTAAATTTCAGATTTTTTCATAAATAAAAGTGAAGTATATTGACTCAAATTTATGACTTTCATGAAGTACAATGTTTCACGAGAAAACAATTTCAGAATAGCTTGGATAAATAAAAGCGTTCCGAAGTTATTACCACATAAAGTGACGCAGAAAGGTGAAAACTGGCCCGGGGTAGAAGAGGTTAAAAACATTACCGTACATTGCAGTAATGATTACAAATGTTATGCTTCCGTTTGCGATCCGCAAAAAAAGGATCGCATACGTAAACCATACGGAGATTTTTTGCGAAACTACAGAGCGGAAACGGAAACAAAAAACTGAACAACGCATCCGTGAAAAACGGACCACAAAATACAGAAAAAGACATACGGTCGTGGCAAGAGGCCTAATGTCAATGTCTGTATTGACACGTCAGTGTTTTAGCACGGTCCGTGGGTCCGTGTTTTTAGCACAGATACGCGCTCTATTTTGTCCGTGTTCAGATCCATCACGCCCATTATAGTCTATGGGTCCGTGAAAACCACAGATGCCTTCCGTATTGCATCTGTGTTTCACGGATCATTAGGAAGAGATTCTTTGAAAATGATTTTTTAGCTGTTCAGTGTCCGTGAAACACGGATGCAACACGAACAGCAAAAAACGGACGCATCACTGACCATCTGCTTAAGGATTTGAGCACGGACATGGACGTGTGCATGAGGCTTAATAGGTGATCACACATCAGTGGTTTTCCATTGTCCATGGGTCAGTGGACAAACCACGGAGTTACGGAGGAAACACGCCCATTGAGGTCTTACGGGTCCCCAGTAACACATGCATTGTTCCCAGTGCCAGTCTTAGTACCCCCCAGTAACAGCTGCATTGTTCCCAGTGCCAGTCATGGTGCCCCCAGTAACAGCTGCATTGTTCCCAGTGCCAGTCTTAGTACCCCCCAGTAACAGCTGCATTGTTCCCAGTGCCAGTCATGGTGCCCCTAGTAACAGCTGTATTGTTCCCAGTGCCAGCAATGGTGCACCCAGTAACAGCTGTATTGTTCCCAGTGCCAGTCATGGTGCCTCCAGTATTAGTCATTGTTCTCAGTGCCAGTCTTGGTGCCCCCAGTAACAGCTGCATTGTTCCCACTGCCAGTCATGTTGCCCCCGGTAACAGCTGAATTGTTCCTACTGCCAGCCATGGTGCCCCCAGTTCATCTACAGTGTTCCCAGTGCCAGTCTTGGTGCCCACAGTAACAGCTGCATTGTTTCCAGTGCCAGTCATGGTTCCCCCAGTAACAGCTGCATTGTTCCCAGTGCCAGTCGTAGTACCCCCCAGTAACAGCTGCATTGTTCCCAGTGCCAGTCATGGTGCCCCCAGTAACAGCTGTATTGTTTCCAGTGCCAGTCATGGTGCCCCCAGTACCAGCTGAATTGTTCCTACTGCCAGCCATGGTGCCCCCAGTTCAGCTACAGTGTTCCCAGTGCCAGTCTTGGTGCCCACAGTAACAGCTTCATTGTTTCCAGTGCCAGTCATGGTCCCCCCAGTAACAGCTGCATTATTCCCAGTGCCAGTCGTAGTACCCCCCAGTAGCAGCTGCATTGTTCCCAGTGCCAGTCATGGTGCCCCCAGTAACAGCTGTATTGTTTCCAGTGCCAGTCATGGTGCCCCCAGTACCAGCTGTATTGTTCCCAGTGCCAGTCATGGTGCCTCCAGTATCAGTCATTGTTCTCAGTGCCAGTCTTGGCGCCCCCAGTAACAGCTGCATTGTTCCCAGTGTCAGCCATGGTGCCCCCAGTAACAGCTGCATTGTTCCCAGTGCCAGTCATGGTGTCCCCCAGTAACAGCTGCAGTGTTCCCAGTGCCAGTCTTGGTGCCCACAGTCACAGCTGCATTGTTCCCAATGCCAGTCATGGTGTCCCCCAGTAACAGCTGCAGTGTTCCCAGTGCCAGTCATGGTGCCCCCCAGTAACAGCTGCAGTGTTCCCAGTGCCAGTCATGGTGCCCCCCAGTAACAGCTGCAGTGTTCCCAGTGCCAGTCATGGTGCCCCCCAGTAACAGCTGCAGTGTTCCCGGGGGTCTCTGATCTGCTGCTCTGACCCAGACTGAACCTCAATTAACAGAAAAAGTTAAAAGAAACAAGAAGTGAACGGAGCCTTATAATGTGCTCTACGGAGGAATTCCTTTAATCTGGCGTCTGATAATCCAGAAAGTTTTTTCATCTGGCATTTGTGTCCAGCGCAGAACTACAATCTAATGTGAACAGGGGCCACGACGCGGCAGAACATGCAGTTACAGCCCAGAAGTATCTATAGCCGCCCCCTAATCCAGAATATGTGATCTCGCCATGGATGCCGGATTAAGGGAATTTTGTAACTTTTTCTCCGTCTTTGGGGGGAACCCAGCGGGTGGTTGTAGGATCCTCGGTCTCATGGGGTGGTGCGGTCACGCTGTATTTACACACCTGAGCTCACACCGGACTGTTCCAGGAAGTGGGCGCAGCGTTCACACCGCGCAGCACACAGGAAAATATTACTCATAAAACACAAGAAGTGACAACCACTATGGCCACTGTTACACCCAGCTTTCCTAGGCTCCTAAATGGCAGCAAAGTGATTGACCATATTAGCTGTCACCCAGCTTTCCCAGGAATAGATAAGATTGATGCAATTGTAATCTGGACGCTATGCTGAACAGAGAAAGAGGTGTCCTCTCTCCTCCATTGCACACGTAGTCGCCTATATCTACACTGTGACTAGACAGCGCCTCCTTTGTCCATAGATCACATCTGGTATTGCAGCTGAGCCCTGAATGTGATTGAGCCGCAATACCAGCCACAGCCAGAAAACGTATTAGACCGTGTAGGAGAAGAGGAGGTAACAGAACGAGTCTTCCATTGTGTCCTGATAAAGGTGGTCATGGCGGCTCCTACCCCCTCCTTGTAGTTTTGATAAATCTCCTTAAAGGGTTTCTGTCACCCCACAAAACTCATATATTTTTTTTTGGATAGTTAGATTCCTCATAGTGCGATATAGCAGAATATAATAGTCTTACTTACTTTCATGCGGCCGATTCTTTATAAAACGACGTTTTATAATATGTAAATGAGGGCTCTACCAGCAAGTAGGGCGTCTACTTGCTGGTAGCCGCAGCAGAAAACCGCCCCCTCGCCGTGTTGATTGACAGGGCCAGCCGTGATCTCCTCCTCCGGCCGGAACCTGTCAGTATTTCAAAAATCGCGCGCCTCTGGTTATTCGGCGCAGGCGCTCTGAGATGAGGAGGCTCGTCTCCTCAGCACTCCCTCAGTGCGCCTGCGCCGATGACATCACCGAAAGAGAAGAGGAGGAGATCACGGCTGGCCCTGTCAATCAACACGGCGAGGGGGCGGTTTTCTGCTGCGGCTACCAGCAAGTAGACGCCCTACTTGCTGGTAGAGCCCTCATTTACATATTATAAAAGTTCATTTTATAAAGAATCGGCCGCATGAAAGTAAGTAAGAACATTATATTCTCCTATATCGCGCTATGAGGAATCTAACTATCCAAAAAAAAAAAATATGAGTTTTGTGGGGTGACAGAAACCCTTTAAAATTATGGTGGCTGCGGTCTTGAACTTACACTCACTTTACCAGATTAGTGTCCTCGATGCCTTTCTGAGATTGAGCTTCACATATATGGCCGCCGGAGAACACGCTGCAGACTTCATCCATCAAGAGGTTTCCACAGATAACGGTGCAATAAGTGTCCTCCCCTCACAGTAATAATACCGCTATAGTGTCCTCTCACAGTAATAATACCGCTATAGTGTCCTCCCCTCACAGTAATAATACCGCTATAGTGTCCTCCGCTCACAGTAATGATACCGCTATAGTGTCCTCCCCTCACAGTAATGATACCGCTATAGTGTCCTCCCCTCACAGTAATGATACCGCTATAGTGTCCTCCCCTCACAGTAATAATACCGCTATAGTGTCCTCCCCTCACAGTAATAATACCGCTATAGTGTCCTCCCCTCACAGTAATGATACCGCTATAGTGTCCTCCCCTCACAGTAATGATACCGCTATAGTGTCCTCCCCTCACAGTAATGATACCGCTATAGTGTCCTCCCCTCACAGTAATGATACCGCTATACTGTCCTCCCCTCACAGTAATGATACCGCTATAGTGTCCTCCCCTCACAGTAATGATACCGCTATACTGTCCTCCCCTCACAGTAATGATACCGCTATAGTGTCCTCCCCTCACAGTAATGATACCGCTATAGTGTCCTCCCCTCACAGTAATGATACCGCTATAGTGTCCTCCCCTCACAGTAATGATACCGCTAGTGTCCTCCCCTCACAGTAATGATACCGCTATAGTGTCCTCCCCTCACAGTAATGATACCGCTATAGTGTCCTCCCCTCACAGTAATGATACCGCTATAGTGTCCTCCCCTCACAGTAATGATACCGCTATAGTGTCCTCCCCTCACAGTAATGATACCGCTATACTGTCCTCCCCTCACAGTAATGATACCGCTATAGTGTCCTCCCCTCACAGTAATGATACCGCTATAGTGTCCTCCCCTCACAGTAATGATACCGCTATAGTGTCCTCCCCTCACAGTAATACCGCTATAGTGTCCTCCCCTCACAGTAATGATACCGCTATAGTGTCCTCCCCTCACAGTAATAATACCGTTATAGTGTCCTCCCCTCACAGTAATGATACCGCTATAGTGTCCTCCCCTCACAGTAATAATACCGCTATAGTGTCCTCCGCTCACAGTAATGATACCGCTATAGTGTCCTCCACTTACAGTAATGATACCGCTATAGTGTCCTCTCCTCACAGTAATGATACCGCTATAGTGTCCTCCCCTCACAGTAATAATACCGCTATAGTGTCCTCCTCTCAGTAATAATACCGCTATAGTGTCCTCCCCTCACAGTAATGATACTGCTATAGTGTCCTCCCCTCACAGTAATAATACCGCTATAGTGTCCTCTCCACACAGTAATACTACTGCCAGGGGCGGACTGACCATTAGGGCCCGTGGCCACTAGAGGGCCCCGCTGGCCACTGCCTCCACCTGCTGGCTCCGTGTGTGTCCCGATCCTATCCTTCACTATGCAAGCGGCATGGCTCGCATAGTGAAGGACTCACCGTGAATACTAATCAGCGCTTCCATTTTGGAAGCGCTGATTAGTAACGGAGGACCGGGAAGCGGTAAAGGATTGGTAATCACCTCTTCCTGGTTGTCGGCTGTGCAGGGCTACGCTCAGAGTAAGTTGCTCTGTGACGTCACGCGGTGCGCGCCAGCCGACAGCAGGAGGAGGAAGATCGCGGTGCCGGTGAGGAGCGGCGGAGTCCGGGAGCAGGAGAGGTACTGTAAGGGTTTTATTTATTTTTGCTGGGGGCATAATAGCGAGGCTGCCGGGGTCTGAGAGGCATAATGGAGGCTGATACGAGGCATAAGGGATAATTATGGGGGCTAATAAGAGGCATGGGGCTCTCATCTGAGGTATGATTGAGGGTCTGATTTGAAGTCTTAGTGGGGGTCTGACCTGAGGTGTAATGAAAAATATTTGTTTTCTTATTGTCCCCCTCTAAAACCTAGGTGTGTCTCCTTCCTGAACTGCAGAGCGGAGCCCACTTCCAGCCTGAGCCCAGCTGCCCCGAGCACCGACCCTGAGCCCAGCTGCCCCGAGCACCGACCCTGAGCCCAGCTGCCCCGAGCACCGACCCTGAGCCCAGCTGCCCCCGAGCACCGACCCTGAGCCCAGCTGCCCCCGAGCACCGACCCTGAGCCGCCGGAGTCTTCAGAACTGTAAGTTATATTATATATATTACTTGTTTTATGTGAGTAAGGGTGCTGGGTGGTTGGAGAAGGGGGGGGGGGGGGGGGTTTGAGGAGGGGAGGGGGGGGGGGGAAAATACTATCTCCACATTGTAAAAAAATAAAAATCCAGGTGAAACTCGAAAAATTTGAATATCGTGCAAAAGTCCTTTTATTTCAGTAATGCAGCTTAAAATTTGAATTTTGTGAAAAGGTTCAATATTCTAGGCTCAAAGTGTCGCACTCTAGTCCGCTAATTAATCCATACCCCCTGAGCAAAGGGGACCTGAGATTGTGACTTTGGGGTTTCATAAACTGTAAGCCATAATCATCCAAATTATAAGAAATAAAGGCCTGAAATATCTCACTTTGCCTGTAATGAGTCTCATATATTAGTTTCACCTTTTAAGTTGCATTACTGAAATAAATGAACTTTGCACAATATTCAAATTTTTCGAGTTTCACCTGTAATCTGCAAAATACAATATATTTGTGCTTTTTTCAATTTTTAGAATAATGATACAGCCATTTTATTTGATACTTTTGTGCTGATTCTTTTTTTTCTTCTTTATATTAAGGGACACTATAGTCCCCAGAACCACAACAGCTAAACGCGGTAGTTCTGGTGTCTATATCGCGTCTCTGCAAGCTTTCTAATGTAAACACTGCCTTTTCAGGAAAAAGGAACACCTCTAGTGGCCCCTCATCGGACAATGTGCAACACTGGCATTCACGCTAAACACTCCTCATAGAAATGCATTGATACAAAGTATCTCTATGAAGCTGCGCATGCGCAATAGCCTCCCAATGCTATGATATTGGCTATGCTGCACTCACACACTGCACATTCCTGTGACTTATATTGGTGTAGCTTGCGATACTCTCACACTGCACTTTTCTATGCATTTTATTGCTGAGGTGATCTGTGATGTACTTGCACATTACTGTGAGTTGTATTGCTGTGGAGCAGTCTGAGTCTGAGATGTGGGGGAGGGTGTGATAATTTTTTTTAACCCTTAGGATACCAGAGTTTTTTCGTTTTTGTGGGGGTTTTTTTCTTCCCTATTTTCCGTGAGCCATAACTTCTTTATATTTCCAGTCACATAGCTGTGTGAGGGCTTATTTTTTGCGGGACAAGTTGTACTTTCTAATGCCACCAATAATTATGGCATAAAATGTAGTGGGAAGGGGAGAAAAAAATTCCAAATGGGGTGGAATTGGGAAAAAAAAAACGCTATCCCACCACTGTTTTACGGGTTTTGTTCCCGCTGCGTTTTGTTTACGGCAAAACTGATCCATGCCCTTCATTCTCTGGGTCAGTACGATTACAACGATATCCCATATGTGTAAATAGTGTAAAACTAAATTTAACCTTTGAGAATTTTTTTTTTTACATCACCATATTTTGACCCCCATAACTTTTTTTTATACTTACCGTATTTTTCACCCTATAAGACGCACCTAGGTTTTTGAGGAGGAAAATAAGAAAAAAAATATTTTTAACCAAAAGGTGTGCTTTTGAATTAATGGTGGTCTGTGCATGACACTTATGGGGGATCTGTGGATGGCATTGTTATGGGGTGGGAGATCTGTGGATGGAACTGGTATACAGTCAGGTCCATAAATATTGGGACATCGACACAATTCTAACATTTTTGGCTCTATACACCACCACAATGGATTTGAAATGAAACGAAAAAGACGTGCTTTACCTGCAGACTGTCAGCTGTAATTTGAGGGAATTTACATCCAAATCAGGTGAACGGTGCAGGAATTACAACAGTTTGCATATGTGCCTCCCACTTGTTAAGGGACCA